>NC_082706.1:102113150-102440928 GCF_030144855.1 Hypanus sabinus
GTTCAAGGATGTTCTTAAATCTTTCTTAAAATGAAGAAGAAGCATTCAGATGGCACGGGGCCCTCCAGAATCTCAGAATGCCACTGGCATTTCCATGCACCAGGGGCGGATAAACCTCACAGCGTGCCAAGTTCTTTAATATTTTCCTGTCTCTGCCTCATAATCTCTTATCGTGAAGGAGCTTGGAACAGAGTGCTAGTTTTGGGGGTGTAGTGCTGGGCATGTGGAGAAAATCACCATTTCATAAACTTCTGGCCCACCTATTCCACAAGAACTCATTTGTGGGAGTGCCTTCACATTCTATGTTGGCCTTAACAGTCCACTCAGGACCCACAATAACAAAGTGAAGAGAGTCATTCTCAGTCTTGAGAAGAGGATGTAAAATGTATAATAGAACATAGAAATCTACAGCACATGACAGGCCCTTCGGCCCACAATGTTGTGCTGACCATGTAACCTACTCTAGAGACTGCCTGGAATTTCCATAGTTCCATGTATCTATCTCAGAGGCTCTTAAAAGCCCCTATTGTATCTACTTCCACCAGTGCTGCCAGTAGTGCATTCCACACACTCACCACTCTCTGTGTAAAAAACTTACCCCTGACCTAGTTCCTAGTTCCAAGCACCTTAAAACTGTGCCTCCTCGTGTTAGCCATTTCAGCCCTAGGAAAAAAGCCTCTGGCTTTCCACATGGTCAATACCTTTCATCATTTTATGCACCTCTATCAGGTCACCTCTCATCCTCTGCCGCTCCAAGGAGAAAAGGCCATGATGGCATAGGCACTTGAGAAGAACAAAGAAGGCAAGGGATGAACCACACATGGGAGTTGCATTGAGCTTTGTTCTACTGTTAAGTACCTGACAGCCAATCAAACTTGTCATCAAAGGAGGTTTTCCATAGACATTATGAATATAAGGATTAACTGTGGCCATCCATAGATTTCAATTTAATAGCATATCACTCACTTCTTTTACATTATCAGGCACTTCTCAAGCCACTTAAGCTGTGCTACGTATAAAACATTATTTCTTCAATGTCTGGTTTGATGAAAGACTCTCAGACATTTATTGCTCCACAATAAGTGTTCCTGCTTGACATTATTCCCCAATCAGAACAGACATTACACATTCTCATTCTTTGATCTAAATCATTCCTGTTCCTACAATATTCCAGCAGGGATTGAAGCCTCAGGCTATAAACATGCAAATAAAGGCCTCCATGGGTTAACAGGTTTCATCTACTGTTACAATGAGATTAAATGCTTTCCAGCAAAGATACAGCTGTAATGTCAACCCCTGTGCATTGAAATTGATTGCTATGGCGTATAATTTTATAATCACTGAAATATACTACCTGCATCCTGTGTCAAACATGCAAAAGTTACTTTCATTTTGAGTTGGAAACCACAAGGATTAATGAAGCTGAATCCACAAAATTGGTAGGCTTAATGACACATGCAAAACAGGTTAGAAACAATAAGGTAAAAGATCATTAATTATGAATTTAAGGAAAAGGCACCTTGAGAAGAATAATGAAGGGGTGGGATAAATCTCATCTGGAAGGTTTGCATTGAGCTTTGTATAACTGATGTGTACCAGACAATTATAACCATTGTGTCTGGTCAGAGAGAGGGTGGGTAATGGAGTGGAGGATTAGGAGCTATTTATGATCCATAAGCGGGTCAAAAACTCACACAACACATCAGCAGGCAGGTAAAAACTCCCAGAGCATGTATCCAATGGCTCTATGGCTTTCTGAGAAGAGGGTCAAGGAGAAGCAGGAAGGAATCTCCACTTTCAATTATACGCATCTCAGAAAGTTTACGCTGTTTTACATTTACCAGTGCAGACTGGGCTAACGTCACAAAGAAGTGTGGCGGGCACAGTGGTACAGTTAGACGAGCCACTGCCTCACTGCTCCTGTGACCTAGGTTCAATCCTAATCACTGATGCCCTCTGTATGGAGTTTGCATATTCTCTCTGTGTCCAAATCCTTTGGTTTTCCTCCCATATCCCAAAGACAGAATTATATTCATTATCACTGAGATATGGCATGGGATTTGTTCCTTAGTGGCAGCAGTACATTGTAAAGACATAAGCGTTATAAAGTACAAACATAAATATAACAAATTACGGATTTATAAATTAGGGATAGATTAATATCTGGGAACTGTTGATGAGAATCTGGGGAGAATAAAATGCATTTAGTGTAAGATTGGTGAAAATGGGTGCTTGATGATCAACTTGATGATGGTGCGCCCAAGGGTCTGTTTCATCCTACGTGAAAAATTAAATATCTGTAAAATTAGATCTCTGCTCTTGTGTCTGTTCTTGAGCCACGGTGATATATGTATCCCTTGGTGTTTATATGAGGAGAACGAAAAAATCTCTGAATGTTCTAGAAAACACAATAGACGGCAGATACTAACAAGAGAAAATTTGTAGATGCTGGAAATCCAAACACCACACACAAAATGCTGGAGGAACTCAGCAGGCCAGGCAGTATCTATGGAAAAGAGTAAACAATTGGCGTTTCGGACCAAGACCCTTCATCAGGACTGGAGAAAAAGATGAGAATTCAGTGTAAGAAGGTGAGGGGAGTGGGAGGAAGAAGTACAAGGTAGTGAGGGAGAAGATGTAGGAGCAAATGTGGCACTTGTTCTGCTTTCAAGGACAAGTGCCAGGAGGGAGATTGGCGGGGAGCGATGACTGCACAAGGAAGTCGCATAGGGAGCAATCCCTGCGGAATGCAGAAACTGTGGCAGGGAGGAAGGTGTGCTTGGTGGTAGGATCCCGATGGAGATAGAGGTAATGGAGGAATATGCGTTGGATGTGGAGGCTGGTAGGACGGTAGGTGAGGACATCCCTGGTAGGGTGGTGAGGGGAAATGGAAGAGATGAGAGCGAACTCAGTGTGATGGTGGAGTGAGGGAAGCCCCTTCTTTGAAGAAGGAGGACATCTCTTTATGTTCTTAGACTGCGGATACTGGAAGCTAGGCAACAAACATTCTGTTGGAGGAACTCAACAGATCGAGGAGCATCTGTGGGGTGGAGGAACCGTCAGTTTCAGATTGAAGCTAGCATCAAGGTGAGAATGAAGAGGAGAGATAGCTGGTATAGAGGGGAAAGGGAGAGTGGTGAGATCAAGGCCACCCCACCCCAACCTGGCTTGATTTACCCACCACTGCCCTCCCCACCCCCAAACCTGTCTGTCCGCCAATCACCTCAGACTCCTATCTCACCAGTCCCTCGTACAGCTTTATAGCAGCTGTCTCCCCTCTCCACTCTCAGTTCCGACATAGGGTCTTGGCCCAAAACATCAATTCCTTTTCCTCTCACAGATGCTGCTTGACCTGCTGAGTTCCTCCAGCAGATATTTGCTTTCCCTGTACACCTTGCCATGTTCCGCTGAGTGTATTGCCTAAACCTTTCAGGAAAGCTGAGCTCTGCAGCTTGTTAATAATCAGTTCTGTAATATCCAGCCAACAAAAGACCTCACCCACCCTGGGCATTCTCTCTTCTACACACTCCCATCAGGCAGAAAACACAAAAGCTAGAAAGGATGTCAACATCAAAATCTGAATCAGGTTTAGTATCACCTGCATATGTTGTGAAATTTGTTAACTTTACAGCAGCAGTACAATGTAATACATGATAAATAAGTATAGAGAAACAAACTGGGTTACATTAATCATATATGTTTATTAAATGATTAAGTGCCATTAAGTAGTGCAAAAAAATCAAAATAAAAAAGTGGTGAGGTAGTGTTCATGGGTTCAATGTCCATTTAGAAATCAGGTAACAGAAGGGAAGAAGTTGTTTCTGACTTGCTGAATGTGTGCCTTTGGGCTTCTGTACCTCCTTCCTGTCAGTAACAATGAGACCCTGCTCTCTCCGGTCCTGTTCACCCTGTACACATCAGACTTCCAATATAACTCAGAGTCCTGCCATGTGCAGAAGTTCGTTGATGACACGGCCATAGTGGGGTGTGTCAGGAATGGTCAGGAGGAAGAGTATAGGAAACTGATACAGGACTTTGTGATGTGGTGCAACTCAAACTACCTGCGTCTCAATATCACCAAGACCAAGGAGATGGTGGTGGACTTTAGGAGACCTAGGCCTCATATGGAGCCAGTGATCATTAATGGAGAATGTGTGGAGCAGGTTAAGACCTACAAGTATCTGGGAGTGCAGTTAGACGAGAAGCTAGACTGGACTGCCAACACAGATGCCCTGTGCAGGAAAGCACAGAGTCGACTGTACTTCCTCAGAAGGCTGGCGTCATTCAATGTTTGTAGTGAGATGCCGAAGATGTTCTATCGGTCAGTCGTGGAGAGCGCCCTCTTCTTTGTGGTGGCGTGCTGGGGAGGCAGCATTAAGAAGAGGGACGCCTCACGTCTTAATAAGCTGGTAAGGAAGGCGGGCTCTGTCGTGGGCACAGAACTGGAGAGTATGACATCGGTGGCAGAGCGGAGGGCGCTGAGTAGGCTACGGTCAATCATGGAAAACCCTGAACATCCTCTGCACAGCACCATCCAGAGACAGAGAAGCAGCTTCAGCGGCAGGTTGCTGTCAATGCAATGCTCCTCAGACAGGATGAAGAGATCATTACTCCCCAACACCATTCGGCTCTACAATTCAACCACTAGGGGCAAGACATGTTAAAGTGCCGGGGTTAGGACTGAACTTAAGTTACCACTCAATGTACTTTAGTAAACTATTTAAGAACTTTTTAAAAGCTATTTATTTATGCTTTTTGGGAGGGTGATTTTAGATGCATATCATATTTATACTGAGTTAAATACTGTATGTAATTAATTTTGCTACAATAAGTGTATGGGACACTGGAAAAATGTTGAATTTCCCCTTGGGGATGAATAAAGTATCTATCTATCTATCTGTCTAAGAGGGTGTGTCCTGGGTGGTGGGGATCCTTAATGATGGACATCACCTTCCTAAGGCACCGCTCCTTCAGTACTCCGAAGATGGAGCTGACTAATTTTACAAGTTTCTGCAACTTACTTCAATCTTGTGCAGAAACCCCTCGCCTCCCCCCCCCATACCAGACGGCGATGAAGCCAGTCAGAATGCTCTCCACAGTACATTTGTAGAAGTTTGTATCACCAGATTCAAGGACAGCTTCTACCTTGTCGTTATCAGACACTTGAATGGACCTCTTGTACAATGAAGACAAACACTTGACCTCAAATTCTACCTCGTTGTGGCCCTTGCGCTTTGTGTGCCTGCACTGCACTTTCTCTGTAACTGTGACACTATACTCTGCATTCCATTATTGTTGTTCCCTTTGTACTAACCTTGATGTGCTTAATTTTTTGAAATGATCTCTTTGAATGCCATGAAATTTGAGCACAGGTATTTGCACAATTAGTCCAACACTCCAAATTTCTACATGTTGACTTAACCCCTTCACCACCACCTACATGAATAGAGTTACTGTTGTAATTTTCATTCCTTGTTCTAGATCCCAACCCATCAGGAAAAGCCTGAACCTGTCAGCTTGTTAATGAGAAAAGGAAGTTTACGTCTTCATAGCTGTACATTCTCCTTGTATGTAGAATCTTACCTACTTACGCAATTCTTGTAGTCTTGTGCTATCCGCGACCAGGGTGAGGGGAGGGTGGTGACTCCTTGGAATTTCCAACCTCATCTGGCTCTGCAGCCTCACTGATTGAAATAATTCAATACAGAAAATGAGGGATTTCCTTATGTTAAAATCTTAATCCCAGTTCAAACTCACAGGAATAGATCTTTCAATCTCTTTAATAAGCAGATCCTAACTCGGGTCACAGCATAGAGATCTTGGAGTGGGGCTTGGTGGGTGGCCGATGCTTCCCAGGGGTCAACAGGTGGGCACCCTCCTTCTTCGATGTGTGAACCTCCTCTTCAAATCCTCTAAATGCTCTTCCCATCACGAGGATCACTTCACTCTAAGGGTGTTATCTCATTAAGGTTTCTTTTTATCTCTTGCCTTGTGTGAATCATTTTTCCTTGAAATACACTATTAGAATTCAAATATCAGTTCTCAACCTTGTTAATTGCAGTGTCATCTATAATCTCCTATATTCCTTAAAATTCCATAAAAAATCAAGCTCATATATTCACAGGTGGAACAAGATTATGAGAGAAAGCTGGCAGGGAACATAAAAACTGACTGTAAAAGCTTTTATAGATATGTGAAAAGAAAAAGATTGGTCAAGACAAATGTAGGTCCTTTACAGTCAGAAACAGGTGAATTGATTATAGGGAACAAAGACATGGCAGACCAATTGAATAACTACTTTGGTTCTGTCTTCACTAAGGAGGACATAAATAATCTTCCGGAAATAGTAAGGGACCGAGGGTCCAGTGAGATGGAGGAACTGAGGGAAATACATGTTAGTAGGGAAGCGGTGTTAGGTAAATTGAAGGGATTAAAGGCAAATAAATCCCCGGGGCCAGATGGTCTGCATCCCAGAGTGCTTAAGGAAGTAGCCCAAGAAATAGTGGATGCATTAGTGATAATTTTTCAAAACTCCTTAGATTCTGGAATAGTTCCTGAGGATTGGAGGGTGGCTAATGTAACCCCACTTTTTAAAAAAGGAGGGAGAGAGAAACCGGGGAATTATAGACCGGTTAGTCTGACATCGGTGGTGGGGAAAATGCTAGAGTCGGTAATCAAAGATGTGATAACAGCACATTTGGAAAGAGGTGAAATCATCGGACAAAGTCAGCATGGATTTGTGAAAGGAAAATCATGTCTGACGAATCTTATAGAATTTTTTGAAGATGTAACTAGTAGAGTGGATAGGGGAGAGCCCAGTGGATGTGGTATATTTAGATTTTCAAAAGGCTTTTGTCAAGGTCCCACACAGGAGATTAGTGTGCAAACTTAAAGCACACGGTATTGGGGGTATGGTATTGATGTGGATAGAGAATTGGTTGGCAGACAGGAAGCAAAGAGTGGGAGTAAACGGGACCTTTTCAGAATGGCAGGCAGTGACTAGTGGGGTACCGCAAGCCTCAGTGCTGGGACCCCAGTTGTTTACAATATATATTCATGATTTAGACGAGGGAATTAAATGCAGCATCTCCAAGTTTGCGGATGACACGAAGCTGGGCGGCGGTGTTAGCTGTGAGGAGGATGCTAAGAGGATGCAGGGTGACTTGGATAGGTTAGGTGAGTGGGCAAATTCATGGCAGATGCAATTTAATGTGGATAAATGTGAGGTTATCCACTTTGGTAGCAAGAACAGGAAAACAGATTATTATCTGAACGGTGGCCGATTAGGAAAAGGGGAGATGCAACGAGACCTGGGTGTCATTGTACACCAGTCATTGAAGGTGGGCATGCAGGTACAGCAGGCGGTGAAAAAGGCAAATGGTATGTTGGCATTCATAGCAAAAGGATTTGAGTACAGGAGCAGGGTGGTTCTATTGCAGTTGTACAAGGCCTTGGTGAGATCGCACCTAGAATATTGTGTGCAGTTTTGGTCCCCTAATCTGAGGAAAGACATTCTTGCCATAGAGGAAGTACAGAGAAGGTTCACCAGATTGATTTCTGGGATGGCAGGACTTTCATATGAAGAAAGACTGGATCGACTAGGCTTATACTCACTGGAATTTAGAAGATTGAGGGGAGATCTTATTGAAATGTATAAAATTCTAAAGGGATTGGACAGGCTAGATGCAGGAAGATTGTTTCTGATGCTGGGGAAGTCCAGAACGAGGGGTCACTGTTTAAGGATAAAGGGGAAGCTTTTTAGGAGCGAGATGAGGAAAAACTTCTTCACACAGAGAGTGGTGAATCTGTGGAATTCTCTGCCACAGGAAACAGTTGAGGCCGGTTCATTGGCTATATTTAAGAGGAAGTTAGATATGGCCCTTGTGGCTAAAGGGATCAGGGGGTATGGAGAGAAAGCAGGTACAGGGTTCTGAGTTGGATGATCAGCCATGATCATACTGAATGGCGGTGCAGGCTCGAAGGGCCGAAGGGCCTACTCCTGCACCTATTTTCTATGTTTCTATGTTTCTATGTAAAACCTGTAGCAACATCACAGGCATATCACTAGATCACTAACCACTAGAGTTTACCAACACTATGACCACTTCGATCGCTTAGCAGAAAAATGGACAGCTTCTTTGTTTTAATTGTGTTCTTTCCTCCTCTAAAACAAATGTGTTTATCTTGGGTTTTACTCATGAATGCTGTTGATATGATGTCAGATACTTGCGATGCTGCTGCGAGTAGCACATCTTTCTCCACCATTGGTGGCATCCACTGAAAGTGCTGCCTGCAAAAGGCATCTTCTATCATCAAAGATTCCCCACCATCCATGTTATGCAGTTACCATCGGGCAGGGGGCACAGAAGTCTGACGTCCCATGGCATCACGTTCAAGAAAGGGTTACTTCTCTTTAAACACTTAGTTCTTGAACTAAACTGCAAAACCCTCACTACTATAGTTTAACTCTATGGCACTTCAATCACGTTGCACTAAAATGGACTTTGTTTTTTTTTTGCTCTTCTAATTGTGCTCTTTCCTGTAAAACAGTGTATAGTTTGTTTTTAATTTATATTTTTCTGGTGAACATTGGGCCTCTGATGCTATATGCCTGACCTACAGCAGTACGTTTTCTATTGCACCTCTACATACGGCAATAAACTCAAATTTGACTTTGACATAGCATCATACAAGTAGTGTTCACAAGGAATCCTAATCTCTACTGTAGCTCAGTTCCCTTTCACGCAGGGTACAACATGACTCTAATGTAATGATCTGTGCACATCTAAACTCATGTCCTTTTACAGTTGTGCAGTAGAGAGCATCCTAACAAGCAGCAATGGTACAGAAACAGCACTGCGGCGGACAGGAAAGAGCTACGACAGGGGTCAAAACTGCCCAGCACATCATTGGCACCAGCCTACCTGCCATCAAGGACATTGTACAGAAAGGTAGCAGAAAACGGCATGAAGGATCCCTCCTACTGTCCTCATGAAACTGTTTGTCCCACTCCCATCAGGGAGCAGGCTACATAACGTCCATACCAGGACCACCAGTCTCAAAAACGACTACATTACCAATTAAAGCAGTAAGGCTGATCAACACCTCCGCCTACTAACCCACCCCTCCACACCCGCGCCACCACTATATTGCCTCGTGTTGGTCACTTTTTGTACAGACACTCCTGTGCCAAGTGTCACTTTATGGACATGCAATCAACCTATGTACACTATATAAGCGATCATATGTATTTATATTCATTGCGTCTTTTATGATTGTGTTCTTTATGTTATTGTGTTTTTTGTACGTTAATGGATCTGGATTAACAATTATTTTCTTCTCCTTTACACTTGTGTACTGGAAATGGCATTAACAACCTTGAATCTTGAAATCCCAGTGTTTCACTAGGTGATGTTTCCTGTGCCCCCTCTATTCTTTTACCTAAGATCCCTATAGTCTTACCAGGTGTACTGGAAAATACATTATACAACTGCGTAACATCTTTTAAAAAAAGCTGAATTAAATGTGTATGGAGCAGAAACTCCTCCAATTCTGTGCCATCAAAGTCCAGAGCTTGCTGGGTCGTTAGAGTCAGGTTAGGTTTCCTTATGGAAAGACAATGACTCCAGTTGCCTGCTATTCCTTTGTGTCACCAATATTGTTACTATTTGGGGAGTTAACTGCAGCTCCCTTTTAACTTTGCTTGCAGTTTTGGGTAAACCTCTTGAGACATGAATCAAAATATTGTCTCAGGAGGAGGCTCAGAGAGAGCCCTCACAGAGTGTGACTTATTTCTGAGCTCTGGACAGTCTTGCATTACAATCTATGAAGTTTTTGTTCTTACAACACACACAAAATGCTGGTGGAATACAGCAGGCCAGGCAGCATCAATAGGGAGGAGCACTGTCAACATTTCTGGCCGAGACCCTTCGTCAGGACTAACTGAAAGGAAAGATAGTAAGAGATTTGAAAGTAGTGGGGGGAGGAGGAAATGTGAAATGATAGGAGAAGACCGGAAGGAGAGGGATGAAGCTAAGAGCTGGAAAGGTGATTGGCGAAAGTGATACAGAGCTGGAGAAGGGAAAGGATCATGGGACGCGAGGCCTTGGGAGAAAGGAAGTGGGGGGGAGCACCAGAGGGAGATGGAGAACAGGCAGGGTGATGGGCAGAGAGAGAGAAAAAAATGTCAGGGATGGGGTAAGAAAGGGAGGAGGGGCATTAGCAGAAGTTAGAGAAGTCAATGTTCATGCCATCAGGTCGGAGGCTACCCAGCCGGTATATAAGGTGTTGTTCCTCCAACCTGAGTGTGGATTCATCTTGACAGTAGAGGAGGCCATGGATAGACATATCAGAATGGGAATGGGACGTGGAATTAAAATGTGTGGCCACTGGAAGATCCTGCTTTCTCTGGCGGACCGAGCGTAGGTGTTCAGCGAAACGGTCTCCCAGTCTGTGTCGGGTCTCACCGATATATAAAAGGCCACACCGGGACTTGTTGTGTATATTACTGTTAACTCTGTGAGCGTCATGTGATAAAGGAATTTCATTGTTACCGACCTGGTGAATGGGACAATATGTTGATCTGAATCTCTGGTAGTAACACTCCAGTGCTTGTTGCAAGTAGTCCAACTCCCAACTCAATACACAAGACCAGAGAGCATTGCTGCCTGGCAGTCCAAGAGTTTTGTGTGGGTCTGACTTCCTGATTTTCTAACATGCTTTCTAACAAGTTTTTTCTTCAGATGCCCAAAGGCAATGGTGAATCTTTTCATCAAAATCTGCTTTCACCACATCGATAGAAGGTACAACATCACATTTTAGTGTTTCAAGGCCCAATTGGTAACTGTTTTATTATTGTCATGTGTACTAACATGCAATTAAAAGCTTGCCATCCAGATAGTTCAGTCGTGCACAAGGGCATTGAGAAAGTAAAAATGGAAAAGAAAGCAGAACGTAGAGTTACTGTTCCAGAGAAAGTGCAGAACAGGTAAACGATATGTTTCAAAGGTCATGACCAGGGAGATTTAGAGATATCATTATCACACAAGGAAGTCTGTCTGTTCAAGAATCCTATAACAGTGGGACAGAAGCTGTCCCTGAGCCCGGTGGTACAAGCTCTCAAGTTTTGCATCTGCTGTCAGACAGTGGAGAGAGGAGGCTGCAGAAAGAGGAAATGACTGACTGAGGTGGAAAGGTCCTTGATTATGTTGGTTGCTTTTCTGAGACGTGGGAAATGCAGGGCAATCTGGTTTTCCTGATTGACCAGCATGTGTTCATAACTTCATTTTCTTGCATGTCTCGGGCAGAGCAGTTACCGTACCGAACTGTGATGCATCTGGGGAGAAGGTTTTCAGCGATGAAAGTGTAAAAGTTGGTGAGTGCCAAAGCATGGATCAATTGTGGAAGAAATGTGAATTCTCTCTTCTCTCAGTTTCAACCCCACCTTGAGTGTTAATTCAGTTCTAACATACACTCAGTGGCCGCTTTATTAGGTACACCTGCTCATTAATGCAAATATCTAATTGGCCAGTCATGTGGCAGCAACTCAATGTGTAAAAGAAGGCAGATGTTTTCAAGAGACCATTCAGACCAAACATCAGAATGGGGAAGACGTGATCTGAGTGACTTTGACCGGGGAATGATTGATGGTGCCAAACGGGTGTGGTTTCAGCATCTCAGAAACTGCCGATCTCCTGGGATGTTCACACACAACAGTCTATAGAGTTTACTGAGAATGGTGCAGAAAAAAAACATCCAGAGTGGCAGTTCTGTGGAGAAAGCACCTTGTTAATGAAGGGGGTCAGAGGAGAACGGCCAGACTGGGTCAAGCTGACAGGAAGGTGACAGTGACTTAAGCCTGATTTATACTCGTGCGTACGGGCTACACCGTGGCCCTGATTTTCACTTCTGCGTCGCTCTACATCATAGCGAGCGTGCGTTGGTGCGCGCCAAAACGCTAGTTGGCGGTGGGGTTTCTATGCCACTGTGTTGAGTTTCTTTGAGAGAGGCAGAAATGAGGAAATGCATTTCAAACATTTTCGCATGTCGGCTGGTAGATTTGACGAGTTGGTTTATCTATTTCGCATCGGTGTGCAGACATGGCGGAGAAGAAGCAACCGGAAATGCGTAGGAGGAAATGCAATGCTACCAAGCGGACCAATCACAGTTGTTACGGTCTGCTTCGCCGCAACGCACGAGTTACTTTTTTGGGGAAGTGTATGGCGTAGGGTTCGCGGTACCTATGGCATAGATGTGACGCAGAAGTGTAAATCAGGCTTTACAACTGACAGTGGTGTGCAGAAGAGTATACCTGAGCACGCAACACATCGATCCTTGAATTGAGTGAGCTACAGCAGCAGAAGACAATGAACGCAAGCTGAGAGAACGCTTGATCGGGAACAGGAGATACCTAATAAAGTGGCCACTGAGTGTATGTTACTACATACATTTTGTATATTATGAGGATTACTTCTCTGGTTCCAAGTTACAGTGTAAGGTATTAATTAAAGCTTTTGATGTGTAACAGTTGTGTTTAGCTACATTCCCTCTTGAAGCTAGCCATGCAACCCACCCCAACAGCCAGGGGCACAGCTCGTACATGCATGGGCTTTGACACTTCTGTCTGAAACTCAGAGCAACAGACCAAACAATGTAGCTGAAAGGCTGAAGAGGGCTGCCAGGGAAAAGAAGTGGCCTTTCGCTTCAGCTTCATAATCAGAGGAAGAAAGCAAAGATGAAAACAAGAGACTCTGCAGATGCTGGAAATCCAGAACAGCGCACACAAAATGCTGGAGGAAATGCAAAGATGGTCTTGTTCTGACTGGCTAAAACTGAGCCACACAGCCTCTGTAACTGGGGAATTTAAAGTCTTTATTCACACAGTAAACCTCCAGGAGAGAGTCCAGGAGAATCCAAGGGAGTCTCACTCTCTTGACTCTATGTTCTGTACTTCAACACAAAGATAATAATAAATGATTAATGACAGCTCCAATCACTTACTTTAACAATCTGAATATAGGCTGGTAAATTTATAGAATTACATGTTTGCAATGCTGGCAAAATACAGACAAAATTTTGGAGCAGCATGAACAAAATAGTGGCACATCCTAACCAGCAGAATCCTTTTGAATATTCAATAGAGTACTGGTGTCTATTCCAAAAGTCTGAATACAAACTGTATTGTCGTTTCAGGCTTTACCCGTTTTTATTCCTAAATCCTTTTTTGACTCTCTTGATTCTACTTTATCCTCTTATATATGGAAAAATAAATGTCCTCGTTTAAATAAAGTTCATCTTCAAAAATCTAAAACAGAAGTCTGGAGGTTTAGCCTTACCTAATTTTAAGTTTTATTACTGTGCAGTTAGTATATGATGTCTTACATTTTGGTTATATTATATTAATCGTGTAGATTGTCCGGCATGGGTCTCTTTAGAAGCTAACTCTGTTAATAAATTTTCTATTATTTCTCTTCTTGGATCCTCACTTCCTTTATCTGTAAGTAAACTAACTGATAATTTAAAGTTAAACATACTCTGAGGATCTGGATGCAATTTAGAAAACACTTTGGTTTATTGAGATTTTCCCTTTCAAGTCCCATTTAGTCTGATTTTTTTAAACCCTCCATGTCTGATATAGTTTTTAAGGAATGGGACAGGCTGGGTATTAAATGTTTTTGGGATCTGTTTGTTGGAGGAAACCTTTTTTCATTTAAGCAATTGTCAGATAAATATAGTTTACCCGAAACTCACTTTTTTAGATATTTACAAATCAGAGACTTTTTAAGATCTCAATTATGTACATTTCCTATAAGTTCAGACAAGAACTTACTAGACGTAATTTTTAGTTTGACGCCTTTTCATAATGGTTCAATATCTAATATTTATGGTATGTTACTGGAGACAAGGAATGTTCCTTTGGACAAAATTAAGAATCTCTGGGAACAAGATTTACAGACATCAATACCTGAGGAAACTTGGAATGAAGTTTTTAAACTGGTTAATACTTCATCACTATGTGCTTGTCATTCCCTCATACAATTTAAGGTGGTACATAGAGCCCATATGACTAAGGATAATCTATCTCGTTTTTATTTGGATGTACTCCCTATTGTGACAGATGTAATAATGGAGAAGCTTCATTCATTCATATGTTTTGGGCTTGTCCGAATCTTGAAAAATATTGGAAGGAAGATTTTCAAACTTTTTCCTTACTTTTTAAAGTCAATTTCAAGCCTAACGCTCTGACGGTCTTTTTCAAGTCAAGTCACTTTTATTGTCATTTTGACCATAACTGCTGGTACAGTACATGGTAAAAATTTCAGGACCATGGTGCTACATGACACAGTACAAAAACTAGACTGAACTACGTAATAAAAAAACATAGAGAAAGCTACACTAGACTACAGACCTACATAGGACTGCATAAAGTGCACAAAAGCAGTGCAAGCATTACAATAAATAATAAACAGGACAATAGGGCAAGGTGTCAGTCCAGGCTTTGGGTATTGAGGAGTCTGATAGCCTGGGGGAAGAAACTTACATAGTCTGGTCGTGAGAGCCCGAATGCTTCAGATCCTTTTCCCAGACGGCAAGGGGGAGAAGAGATTGTATGAGAGGTGCATGGGGTCCTTCATAATGCTGTTTCCTTTGCAGATGCAGTGTGTAGTGTAGCTGTCCGTGATTGCGGGAAGAGAGATCTTGATGATCTCCTCAGCTGATTGGGTATTGTTGCAGGACAAGATATTAGGCTGAAGGCATCTGAATTACATATTTTGGCCTTTAGCTCACTTATAGCTAGGAGGATGCTTTTGTTTAAATGGAAAGATGTTCTTCCTCCTACTCATGCTCAATGGTTATGTGACGTTATGTCATGTTTAGATTTAGAGAAGATTCACTGTTCAATTTCTGAATCTCGTCAAGACTTTCAAACATTGTGGGGACTTTTTCTGAATTATTTTCAAAACCAATTCATTGTCTAACCTCAGATTTTGGCTATTATTAATTTTTATTATATGAGAAGGTATTTTACCTCCTTTTCTCCTTAATGAACAGCTTCGGTCTTGGTAAGAGTTAGGTTCTTTTTTTGTAATAAATTAGTATATTTCAATATAACTATTCATTAACTTATATGAATACAGGGTAATGAGATTGTTATTATCAACAGATATAATGTAATTGGTAGTTATTTAATCTTTTTTGACCTTTTAATTACACTTTCTTGTACTCTGTATTCTTCTATGTAGAAACTAATAAAAATATTGGAAAAGAGAAAAAGACTGGTGTTTATTCCAAACGCCTGAGTACAAACTGTTGAGTCGTGATTCCCAAAGTGGGCAATATTGTCCCCCTGGGGGCAGTGGGAGTTTTTAACGAGGTGATTACAGGGATGGTGGGGGTTGTGCTTGGTAGCAAGGGGGGCAGTTGAAGGATTACAAACTTAATTTACGAAATGAATCACTTATTATAAGCACTTGATCTTCAGTACCTCATAATTGATTACAATGATCATGTATCAACAATCACCTTATTCTTTGCGAGCCCACCACTCTCTTAGACTTCACTCGAAGCACGTTATAGTTGTTGAAAAGAATGTGACCCTTCTATATTTAGCATATCATGAGAAATCCGGACTGAAGAAATTGAGTTATTTCTGGGCCTGTCCTGCACATTATAGCTGTTCACTACTGTTTTACAGTGTTAGCTCGTACGATTCCAATACTCCGATCACACAGTGACACAGCTCCTATGAAATAGGGTACAGTGTTTAATGGGGTAAAGTTCAGACTATGCCCTTTGAATGTTCTTGACCACATTTCTCGAGCCCAAGGCCCAACCAGGAAATCACTGCCCTGCTTTATGTACCTCAAGCCAAGTCAATTTTATTGTCATTTCGACCATAAACTGCTGGTACAGTACATAGTAAAAATGGAACAACGTTCCTCCAGGACCCTGGTGCTACATGAAAAAACACAAAACAACACTAAACAACACTAGACTATGTAAGACAGCAAAAGGCTACACTAGACTATGTAAAACAACATAAAAACTGCACTAGACTACAGACCTGCATGGATCTACATAAAGTGCACAAAACAGTGCAGGACAGTACAATAATTTATAAACAAGACTGTAGGCACAGTAGAGGACCAATTACAATATAATGATAAATGATGTAGACGTCATTCTAGTCTCTGGGTATTGAGGAATCTGATGGTTTGGGAGAAGAAACTGTTGCACAGTCTGTGTGAGGGGTGTGTGGGGTCCTTCATAATGCTGTTGGCTTTGCGGGTGCAGCGTGTGGTGTAAATATCTGTAACAATGGGAAGAGAGACCCCGATGATCTTCTCAGCTGACCTCACTATCCGCTGCAGAGTCTTGCAATCCAAGATGGTGCAATTCCCGAACCAGGCAGTAATGCAACTGCTCAGGATGCTCTTGATACATCCTCTATAAAATGTGATGAGGATGGGGGGTGGGAGATGGACTTTCCTCAGCCTTTGCAGAAAGTAGAGACATTGCTGGGCTTTCTTTGCTATGGAGCTGGTGTTGAGGGACCAGGTGAGATTCTCCGTCAGGCGAACTCCGAGAAATTTGGTGCTCGTAACAATCTCAACAGAGGAGCTGTTAATATTCAATGGGGAGTGGTCGCTCTGTGCCTCCTGAAGTCAACAACCATCTCTTTTGTTTTGTTCACATTCAGAGACAGGTTGTTGGCTCTGCACCAGTCCGTTAGCCACTGTACCTCCTCTCTGTATGCTGACTCATCGTTCTTGCTGATGAGACTGTAGCAGTGTGCTACACACAGCGCTGAAATAACGACACGTAGTCGGTGAGCTGCAGTTGCAAAAGAGATTTATTCAAACTTCGCGGCCTCACTTTAAAGCCTTCCTGTTCCCTCCCTCCCCAGGCAGGAATGCTGTAGGGGGTGCGTATTCACAGTCCCGTTCTGCGTGTGGGCTTTTCCCCTTGCTGGTGAAGAAAGCCTGGCGCCCTTTTTGGGACCGACCTCAATGCCGGTGCGCGCCACTTTTTGAGCCGGTTCGAGTGCGCTGGGAAGTGGGTCACCACATAACCCCCCTCCCCCCCCCAGAACCGGCGATACACCCCCCAGTGTTCTCAGTCTGGGTCGGACTCTGTTTGGGAGGTCTACCTCTGCGCCGCTGTGTCAGAATCTCAACTGGCTGCGCCAGGCCACATGGGCTGGTTTGAGTTGGTCCACTGTGAAAACCTTCTCTTTCCTCTCAATGTCCAGCACAAATGTGGACCTGTTGTTTCTGATCACCATTGTAGCAGTGTCCGGTGTCCGCCCCGTCATACAAAAACAAACTTACAGTTCTGCAGGTCTTTGGGTACGCAGGTCGGGCTCTGTCCATGCTGTGAAGTTGGTATGGGGGCCAGGTTACCGAGCCTCTCGCGTAGTCTGTCCAGGACTGCTGCGAGTTGCCCCCTTGGGGTTGGTATGAACTCCCCGTGGACGACCAGGGGCATGCCATACACCAACTCAGCCGACGAGGCATGCAGATCCTCTTTGGGCACCGTACGGATTCCGAGCAGGACCCAGGGAAGCTCGTCCACCCAGTTAGGCCCTTTGAGGTGGGCCATGAGAGCCGACTTCAGGTGACGGTGGAAACGCTCCACTAGCCCGTTCGACTGTGGGTGGTAGGCAGTTGTGTGGTGCAGCTGTGTCCCCAAAAGGCTGGCCATAGCTGACCACAGGCTGAAGGTGAACTGGGCGCCTCTGTCGGAGGTAATGTGGGCCGGTACCCCAAAGCGGGATACCCAGCTGGCGATCAGTGCCCGGGCGCAAGATTCGGAGGTGGTGTCGGTGAGCGGGACCGCCTCTGGCCATCTTGTGAACCAGTCTACAATAGTCAGGAGGTGCCGCGCTCCTTGCGACATTGGCAGGGGGCCCACGATATCCACATGAATGTGGTTGAAACGCCGGTGGGTGGGGTGGAACTGCTGCAGCAGAGCTTTGGTGTGCCACTGCACCTTGGCTGTTTGGCAGTGGATGCACGTTTTGCCCCAGTCACTGACCTGCTTGTGGAGTCCGTGCCAAACGAAACTGTTGGCTACCATCTGGACGGTTGTCCTGATGGAGGGGTGCGCTAAGTTGTGAATGGAGTCGAAAACACGCCGCCGCCAGACTGCCGGGACGACGGGGCGGGGTTGGCTGGTGGTGATGTCACAGAGTAGGGTCCTCTCACCTGGGCCTACGGGAAGGTCCTGGAGCTGCAAGCTGGAGACAGCGGTTCTGTAACTAGGGATCTCCTCGTCTGCCTGCTGCACCTTCGCCAGAGCTTCATAGTCTACCCCCTGGGACAGGGCTAGGATGTTAGGTCTGGAGAGTGCGTCCGCCACAACATTGTCCTTTCCTGAGACGTGCCGGACATCCGTCGTGTATTCGGAGATGTAGGACAGATGTCGCTGCTGGCAGGACAACCAGGGATCAGACACCTTCGTGAACGCAAAGGTAAGGGGTTTGTGGTCCGTGAACGCGGTGAAGGGCCGACCTTCTAAGAAGTACCTGAAATGCCAGATTGCCAGGTATAGCGCCAACAGTTCCCGGTCGAGGGCACTGTATTTGAGCTTGGGTGGTCGTAGGTGTTTGCTGAAAAACACCAGGGGTTACCAACGACCCTCGAGGAGTTGTTCCAGCACTCCACCGACTGCCGTGTTAGATGCGTCCACCGTGAGGGCGGTAGGGACGTCCGTTCTGGGGTGCACTAGCATCGCGGCATTTGCCAAGGCTTCTTTGGTTTTAATGAAAGCGGCGGCGGACTCCTTGTCCCAGGTAATGTCCTTGCCCTTACCTGACATCAGGACAAACAGGGGGCGCATGATTCGGGCTGCTGAGGGGAGGAAGCGGTGGTAGAAATTCACCACACCCATGAATTCCTGAAGGCCTTTGATTGTGGTGGGTCGGGGGAAATGGTGGACTGCGTCTGCCTTAGCAGGCAGAGGGGTTGCCTCGTCTTTAGTAATCCTGTGGCCCAGGAAGTCGATGGTGTCGAGCCCGAACTGGCATTTGGTCAGGTTGATTGTTAGACTGTACTCACTCAGTCGGGCGCAGAGTTGACGGAGGTGGGACAGATGCTCCTGATGACTGCTGCTGGCTATGAGGATGTCATCCAAATAGATGAAAGCAAAGTCCAAGTCGCGTCCCACTGCGTCCATTAACCGCTGGAACGTCTGTGCGGCATTCTTTAAGCCGAACGGCATGCAGAGGAACTCGAAAAGGCCGAACGGGGTGATGAGTGCCATTTTGGGGATGCCGTCCGGATGCATCGGGATTTGATGGTATCCCCAGGCGAGGTCTACGTTGGAGAAGATCCGTGCGCCGTGCAGGTTTGCTGCAAAGTCCTGAATGTGCGGCACAGGGTAGCAGTCCGGTGTGGTAGCCTCGTCGAGCCTGCGGTAGTCGCTGCATGGTCTCCAGCCCCCTGTTGCTTTGGGCACCATGTGCAGGGGGGAAGCCCAATGGGCTGTCGGACCGCCGGATGATCCCCAATTCCTCCATCCTCTGGAACTCCTCCTTCGCCAGTCAGAGCTTGTCCGGGGGAAGCCTTCGAGCACGGGCGTGTAGGGGTGGTCGCTGGGTCGGGATGTGGTGCTGTACGCCGTGTCTGGGCATGGCTGCCATGAACTGCAGTGCCAGAACCGGTGGGAAATCCACCAGGACCCTGGTGAAGTCGTTGTCGGACAACGTGATGGAGTCGAGGTGTGGGGCTGGCAACTGGGCTTCACCCAGGGAGAACGTTTGAAAGGTCTCGGCGTGGACCAGTCTCTGCCTCGGCAGGTCGACCAGTAGGCTGTGAGCTCGCAAAAAATCTGCTCCCAGGAGTGGTTGGGCTACAGCGGCCAGTGTGAAGTCCCATGTGAACCGGCTGGAGCCGAACTGTAGCTGCACCGTACAGGTGCCGTAGGTCCTTACTGTGCTGCCGTTTGCAGCCCTCAGAGTGGGACCCGGTTCTCTGTTGCGGGTGTTGTCACTCGTCGAAGGTAAGACGCTGATCTCGGCTCTGGTGTCGACCAAAAAGCAGCGTCCGGACTGCTTGTCCCAGACATACAGGAGGTTATCCTGATGGCCAGCCGCCATAGCCATCAGCGGCGGCTGGCCCTGGCGTTTCCCGGGAACTTGCAGGGCGGGCTACAGTGGTGGGCTTCTGCGCCCCACCGCGGGTGGTAGAATCACCAATGTTTGTTGGCCTCTGGGGTTAGTGGGCTCTGCAACTGGGCCTGGTCTGGTCTGCTACCGGGAGCGTGGCCTGGTGATCTGTGCGACGGACGCCCCACTCTCCTTCTTGGCTTTCCACAGCAAGTCCGCCCGGGCAGCCACTTTTCAGGGGTCGCTGAAATCCGCGTCGGACAGCAGCACGAGTATGTCCTCGGGCAGCTGCTCCAGGAATGCCTGCTCAAACATGAGGCAGGGCTTGTGTCCTCCGGCCAGGGACAGCATCTCGTTCATCAATGCCGACGGCGGCCTGTCTCCCAAACCATCCAGGTGCAGTAAGCGGGCAGCTTGCTTGCGCCTTGAGAGTCCGAAAGTCCTTATGAGCAGGGCTTTGAATTCTGTGTATTTGCCGTCATCCGGGGGTGACTGTATGAACTCCTCAACCTGGGCCGCTGTGTCCTGGTCGAGGGAGCTCACCACGTAGTAGTAACGTGTGGCATCCGAGATTACCTGCCAAAAGTGGAATTGGGCTTCTGCTTGCTGGAACCATAGGTGAGGTCGCAGCGTCCAGAAGCTTGGCAGTTTTAACAAAACTGCATGAACAGATGCGGTGTCATTCATCTCTGGTCCAAATATTGTTTGGGCCGTCGGGGTTACCAATTGTAGCGGTGTGCTGCACGCAGCGCTGAAATAATGACACGGAGTCGGTGAGCTGCAGTTGCAAAAGAGATTTATTCAAACTTTGCGGCCTCGCTTTAAAGCCTTCCTGTTCCCGCCCTCCCCGGGTGGGAATGCTGTAGGGGGTGCGTATTCACAGTCCTGTCCCGCGCGCGGGCTTTTCCCCTTGCTGGTGAAGAAGGCTTGGCACCCTCTTTGGGACCGGCCTCAATGCCGGCGCGTGCCACTTTGTGAGCCAGTTCGAGTGCGCTGGGAAGTGGGTCGCCACAGACCCACCACGGTCGTATCATCGGCAAACTTGATGATATGGTTCGAGCTGTGTGTTGCAGCACAGTCGTGGGTCAGCAGAGTGAACAGCAGTGGACTGAGCACGCAACCCTGGGGGCCCCCGTGCTCAGTGTGATGGTGTTGGAGATGCTGCTCCCGATCTGGACTGACTGAGATCTCCCAGTCAGGAAGTCTGGGATCCAGTTGCAGAGGGAGGTGTTCAGGCCCAGTAGGATCAGCTTTCCAATCAGTTTCTGAGGGATGATTGTGTTGAATGCTGAACTGAAGTCTATGAACAGCATTCGAGCGTACGTGTCTTTTTTTTGTCCAGGTGGGTATGGGCCAGGTGGAGGGTGGTGGCGATGGCGTCGTCTGTTGAGCTTCGGACAGAGTCAGGTTTTGCCTGAGCTATAGTGATGTCATGACTTTCCCCTTCATTGATCGTAGCGTTTAAGGTTGGATTTAAATTACAGACGATTGACTGTGGTTGTTAATTCATAACGAAAATGACAGAAGCAGAGCAAACAAAGAAAGTATGGACAGTATAGTGGGGAGTATCTGAAATATAGATTTATACCAGCACCAAGCAACCAACAGTGGCCAAAGTGTCTGTTGTGTGAAAAAGTTTTTTTTCTCAGATGAGGCGCTGTCCAGACTCCTTGAACCTTTGAAGAGAATACATTCTGATAAAGCAAACAACAACTTGACTTACAGTACTTTCAGTCACTTTGTGAAAACTTTCAGAATTGGAAAACCTTTCAAAACATGCTAGCCAGCTGTTCTCAACAAAACAGTGATGGCTTGCGTGCTTTCATCCAACATTTCATTCCTTGTTTCTAAATCTGGAAAGCCCCATACAATTGGAAAACTGACCTTGCCAGCAATAAGGAGGTTCTGAGTATCGTTTTGCATCAGTTGCCAGGCCAAATAATTAAAGCAAATCCGCTCAGTGATAACTCTGTTCAAAGACAAGTAGATGAAATATTTGAGATTGTGGAAGACACATTGTGCAACATACTTGGGACAATGGAATTTGCTCTGTAGTTGGAAGAGTCAACTTTGCCAAGCAATAAATCTTCTCCTTTTGGTTATGTTCACTTCATAGATGCTGAACACATGGTTCAAAAGTTATTATTTGCAAGGAACAGATACAAAGGGGGAGTTAATATTTCAGGTTATTTTTCAATTTTTCAAAGAGGACATTCTGCTCACCAACATTCTTGCTTGTCTCCATCCATTCAAATTCCAGATTGGGTAAAAAGTCTATTCTTGTAATGAGGAAATACAGGAAGGATGGAGGACAAAGTAATCTTAATACAAAATGACTCTGAACTGAAACTGAGGTTCAAAAAATCATATCAAAACTTTTGGTTGCACAAAGAAATCTCTTCATACTATCCTACACAAAGGAAAAAGGTCAAGATATTCTTTATTGCCTTTCCAATGTCATATTGTGGCAAAGTTTGGAGATGATACAAATTTAGGTGGAGGGGTAGGTAGTGCTGAGGAACCAATGTGATTGCAGCAGGACGGACAAATTAGAAAAATGGGCAAAAAAGTGGAAATTGAATATATTATTGGGAAATGTATGATAATGCAGTTCGGTAAAAGTAACAGTAGTGCAGATTATTTTCTAAATGGGAAGAAGATTCAACTATCAGAGGTGCAAAGGGATTTAGAAGTCCTTGTGCAAGACTCCCAGAAGGTTAATTTACAGGTTGAGTCTGTGGTAAAGAAGGCAAATGCAAGCTTGGCATTTATGTCAAGGAGAATAGAATAGGGGTTGTGATGCTGAGGCTTTCTAAGGCACTCGTGAGGCTTCACCTTGAGTATTGTGAACAGTTTTGGGCCCCTCATCTTAGAAAAGATGTGCTGGTAGTGGAGAGGGTCCAGAGGAGGTTCACAAGGGTGATTCCAGGAATGAAAGGGCTGTCATACGAGGAACGTTTGATGGCCCTGGGTCCATGCTCACTGGAATTCAGAAGGATGAGGGGGCATCTCATTGAAACCTTTTGAATGTTGAAAGGCCTAGACAGAGTAGGTGTGGACAGGATGTTTCCCAGGGGGGAGAGTCTAGGACAAGAGGATACAGCCTCAGTATAGAGGGGCGCCCTTTCAAAACAGAGATGCAGAAAAATCTCTTTAGCCAAATGGTGGTGAATTTGTGGAATTTGTTGCCACATGCAGCTGGGGAGGCCAGGTCGTTGGATGTATTTAAGGCAGAGATTGATAGGTTCTTGATTGGACATGGCATCAAAGGTTACAGGGAGAAGGTCAGGAAATGGAGTTGAGGAAGAGAAAGAAAAGATCAGCCATGATTGAATGATGGAGCAGAGTCAATATGCCAGATGGCCTAATTCTGCTCCTATGTTGTATGATCTTATGGTCTTATAAAAACATGGAGATAATGCCAAGATTCTTGTCAGACCGCACTTGGAGTATTGTTAACAGCTTTGGGTCCCATATCTCAGAAAGGAAGTGTTGTCATTGGAGAGAGTCCAGAGGAATTTCACGAGGATGATTCTGGAAATGAAGGGGTTAACATGAGAGGAAAGTTTGGCAGCTTTGGGCCTGTACTCACTGGAATTTAGAGGAATTCATGGGGATCTCATTGAAACCTATTGAGTTTTGAAAGGACTAGATAAGGTGGATGTGGAGAGGATGTTTCCTATGGTGGGGATATCCAGACCAGAAGGTATCTCAAAATGGAGGGCAACCTTTTAGAAAAGGGTTAAGAAGGAATTCTTTTAGCCAGAGACTAGTGAAGCTGTGGAATGCATTGCCACAGATTGTGGTGGAGCCCAAGTCCATGGGTATACTTAAGGCGGAAGTTGATAGTTTCCTGATCGGTGAGGACATCAAAGGATATGGTGGGAAAGCAGGTGTATGGGGTTGAGAGGGATCTAGGATCAGCCATGATAGAATGTTGAAGCAGTCTTAATGGGCTGAATGGCCTAATTCTGCTCCTATGTATTATGGTCTTATATTTAGAGGAGCACAGTTTCAGTCCAACCACCCATCTTCTTTCAAAGCAACAAAACAGACTGCAAGTTACTGAACGTGAGGATTTGAGATCCCCTCTGAGTGACATTCAGCCAGATGTTGAGAAACTGATATCACTGCCCCAAGCCCATCCATCTCACTGAAAGGGGAAAATGCAGGGAAGTTGTGAAAAGTTGGACTATTACTGGACATTCTAAAATTGTTAATGAAAATTGTTTTTACTGTAATTAAATAAAGAAATAAATCTATTTGTGGCTTTAAATAGATTTGAATAATTTTTGCAATTATTTGTCACTGCTCTGAATTTGCAGTTCCTATTTTTTTTCACTGTTTATCTTAAATCAAAATTTTTTATAGCTTTTACATAATGGCTGGAAAGGAAAAGGGGACACTGGGGATCTGGGCTGGGAGCAAGGGGGCAGTAAACCCAAAAACGTTTGGCAACCACTGCTCTAGGGCAACACACTGAAAATGCTGGAGGAACTCAGCATATCAGGTAGCATTGACGGAAGTGAATAAACAGTCGACGTTTCAGGTTGAAACCCTTCCTGGAAGGCAGGTCAGGCTCTTCCTGCATGACTTGCTGAGTTCCTTCAGCATTTTGTGTGTGTTGCTCTGGATTTCCGGCATCTGCAGGATTTCCTGTGCTTGGTAGAAACTCTAGACACTCATACTAAACCGCTTTAGTTACAGAGTTGAAGATGTTGCCACGAGTATACCGTACAACTAAACAGAAGCTGAAGTAAAAAGCACAACCCTGTCCTGTAGCAGTATATTAAGTGCAGGGTTACACCTTTAACATTGAGACAAAGCAGGAACATTCAGCAATGTAGTTTCAATGGGACAGAATTAGAGTGTCCCTCACCCGGATTGGTTTCACTCGCCACGAAATATCAGTTGGAAGTTAAATTGTGAACAGGTTTTATTTCCTGAAGACTGGCTCTCATTTTAGTTAATCCATAATTATTCCATCTGTAATGTTGTGGAACTCCAGAATGATCCCTAACAGCCCTACTTGACAATTTGAGCTCACCTTCAAAAGCAGCAGCAAACCTGGAAGCACTGAAGGATGCCTGGAGCTACAGGAAGTCCCAGAGCTCTGTGCGATTTTCCCTCCAAAGACCAAGGAACTGACTGTGGACGTCAGGAAGGGAAAGTCGAGGGAAAACACAACAGTTCTCGTAGGGCGAACAGAAGTGGAAAGGGGATGCAGTTTCAAGCTTCAGGGTGTGAACGTCTCTGGGAATCTATCTCAGCCCCCAAAACATTGCTACAACTACAAAGAGGGCACAGCAGAGGTTGTACTTCATTAGGAGTTTGAGGAGAATTGGTATGTCACCAAAGACACTCACAAATATCCACAGCTGTGCCATGGAGAGCGTTGTAACTGATTGCATTACTCCTTGGTGTGGAGTGGCCACTGCACAGGATGGGAAAGAGGGGCAGGAAATTGTAAACTCAGTCAGCTACATCTTGGGCACCAGCCTCCCCAGCATCAAGAACACCTTCAAAAGGCGATGCCTCAATAGTGTGGCATCCATCATTAAGAATCCCCATCACCTCTTCTCATGCCCTCTACTTATTGCTGTCATCAAGGAGGAGGTACAGGAGCCTGAAGACACACGCTCCGTGTTTCAGGAACAGCTTTTTCCTCTCTGCCATCTGATCTCTCAATGGACAATGAAAACTACCTCAGTATACCTTGCTCTCCTTTTGCAATACTTATTGAATTCTATTCTTATTCATAGTTTTTGTTATTGTTCGTGTAATGTACTTACGTCACAAAACAACGCATTTCATGACACGTGCCAGTGATTCTGGTTCTGAATTCTGCGCCTGCACTCTGGAATGTATGTTGCCATCAACAGCATCTCCTTCCACTGGGAAGACCAACAGGTTTTGAGCAGACCAAAGTGTGTCTTTCACTATGTTGCTGATAGTCCAACAGCAGTCAGTTTTAGACGCCGTGTGTGTCCCTGGGAACAGAGTTCCAGGTTATGCAGCTGTTTGGAAAAGCTCCATGTTATTTTTAACGGAGCAGACATGTCACGGGGCGGGGGGGGGGGGGGGTGACATTGCTACTTGTAACAGGGGCCAGGTGAACGCGCACAGTGCTACGACCACGAACTCCATGGATAAATTGTGCTGTATTCTTGCTATCAATGTGGCAAATACATGGATCTCAAAGCAATTAGCAAACAGGTTTCAAAATGTTTGTGTGAACAAACCCGTTTTTAAACAGCTCTCACCCAACAATTAAGTGCAGGCAAATGTTCAGGTTGGGATTAAGTTACTAATATTTGCAAATTGTTTTTTAATGACAGGAAGTTACTATGGTTTCCTCATCAAACATAGTCTCATCTGTATTTTTTTTCCCTGGTTGCATCTATAGCAGCACATGTTTTCTGTAAATGAGTCAATTGCAGATTGAGGCTGCACACAGGAGAATCTAATAGACCTGGTAACAGAGAATAATACACTCTGAATTTCCAGACACTCTTGTCTCATTTAAACACCAGCACAGTTAGGAAAGTGGTCCAAAGTAAACAAGCAGAGAAGAGAGGAAGTCATCAGATGTTAGCTGCTTTTGGGTGTATAAGCAGACTGTGTAAAGCTGACTGATGTGACAGGTTAAATATCGCAGGGGTTCACTTTAACCAGGGGCCATCTCCAGGTCAGGGCTTTACAATCCCGCAAGTATAAAAGTCAATTGATAGCAACATCAGGTGGGCTTTTAACCAGCACTTCACCCAAAACAACTGGTTTCCGACGAGACTGATTGTGTGCGTAGATTTACATCTCAATCTGTTACAGAGAAACAGGTCACTCAGCTCTCTGGGCCCCTGGTAGCATTCATTCTCCACAGGAACCTCTTCCTATGGGGTCAGTCTTGGAGGGATTGTCCACAAGATTAGAGTGAGATTAGGGAGAATATTTTTAATGTAGACCGTGCACAGCTTTGCCACAAGGAACAACGGATAATTAAAGCAGTTTTGATTTAATTTCCGTCCGTCCACTGCATTTCTCTTGTGCCTATCAGACTCACAGATTGTTCTGAAGAGTGTTCCAGCCAGTGATGCACTGGTACGATCAGACAGAGATACAGCATGGTAACAAGCCTTTCAGCCCACTCAAGCCACTTTGAACCCTATACACTAAATGCAACAACAGTCTGATGCTGTTGAATGGACTGCTTCGGGACAGAACTGGGAAACTCCAGAACAAAAGGGGAGCAACCTGAAACTTGAAGCTGGGCCTTCAGGAACAATGTTCAGTAGCTCCTCTGCACGTTCAGAACATGTGCCTCCAAAGGGCTTTGGAGGTTGGGGATTAGTTGACCATTTGGTCAAATGAGGAATATTTGGTGATGAAGAGTGCTGAGGGATACACGATGGAGTTAAAGAACAGATTGGTTTTAATCAAATTGTATGCAGGCATAGATGCTGCTACTGCAGATTACTGTGGTACATTGATTTATGTTATGGTTCTTCTATTGCCTTAACCCATGAGCCTATGCATCCCACAGAGAGGACCGTGGGCACCTCTTTGCATCCTCTTGCTTGGAGCTGAACCCTGAGAGTAGAGATGTGCTAGATGTCTGAAATGTGCTAACTGAACACTAGGTGTCTCCCTAATGAGACAACAATGTGGTACGTTCACCGATGGAAGTCAATGCCGACTATTGGTGGCTCAGCGGTGCAAGTGAAGAATCCTAGACCATCGGCTAAGTCATGGAGGTCTACAGTACAGAGACAGACCCTCTGACCTGCTTGTCCATCTGGCCAAGATGCTGGCCTAAGGTAGGTCAATATCCCTCTAAACCCTTCATACCAGTCCAAATGAAAACATGGTAATTGTTCCTACTTCAACCACTTCCTCTGACAGCTCATTTCACATTCCCACCCATCAGGTGCTAGGTGCCTATGATGCTGCTGCAGTATGTCATTCTACAGGTGTGCAGTAGACAGCATCCTAACACGTTGCATTACGGCATGGTATAGAAACTGCACTGCGGTGGACAGGAAGCCAACAACATCATAAAGGATTCCACCCACCCTGTTCTTGGACGGTTTGTCCCACTCCCATCAGGGAGGAAGCTATGTAGCATCCACGTCAGGCCCACCAGACACAAAAACTGTCTTTCCCCAAGCAGTAAGGCTGATCTGTACCTTCACCCACTAACCCAACACCACTAATGTATCATTTATGTACAAAGTGCCTAGTGTCACTTTATGGAGATACAATTAATCTACGTATATAAGCTATCTTATGTATTTATATTTATTGTGCTTTTTAAAAACTATCATGTTCTTTATCTCATTCTGTTTTGTTTTTGTGCTGCAGAGGATCAAGAGTAACAGTTTTTTTCATTCTCATTTAAAATTAAGGAATTGGAAATGACATAAATCAATCTTGAAGAAAATATACACATGCAAATGACAGTAAACCTGACTGGCTTTGACTTCTATGGCCTGCGTGTGATAAAAATTGTTCCTCCAGTTCCGTTTAAATCTTTCAAAGTTCCAAGTAAATTAATTATAAAAGAATGTGTGTGTCACATATACTCTGAGATACGGTGACTTGTGGGTGTTCACAATTACACAAAGTGCAGGAGAATCAATGGAAAGCAAATAACCAAAGTGTAAGTGCAAAATAAAATAATTTTGAGAAAATGAGTTGTAGAGTCCTTGGATATGAGTCCATAGTTTCCCCTCTCACTTTAAACCTGGCTTTCGATTCCCCTACCCTCGGGAAAAGACTTTGGTTGTTTATCTTATTTCTGCCTGTCCTCAGTTTTAACTCTGTGTCTCCTGCACTGTTAACAATTTAAACAGCTCCCATCTCCTTTACCCCATCAACAGTATTCCCAATTTTTGTCCATTCCCAGCAACTCTATCCTCAACACCGTTCAAGCAAGGACATCCGCGAGCTGAATATTGAGCATTCTTCAGTGAAGACCCCATCAACTCTTTTATAGAGGCAACAGAGAAACAGGATGCAACCCACTGGAGAGTGAAGCAACATTAGTCAAGATAAGTCACAGAAAAACCTTCGGTCTGATGAGTCAGTTTTGTGAGATAATGTTGAGAGAATGAATCAGAGACTATGAGATGAACTATGCCTGTAATTTGAGTCAACTGGAAAATAAAAGTAAATTTCATTTTTTCCCACCCGAGTCTGACAAGAGGGGTCCTGGCCTCTTTTATAGCAGTATATTGCAGAGTACAAATGAAAGGAAGCTATGCTGAGGGCAGCACAATGGTGCAGGTGATAGAGCCATCTCTAAGACCCCAGTGACTGGGGTTCAATCCTTGCCTCTGGCGCTGCCGGTGTGGAGTTTGCATTTTCCAATTGTGACTGCAGGAGGACCTCCCGGGTGCCCCACTTTCAGAATCAAAAACACACTCAAAATGCTGGTGGAATGCAGCAGGCCAGGCAGCATCTATAGGGAGAAGCGCTGTCGACGTTTCGGGCCGAGACCCTTTGTCAGGACTAACTGAAAGGAAAGATAGTAAGAGATTTGAAAGTAGGAGGGGGAGGGGGAAATGCGAAATGTTAGGAGAAGACCGGAGGGGGTGGGGTGAAACTGAAAGGTGATTGGTAAAAGGGATACAGAGCTGGAGAAGGGAAAGGATCATGGGACGAGAGGCCTAGGGAGAAAGAAAGGGGGAGGGGAGCACCAGAGGGAGATGGAGAACAGGCAGAGTGATGGGCAGAGAGAGAGAGAAAAAGAGGAGGGGGAAAAAACTAAATATATCAGGGATGGGGTAAGAAGGGGAGGAATGGAAGTCAATGTTCATACCATCAGGTTGGAAGCTACCTAAACGGTATATGGGGTGTTGTTCCTCCAACCTGAGCGTGGCTTCATCTTGACAGTAGAGGAGGCCATGGATAGACATATCAGAATGGGAATGGGATGTGGAATTAAAATGTGTGGCCACTGGGAGATCCTGCTTTCTCTGGCGGACCGAGTATAGGCGTTCAGAATCAGAATCAGGTTTATCATCGCTGTGATAAGCTGTTGTTATGCAGCAGCAATACAATACAATGTATAAACATTGTAATAACTTAAAGTTAAATATATAAACAATAAATAAGCAGTGCAAAATGAGAGCAAAACAATGAGGTTGTGTTTATGTGTTTGCTGCCTCATCCTAAAGACTGTAAATCATCTGTAGTATAACTGTAGTGTAACTGTAGTGTAACTGTAGTGTAGCTGTAGTGTAGCTGTAGTGTAACTGTAGTGTAACTGTAGTTATACTGTAGTATAACTGAGCGGTGGGAGAATCATTGGGCATGGGGGGTGTGGAAGGGGGCATAGGGGGAAGAGGTGACAAGCAAGTAAGAGAGAAGAGGTCAAGGGAAGATACATACTGTAAGAAATAGAAGTTTATAAGATTATGAGAGTTATAGATAGAGAGTCGGTATCTTTTTCCCAGGATCAAAATGTCTAATACTAGAGTGCATGTATTTAAGTTAAGAGGGGGAAAGTTCAAATGAGTGTGTGACACAAGTTTGTTTTACACAGAGACATTGAGTAACTGGGGTGCACTACCAGGAGAGGTAGAAGAGGCAAATACCATTGAGGCATTTAAAAAGCTCTAGGTAGGCACATGAAAGTACAGAGAATGGAGGGATATGGACATTGTGTAGGCAGAAGAGATTAATGAAGCTGGGCTTTTAATTACTAGTTTAATTAGCTCGACGCAGCTTTATGGGCTGTAGGGTCTGTTGCTATGCTGTAGTGTTCTAGGCTCTGTGACCCTTGAATGGGACTGATGGGATTGCTCTATGTGTGGGCATAGACTTGATTAGCTGAATAAGAACATAGGAAATAAGATCAAGAACTGGCCATTCAGCCCCTCAAATCTGGTCTGCTCTTGATCAAGCTCCTGGCCCTCACCTTTGACCCCAACTCCATTTTCCTGCTCTATATCCTGTATCCCTTGATCCACATGATACCCAGAAATCTCCTGATCTCTTTATTAAATTAACTCTGTGACTACGATATCAGTACCAACAAGGGTAGAGAATTTTAACAATTTACCACTCTCTGGATGAAGAAATATCTCTTCAATTTAATGCTAAATAGCCAACCTCTTATTCTGAGATAGTGAACCCTGGTTCTAGACCCCACCTTGTATGCAGCCTATCAAAACTATTAAGAATTTTGCAATTTTCAATGAACTATCTTCTTTTTTAAACTCCAGAGAATGAAGACCCATCCTAAATCTCTCCTCATTCAACAAACTCACCACTCACTCTCTGGAGAGCAAATGTAAGAAAGCTGATCTGAAGGGAAGCTGATCTGAAGGGAATTTACTAAAAAGGATTTGAATGAAATTAATGAAAAATGAAAACTGTGGGGAAAAGAGTTGGAAAGCTGGAGAGCTGTTTCATAGTGTCTGCACAGATTCGATTTGCTTTGTGTCTCTGTGGTGTTGTAACCAAGTCTAGAAAAACTGGCTGTTACCTCCAGAAAGTCATATTGCCAGCAGATATGCAGGACAATGCAATGGTGAGCTGACCGAGCAACCACCTCACATCTCCAGTGACCCAGGTGTGATCCTGACCTCTGGTGCTGCGCATTCTCCATGTGACTGCGTGGGAGTGGATCACTGGTTACCTTCCACGTCCCACAGACTGCAGTGAGGTAGACAACAGAAGGATGAATACCATCAGGGCAGAATAATGGTGAGAAGATCCTGAATGACTTTCATCTCCAGTGTGTGGTGGGCTGCTTGGGGTGGGGGGGAAGGTTACTGAGGTCACAGCTAGCACACCTCGCACTGCTCTCCTCTGCCTCCCTATGTTCCATCTTGCTTTCTTATCAGATTCCATCATTGGCAGCCCTTTGTTGCGTCCGCCTATCACTTCCCAAGGCAGGAATGTCCCTTTCTTCATTGTCTTGTATAACTAATGTACAATTCCTGAACCTGGTTTTGTGGGCCCCTGTACCTCGTGCCCAAGGATAGCAGTGAGAAGAGGGCAGGAGTGGATGGTGGGGTCCCTTGTTGACCCTGGGCCCAACATATGGAAAGATGGTGGCGCTACAGTGGTGTAACAGCTCAGTGCATTCTGGGTTCAGTTCCTGCACTGCTGTGTGACAGGAATCTGTCCGACCTCCCTGTGGAATGGACAGCTTTTCCCCGGGTGCTCCACACTCCAAAGATGTACCAAAGAGGTTAATTGATCATTGTAAATTGATTAAGTTAGGGTTATTTGGGGTTGTGGGATTGCTGAGGCAGTGTGGCTCCAAAGCCTTGATAAACCCATGAACACTACCTCACTATTTTCTCTCTTTTTAAACTATCTATTTATTTTCTATATTCTTATAGTAATTTATAGTAATGTTTATGCATTGCACTGTACTGCTGCGACAAAACAACATGTCAGTGAGAATAAACCTGATTCCAGTTCTCATTCTGATGCTGATAGACATTACATTCGTGAGGCAGTACCTTCTGTAGACACTCTCAGTGGTGGGGAGCGCGGTACCCATGAGGGAGGCAATGTCCTTACACTCTATAACATCTTCTGTTCCTGTGCATTGGGCTTGCCATACCAGGCCACTGTATTCATTCAAACATTCATTCAATTGTTTTATCTATCTATCTATCTATCTATCTATCTATCTATCTATCTATCTATCTATCTATCTATCTATCTATCTATCTATCTATCTATCTATCTGTCTGTCTATCTATCTATCTATCTATCTATCTATCTATCTATCTATCTATCTATCTATCTATCTATCTATCTATCTATCTATCTATCTATCTAATCTATCTACCCTGCAACCAGTCAAGGTATTTTCTAAACATGTGAAAGTCTGCTGGAAATCCAAAGCAACTCATACCAAATGCTGGAGGAACTCAGCATGTCAGGCAGCATCTATGAGAATTAATATGGAAGTTTTCTACAGAGGATCTGTAGAAGTTTTTTTGAGTATTCGGTGACAATGTCAAATCTCATTAAGTTTCAAGGATTCTCACATTCACCTTCTCTTATCACGGCTATATGCAGCCCATTGAGTCTATGCCAGCTCTTAATTCCATTCCAACTCTATTACCCCATAAGCACTTTTCTCTCAGATGTCCATAAACACTCCCCTGATTCACTTGCCATTGATCTGTGCCAGGAATACATTACAGTGGCCAGATAGCTTCTCAACCTGGGATGTGGAGGAACTGGAGCACATGGAGAATGTGCAGACTCCACCCAGACTGTGGCCAAACCTGACCTTCTGAAGCAGTGACTTACAGCTCGCCTACCTGTACTGCTGTGCTGACCAATTCCATTGAGATCAGCGCCCACCAGCCCGCTTATCTGCACAATCACGCTTAGACAAGTATGAAGTGTTTTCAAAACAATAGGCGAACTCACTTGACACAGCATGACAGATGACACAGTATTGCAAACCACTGAGCCTTTCCAACAGTGAATCTATCATGACAAACATGTCCTCCTTTTATTGGGCTTCTTCTTTGATGTTTGGCAGCCTGTCATTCTGACTTATTGAGCTGCTGAAGAGTCCAGGAGGATCAGATCCTTGTTGGCCTCCTCATTCTCCAGCTGCTCTGTACCTGACTAGAGAGTTGATCAGCCTTTGCTTCAGGGACCTGGGCTACAGGCTGATCCTCAGCAAAAGCTCTGTTCAAGCTGGTTTGCGAGAGAAGGTACAAGAGTCTCAGGACTTGCACAACTACGTTCAACAACACCTACTACCCCTCAAACATCAGCTCAAGAAAAGAAAGGATTATCTACACTCAATTGCCCAAACATAATAGCTTTATTGCTGTCATATGTACCGAGATAAAATGAGAAACTTTCTTTACCATGTGAAGCAACAGATCATTCCAAGATTAAGTACTGAGGGAGTGTCACACTGTGGGAGGGATGGGACTGAGGGAGTGTCACACTGTGTGATGGACGGTACTGAGTGAGTGTCACACTGTGGGATGGATGGGACTGAGGGAGTGTCACACTGTGCGATGGACGGTACTGAGTGAGTGTCACACTGTGTGATAGACGGTACTGAGGGAGTGTCACACTGTGGGAGGGATGGGACTGAGGGAGTGTTACACTGTGCGAGGGACAGTACAGTGGGAGTGTCACACTGAGGGATGGATAGAACTGAGGGAATGTCACACTGTGGGATGGACAGTACTGAGAGAGTGTCACACTGTGGGAGGGACTGGACTGAGGGAGTGTCACACTGTGTGAGGGGCAGTACTGCGGGAGTGTCACACTGAGGAAAGGACGGTACTGAGTGAATGTCACACTGTGGGAGTGACGGTACTGAGGGAGAGTCACACTGAGGGAATGACGGTACTGAGGGATTGTCACACTGTGGGATGGACAGTACTGAGGGAGTGTCACACTGTGGGATGGACAGTACTGAGGGAGAGTCACACTGTGGGATGGACGGTACAGAGCGAGCATCACACTGTGGGTGGGACAGTACCGAGGGAATGTCACACTGTTGGATGGATGGTACTGAAGGAGTGTCACACTGTGGGAGGGACGGTACTGAGGGAGTGTCACACTGTGTGATGGACGGTACTGAGGGAGTGTAACCCTGTGAGATGGATGGGACTGAGGGAGTGTCACACTGTGCGAGGGACGGTACAGTTGGAGTGTCACACTGTGGGATGGATAGAACTGAGGGAGTGTCACACTGTGGGATGGACAGTACTGAGGGAGTGTCACACTGTGGGAGGGACGGTACTGAGGGAGTGTCACACTGTGGGATGGACAGTACTGAGGGAGTGTCACACTGTGGGAGGGACAGTACTGAGGGACTGTCACACTGTGGGAGGGACGGTACTGAGGGAGTGTCACACTGTGTGATGGGCGGTACTGAGGGAGTGTCACACTGAGGGAAGGACGGTACTGAGTGAGTGTCACACTGTGGGAGGGACGGTACTGAGGGAGAGTCACACTGTGGGAGGGATTGTATCAAGGGAGCATCACACTGTGGGAGGGACTGTACTGAGGGAGTGTCACACCGTGTGGCGTGCAGTACTGCAGGAGTGTCACACTGAGGGAAGGACGGTACTGAGTGAATGACACACTGTGTGAAGGACGGTACTGAGGGAGTGTCAGACTATGGGAGGTACGTTACTGAGGGTGTCTCACAATGTGGGATGGACTGTACTGAGGGAGTATCACACTGTGGGAGGGACTGTACTGAGGGAGCTTCACACTGTGGGATGGACGGTTCTGAGTGAGTGTCACTCTGTGGGAGGGACGGTACTGAGAGAGCGCCACACTGTGGGAGGGACGGTACTGAGTGAGCGTCACACTGTGGGAGGGGTGGTACTGAGGGAGTGTAACCCTGTGAGTTGGATGGGACTGAGGGAGTGTCACACTGTGGGAGGGACGGTACTGAGAGAGCGCCACACTGTGGGAGGGACGGTACTGAGTGAGCGTCACACTGTGGGAGGGGTGGTACTGAGGGAGTGTAACCCTGTGAGTTGGATGGGACTGAGGGAGTGTCACACTGTGGGAAGGACGGTACTGAGTGAATGTCACACTGTGGGAGGGACGGTACTGAGTGAATGTCACACTGTGGGAGGGACGGTACTGAGGGAGTGTCACCCTGTGAGATGGATGGGACTGAGGGAGTGTCACACTGTGTGAGGGACAGTACAGTGGGAGTGTCACACTGTGCGAGGGACAGTACAGTGGGAGTGTCACACTGTGCGAGGGACAGTACAGTGGGAGTGTCACACTGTGCGAGGGACAGTACAGTGGGGGTGTCACACTGTGGGATGGACTGTACTGAGTGAGTGACACACTGTTGGATGGATGGTACGGAGGGTGTGTCACACTATTGGAAGGATGGTACTGAGGGAGTGTCACACTGTGGGAGGGATGGTACTGAGGGTGTCTCACACTGTGGGATGGATGGTACTGAGGGAGTGTCACAATGTGGGAGGGATGGTACTGAGAGAATGCCACACTTTGGGAGGGACGGTACTGAGGGAGTGTAACCCTGTGGGATAGATAGAACTGAGGGAGTGTCAAACTGTGGGAAGGATAGAACTGAGGGAGTGAAACGTTGCGGCAGGGACAGTACTGAGGGAGCGTCAAACTGTGTGATGGACGGTACTGAGGGAGTGTCACACTGTGGAAGGGACGGTACTGAGGGAGAGTCACACTGTGGGAGTTACGGTACTGAGGGAGTGTCACACTGTTGGTGGGATGGTACTGAGGGAGAGTCACACTGTGGGAGGGATTGTATCAAGGGAGCATCACACTGTGGGAGGGACTGTACTGAGGGAGTGTCACACTGTGGGAGGGACTGTACTGAGGGAGTGTCACACCGTGTGGCGTGCAGTACTGCAGGAGTGTCACACTGAGGGAAGGACGGTACTGAGTGAATGACACACTGTGTGAAGGATGGTACTGAGGGAGAGTCACACTGAGGGAATGACAGTACTGAGGGAGTGACACACTGTTGGAAGAATGGTACTGAGGGAGTGTCACACTATGGGAGGTACGTTACTGAGGGTGTCTCACAATGTGGGATGGACTGTACTGAGGGAGTGTCACACTGTGGGAGGGACTGTACTGAGGGAGCATCACACTGTGGGATGGACGGTACTGAGGGAGCATCACACTGTGGGATGGACGGTACTGAGTGAGTGTCACTCTGTGGGAGGGACGGTACTGAGAGAGTGTCACACTGTGGGAGGGGTGGTACTGAGGGAGTGTAACCCTGTGAGTTGGATGGGACTGAGGCAGTGTCACACTGTGCGAGGGACGGTACAGTTGGAGTGTCACACTGTGGGATGGTTAGAACTGAGGGAGTGTAACGCTGCAGCAGGGTCAGTACTGAGGGAATGGCACACTGTGGGATGGACGGTACTGAGGGAGTGTCACACTCTGGGAGGGATGGTACTGAGGGATTGTCACACTGTGGGATGGACAGTACTGAGGGAGTGTCACAGTGTGAGATGGACGGTACTGAGGGAGTGTCACACTATGAGATGGACAGTACTGAGGGAGTGTCACACTGAGGGAAGGACAGTACTGAGTGAATGTCACACTGTGGGATGGAGAGTACTGAGGGAGAGTCACACTGAGGGAAGGACGGTACTTAGTGAATGTCACAATGTGGGAGGAATAGTACTGAGGGAATGTCACAATGTGGGAGGGATGGTACCGAGGGAGCATAACACTGTGGGATGGATGGTACTGAGGGAGTGTCACTCTGTAGGATGGACGGTACTAAGTGAGTGTCACACTGTGGGATGGATGGTACTGAGGGAGTGTCACACTGTGGGATAGATAGAACTGAGGGTGTCTCACACTGTGGGAAGGATAGAACTGAGGGAGTGTAACGTTGTGGCAGGGACAGTACTGAGGGAGCGTCAAACTGTGGGATGGACGGTACTGAGGGAGTGTCACACTGTGAGATGGACGGTACTGAAGGAGTGTCACACTGTGGAAGGGACGGTACTGAGGGATTGTCACACTGTGGGATGTACGTTACTGAGGGAGTGTCACACAGTGTGAGGGGCATTACTGCGGGAGTGTCACACTGAGGGAAGGATAGAACTGAGGGAGTGTAACGCTGCAGCAGGGTCAGTACTGAGGGAGTGTCACACTGTGGGATGGACGGTACTGAGGGAGTGTCATACTGAGGGAAGGACGGTAATGAGGGAGTGTCACACTGTGGGATGGATGATACTGAGGGAGCGTCAAACTGTGGGATGGACGGTACTGAGGGAGTGTCACACTGTGAGATGGACGGTACTGAAGGAGTGTCACACTGTGGAAGGGACGGTACTGAGGGATTGTCACACTGTGGGAAGGATAGAACTGAGGGAGTGTAACGCTGCAGCAGGGTCAGTACTGAGGGAGTGTCACACTGTGGGATGGACGGTACTGAGGGAGTGTCACACTGTGAGATGGACGGTACTGAGGGAGTGTCACAGTACGAGATGGACAGTACTGAGGGAGTGTCACACTGTGGGATGGTTAGAACTGAGGGAGTGTCACACTGTGGGAAGGATAGAACTGAGGGAGTGTAACGCTGCAGCAGGGTCAGTACTGAGGGAGTGTCACACTGTGGGATGTACGTTACTGAGGGAGTGTCACACTGTGCGATGGACGGTACTGAGTGAGTGTCACACTGTGGGATGGATGGGACTGAGGGAGTGTCACACTGTGCGATGGACGGTACTGAGTGAGTGTCACACTGTGGGAGGGATGGGACTGAGGGAGTGTCACACTGTGGGAGGGATGGGACTGAGGGAGTGTCACACTGTGTGATGGACGGTACTGAGGGAGTGTCACACTGTGGGAGGGATGGGACTGAGGGAGTGTTACACTGTGCGAGGGACAGTACAGTGGGAGTGTCACACTGAGGGATGGATAGAACTGAGGGAATGTCACACTGTGGGATGGACAGTACTGAGAGAGTGTCACACTGTGGGATGGACAGTACTGCGGGAGTGTCACACTGAGGAAAGGACGGTACTGAGTGAATGTCACACTGTGGGAGTGACGGTACTGAGGGAGAGTCACACTGAGGGAATGACGGTACTGAGGGATTGTCACACTGTGGGATGGACAGTACTGAGGGAGAGTCACACTGTGGGATGGACGGTACAGAGCGAGCATCACACTGTGGGTGGGACATTACCGAGGGAATGTCACACTGTTGGATGGATGGTACTGAAGGAGTGTCACACTGTGGGAGGGACGGTACTGAGGGAGTGTCACACTGTGTGATGGACGGTACTGAGGGAGTGTAACCCTGTGAGATGGATGGGACTGAGGGAGTGTCACACTGTGCGAGGGACGGTACAGTTGGAGTGTCACACTGTGGGATGGATAGAACTGAGGGAGTGTCACACTGTGGGATGGACAGTACTGAGGGAGTGTCACACTGTGGGAGGGACGGTACTGAGGGAGTGTCACACTGTGGGATGGACAGTACTGAGGGAGTGTCACACTGTGGGAGGGACAGTACTGAGGGACTGTCACACTGTGGGAGGGACGGTACTGAGGGAGTGTCACACTGTGTGATGGGCGGTACTGAGGGAGTGTCACACTGAGGGAAGGACGGTACTGAGTGAATGTCGCACTGTGGGAGGGACGGTACTGAGGGAGAGTCACACTGTGGGAGGGATTGTATCAAGGGAGCATCACACTGTGGGAGGGACTGTACTGAGGGAGTGTCACACCGTGTGGCGTGCAGTACTGCAGGAGTGTCACACTGAGGGAAGGACGGTACTGAGTGAATGACACACTGTGTGAAGGACGGTACTGAGGGAGTGTCAGACTATGGGAGGTACGTTACTGAGGGTGTCTCACAATGTGGGATGGACTGTACTGAGGGAGTATCACACTGTGGGAGGGACTGTACTGAGGGAGCTTCACACTGTGGGATGGACGGTACTGAGTGAGTGTCACTCTGTGGGAGGGACGGTACTGAGAGAGCGCCACACTGTGGGAGGGACGGTACTGAGTGAGCGTCACACTGTGGGAGGGGTGGTACTGAGGGAGTGTAACCCTGTGAGTTGGATGGGACTGAGGGAGTGTCACACTGTGGGAAGGACGGTACTGAGTGAATGTCACACTGTGGGAGGGACGGTACTGAGGGAGAGTCACACTGAGGGAATGACGGTACTGAGGGATTGTCACACTGTGGGATGGACAGTACTGAGGGAGAGTCACACTGTGGGATGGACGGTACAGAGCGAGCATCACACTGTGGGTGGGACATTACCGAGGGAATGTCACACTGTTGGATGGATGGTACTGAAGGAGTGTCACACTGTGGGAGGGACGGTACTGAGGGAGTGTCACACTGTGTGATGGACGGTACTGAGGGAGTGTAACCCTGTGAGATGGATGGGACTGAGGGAGTGTCACACTGTGCGAGGGACGGTACAGTTGGAGTGTCACACTGTGGGATGGATAGAACTGAGGGAGTGTCACACTGTGGGATGGACAGTACTGAGGGAGTGTCACACTGTGGGAGGGACGGTACTGAGGGAGTGTCACACTGTGGGATGGACAGTACTGAGGGAGTGTCACACTGTGGGATGGACAGTACTGAGGGACTGTCACACTGTGGGAGGGACGGTACTGAGGGAGTGTCACACTGTGTGATGGGCGGTACTGAGGGAGTGTCACACTGAGGGAAGGACGGTACTGAGTGAATGTCGCACTGTGGGAGGGACGGTACTGAGGGAGAGTCACACTGTGGGAGGGATTGTATCAAGGGAGCATCACACTGTGGGAGGGACTGTACTGAGGGAGTGTCACACCGTGTGGCGTGCAGTACTGCAGGAGTGTCACACTGAGGGAAGGACGGTACTGAGTGAATGACACACTGTGTGAAGGATGGTACTGAGGGAGAGTCACACTGAGGGAATGACAGTACTGAGGGAGTGACACACTGTTGGAAGAATGGTACTGAGGGAGTGTCACACTATGGGAGGTACGTTACTGAGGGTGTCTCACAATGTGGGATGGACTGTACTGAGGGAGTGTCACACTGTGGGAGGGACTGTACTGAGGGAGCATCACACTGTGGGATGGACGGTACTGAGGGAGCATCACACTGTGGGATGGACGGTACTGAGTGAGTGTCACTCTGTGGGAGGGACGGTACTGAGAGAGAGTCACACTGTGGGAGGGGTGGTACTGAGGGAGTGTAACCCTGTGAGTTGGATGGGACTGAGGCAGTGTCACACTGTGCGAGGGACGGTACAGTTGGAGTGTCACACTGTGGGATGGTTAGAACTGAGGGAGTGTAACGCTGCAGCAGGGTCAGTACTGAGGGAATGGCACACTGTGGGATGGACGGTACTGAGGGAGTGTCACACTCTGGGAGGGATGGTACTGAGGGATTGTCACACTGTGGGATGGACAGTACTGAGGGAGTGTCACAGTGTGAGATGGACGGTACTGAGGGAGTGTCACACTATGAGATGGACAGTACTGAGGGAGTGTCACACTGAGGGAAGGACAGTACTGAGTGAATGTCACACTGTGGGATGGAGAGTACTGAGGGAGAGTCACACTGAGGGAAGGACGGTACTTAGTGAATGTCACAATGTGGGAGGAATAGTACTGAGGGAATGTCACAATGTGGGAGGGATGGTACCGAGGGAGCATAACACTGTGGGATGGATGGTACTGAGGGAGTGTCACTCTGTAGGATGGACGGTACTAAGTGAGTGTCACACTGTGGGATGGATGGTACTGAGGGAGTGTCACACTGTGGGATAGATAGAACTGAGGGTGTCTCACACTGTGGGAAGGATAGAACTGAGGGAGTGTAACGTTGCGGCAGGGACAGTACTGAGGGAGCGTCAAACTGTGGGATGGACGGTACTGAGGGAGTGTCACACTGTGAGATGGACGGTACTGAAGGAGTGTCACACTGTGGAAGGGACGGTACTGAGGGATTGTCACACTGTGGGATGTACGTTACTGAGGGAGTGTCACACAGTGTGAGGGGCATTACTGCGGGAGTGTCACACTGAGGGAAGGATAGAACTGAGGGAGTGTAACGCTGCAGCAGGGTCAGTACTGAGGGAGTGTCACACTGTGGGATGGACGGTACTGAGGGAGTGTCATACTGAGGGAAGGACGGTAATGAGGGAGTGTCACACTGTGGGATGGATGATACTGAGGGAGCGTCAAACTGTGGGATGGACGGTACTGAGGGAGTGTCACACTGTGAGATGGACGGTACTGAAGGAGTGTCACACTGTGGAAGGGACGGTACTGAGGGATTGTCACACTGTGGGAAGGATAGAACTGAGGGAGTGTAACGCTGCAGCAGGGTCAGTACTGAGGGAGTGTCACACTGTGGGATGGACGGTACTGAGGGAGTGTCACACTGTGAGATGGACGGTACTGAGGGAGTGTCACAGTACGAGATGGACAGTACTGAGGGAGTGTCACACTGTGGGATGGTTAGAACTGAGGGAGTGTCACACTGTGGGAAGGATAGAACTGAGGGAGTGTAACGCTGCAGCAGGGTCAGTACTGAGGGAGTGTCACACTGTGGGATGTACGTTACTGAGGGAGTGTCACACTGTGCGATGGACGGTACTGAGTGAGTGTCACACTGTGGGATGGATGGGACTGAGGGAGTGTCACACTGTGCGATGGACGGTACTGAGTGAGTGTCACACTGTGGGAGGGATGGGACTGAGGGAGTGTCACACTGTGGGAGGGATGGGACTGAGGGAGTGTCACACTGTGTGATGGACGGTACTGAGGGAGTGTCACACTGTGGGAGGGATGGGACTGAGGGAGTGTTACACTGTGCGAGGGACAGTACAGTGGGAGTGTCACACTGAGGGATGGATAGAACTGAGGGAATGTCACACTGTGGGATGGACAGTACTGAGAGAGTGTCACACTGTGGGATGGACAGTACTGCGGGAGTGTCACACTGAGGAAAGGACGGTACTGAGTGAATGTCACACTGTGGGAGTGACGGTACTGAGGGAGAGTCACACTGAGGGAATGACGGTACTGAGGGATTGTCACACTGTGGGATGGACAGTACTGAGGGAGAGTCACACTGTGGGATGGACGGTACAGAGCGAGCATCACACTGTGGGTGGGACATTACCGAGGGAATGTCACACTGTTGGATGGATGGTACTGAAGGAGTGTCACACTGTGGGAGGGACGGTACTGAGGGAGTGTCACACTGTGTGATGGACGGTACTGAGGGAGTGTAACCCTGTGAGATGGATGGGACTGAGGGAGTGTCACACTGTGCGAGGGACGGTACAGTTGGAGTGTCACACTGTGGGATGGATAGAACTGAGGGAGTGTCACACTGTGGGATGGACAGTACTGAGGGAGTGTCACACTGTGGGAGGGACGGTACTGAGGGAGTGTCACACTGTGGGATGGACAGTACTGAGGGAGTGTCACACTGTGGGAGGGACAGTACTGAGGGACTGTCACACTGTGGGAGGGACGGTACTGAGGGAGTGTCACACTGTGTGATGGGCGGTACTGAGGGAGTGTCACACTGAGGGAAGGACGGTACTGAGTGAATGTCGCACTGTGGGATGGACGGTACTGAGGGAGTGTCACACTCTGGGAGGGATGGTACTGAGGGATTGTCACACTGTGGGATGGACAGTACTGAGGGAGTGTCACAGTGTGAGATGGACGGTACTGAGGGAGTGTCACACTATGAGATGGACAGTACTGAGGGAGTGTCACACTGAGGGAAGGACAGTACTGAGTGAATGTCACACTGTGGGATGGAGAGTACTGAGGGAGAGTCACACTGAGGGAAGGACGGTACTTAGTGAATGTCACAATGTGGGAGGAATAGTACTGAGGGAATGTCACAATGTGGGAGGGATGGTACCGAGGGAGCATAACACTGTGGGATGGATGGTACTGAGGGAGTGTCACTCTGTAGGATGGACGGTACTAAGTGAGTGTCACACTGTGGGATGGATGGTACTGAGGGAGTGTCACACTGTGGGATAGATAGAACTGAGGGTGTCTCACACTGTGGGAAGGATAGAACTGAGGGAGTGTAACGTTGCAGCAGGGACAGTACTGAGGGAGCGTCAAACTGTGGGATGGACGGTACTGAGGGAGTGTCACACTGTGAGATGGACGGTACTGAAGGAATGTCACACTGTGGAAGGGACGGTACTGAGGGATTGTCACACTGTGGGATGTACGTTACTGAGGGAGTGTCACACTGTGTGAGGGGCATTACTGCGGGAGTGTCACACTGAGGGAAGGATAGAACTGAGGGAGTGTAACGCTGCAGCAGTGTCAGTACTGAGGGAGTGTCACACTGTGGGATGGACGGTACTGAGGGAGTGTCACACTGTGAGATGGACGGTACTGAGGGAGTGTCACAGTACGAGATGGACAGTACTGAGGGAGTGTCACACTGTGGGATGGTTAGAACTGAGGGAGTGTCACACTGTGGGAAGGATAGAACTGAGGGAGAGTCACACAGAGGGAATGATGGTACTTATGGAGTGTCACACTGTGGGATGGACGGTACTGAGGGAGTGTCACACTGTGAGATGGACGGTACTGAGGGAGTGTCACACTGTGGGATGGACAGTACTGAGGGAGTGTCACACTGTGGGATGGACAGTACTGAGGGAGAGTCACACTGTGGGAGGGACAGTACTGAGGGAGAGTCACACAGAGGGAATGATGGTACTGATGGAGTGTCACACTGTGGGATGGACGGTACTGAGGGAGTGTCACACTGTGGGATGGACAGTACTGAGGGAGAGTCACACTGTGGGAGGGACAGTACTGAGGGAGAGTCACACTGTGGGAGGGACAGTACTGAGGGAGAGTCACACAGAGGGAATGATGGTACTGATGGAGTGTCACACTGTGGGATGGACGGTACTGAGCAAGCATCACACCGTGGGTGGAAGAGTACCGAGGGAATGTCACACTGTGGGATGGACTGTACTGAGTGAGTGACACACTGTTGGATGGACGGTACGGAGAGTGTGTCACACTATTGGAAGAATGGTACTGAGGGATGTCACACTGTGGGAGGTACGGTTCTGAGGGTGTCTCACACTGTGGGAGGGACGGTACTGAGGGAGTGTCACACTGTGGGATGGTCTGTACTGAGGGAGTGACACACTGTTGGAAGAATGGTACTGAGGGAGTGTCACACTATGGGAGGTACGTTACTGAGGGTGTCTCACAATGTGGGATGGACTGTACTGAGGGAGTGTCACTCTGTGGGAGGGACGGTACTGAGAGAGCGCCACACTGTGGGAGGGACAGAACTGAGTGAGTGTCACACTGTGGGAGGGGTGGTACTGAGGGAGTGTCACACTGTGCGAGGGACGGTACAGTTGGAGTGTCACACTGTGGGAAGGATAGAACTGAGGGAGTGTAACGCTGCAGCAGGGTCAGTACTGAGGGAGTGTCACACTGTGAGATGGATGGTACTGAGGGAGTGTCACACTGTGGGAGGTACGGTTCTGAGGGTGTCTCACACTGTGGGAGGTATGGTTCTGAGGGTGTCTCACACTGAGGGATGTACGTTACTGAGGGAGTGTCACACCGTGAGATGGACGGTACTGAGGGAGTGTCACACTGAGTGAGGGGCAGTACTGAGGGAGTGTCACACTGTGGGATGGACAGTACTGAGGGAGTGTCACACTGTGGGATGGACAGTACTGAGGGAGAGTCACACTGTGGGATGGACGGTACTGAGGGAGTGTCACACAGAGGGAATGATGGTACTGATGGAGTGTCACACTGTGGGATGGACGGTACTGAGCAAGCATCACACCGTGGGTGGAAGAGTACCGAGGGAATGTCACATTGTTGGATGGATGGTACTGAGGGAGTGTCACACTGTGGGATGGACTGTACTGAGTGAGTGACACACTGTTGGATGGACGGTACGGAGAGTGTGTCACACTATTGGAAGAATGGTACTGAGGGAGTGTTACACTGTGGGAGGTACGGTTCTGAGGGTGTCTCACACTGTGGGAGGGACGGTACTGAGGGAGTGTCACACTGTGGGATGGACTGTACTGAGGGAGTGACACACTGTTGGAAGAATGGTACTGAGGGAGTGTCACACTATGGGAGGTACGTTACTGAGGGTGTCTCACAATGTGGGATGGACTGTAATGAGGGAGTGTCACTCTGTGGGAGGGACGGTACTGAGAGAGCGCCACACTGTGGGAGGGACGGAACTGAGTGAGTGTCACACTGTGGGAGGGGTGGTACTGAGGGAGTGTCACACTGTGCGAGGGACGGTACAGTTGGAGTGTCACACTGTGGGAAGGATAGAACTGAGGGAGTGTAACGCTGCAGCAGGGTCAGTACTGAGGGAGTGTCACACTGTGAGATGGATGGTACTGAGGGAGTGTCACACTGTGGGAGGTACGGTTCTGAGGGTGTCTCACACTGTGGGAGGTATGGTTCTGAGTGTGTCTCACACTGAGGGATGTACGTTACTGAGGGAGTGTCACACTGTGAGATGGACGGTACTGAGGGAGTGTCACACTGAGTGAGGGGCAGTACTGCGGGAGTGTCACACTGAGGGATGGACGGAACTGAGTGAATGTCACACTGTGGGAAGGACGGTACTGAGGGAGTGTCACACTGTGGGAGGGACAGTACTGAGGGAGTGTCACACTGTGGGAGGTACTGGACTGTGGGTGAGTCACACTGTGGGATGGACGGTACTGAGGGAGTGTCACACTGTGGGATGAACAGTACTGAGGGACTGTCACACTGTGGGAGGGATGTTACTGAGGGAGCATCACACAGTGTGAGGGACTGTACTGAGGGAGTGTCACACCGTTTGAGGTGCAGTACTGCGTGAGTGTCACACTGAGGGAAGGACGGTACTGAGGGAGTGTCACATCGTGGGAGGGACGGTACTGAGGGAGTGTCACACTGTGGGAGGGATGGTATCAAGGGAGCATCACACTTTGGGAGGGGCTGTACAGAAGGAGTGTCAAACTGTGGGAGGGACAGTACTGAGGGAGAGTCACGCTGTGGGAGGGACGATACCGAGGGTGTGTCACACTGTTGGAGGGATGGTACTGAGGGAGAGTCACACTGTGGGAGGGACGGTACTGAGAGAGTGTCACACTGTGGGAGGGACGGTACTGAGGGAGTGTCACACTGTGAGATGGACGGTACTGAGGGAGTGTCACACTGTGAGATGGACGGTACTGAGGGAGTGTCACACTGTGGGAGGGACGGTACTGAGGGAGTGTCACACTGTGGGATGTACGTTACTGAGGGAGTGTCACACTGTGAGATGGACGGTACTGAGGGAGTGTCACACTGTGGGAGGGACACACTCTTGGATGGACGGTACTGAGGGAGTGTCACACTGTGGGAGGGATGGTACTGAGGGAGTGTCACACTGTGGGATGGATGGTACTGAGGGAGTGTCACACTGTGGGATAGATAGAACTGAGGGTGTCTCACACTGTGGGAAGGATAGAACTGAGGGAGTGTAACGTTGCGGCAGGGACAGTACTGAGGGAGCGTCAAACTGTGGGATGGACGGTACTGAGGGAGTGTCACACTGTGAGATGGACGGTACTGAAGGAGTGTCACACTGTGTGAGGGGCATTACTGCGGGAGTGTCACACTGAGGGAAGGATAGAACTGAGGGAGTGTAACGCTGCAGCAGGGTCAGTACTGAGGGAACGTCACACTGTGGGATGGACGGTACTGAGGGAGTGTCACACTGTGAGATGGACGGTACTGAGGGAGTGTCACAGTACGAGATGGACAGTACTGAGGGAGTGTCACACTGTGGGATGGTTAGAACTGAGGGAGTGTCACACTGTGGGAAGGATAGAACTGAGGGAGTGTAACGCTGCAGCAGGGTCAGTACTGAGGGAGTGTCACACTGTGGGATGGACGGTACTGAGGGAGTGTCACACTGTGAGATGGACGGTACTGAGGGAGTGTCACACTGTGGGATGGACAGTACTGAGGGAGTGTCACACTGTGGGATGGACAGTACTGAGGGAGAGTCACACTGTGGGAGGGACAGTACTGAGGGAGAGTCACACAGAGGGAATGATGGTACTGATGGTGTGTCACACTGTGGGATGGACAGTACTGAGGGAGAGTCACACTGTGGGAGGGACAGTACTTAGGGAGAGTCACACAGAGGGAATGATGGTACTGATGGAGTGTCACACTGTGGGATGGACGGTACTGAGCAAGCATCACACCGTGGGTGGAAGAGTACCGAGGGAATGTCACACTGTTGGATGGATGGTACTGAGGGAGTGTCACACTGTGGGATGGACTGTACTGAGGGAGTGACACACTGTTGGAAGAATGGTACTGAGGGAGTGTCACACTATGGGAGGTACGTTACTGAGGGTGTCTCACAATGTGGGATGGACTGTAATGAGGGAGTGTCACTCTGTGGGAGGGACGGTACTGAGAGAGCGCCACACTGTGGGAGGGACGGAACTGAGTGAGTGTCACACTGTGGGAGGGGTGGTACTGAGGGAGTGTCACACTGTGCGAGGGACGGTACAGTTGGAGTGTCACACTGTGGGAAGGATAGAACTGAGGGAGTGTAACGCTGCAGCAGGGTCAGTACTGAGGGAGTGTCACACTGTGAGATGGATGGTACTGAGGGAGTGTCACACTGTGAGATGGACGGTACTGAGGGAGTGTCACACTGAGTGAGGGGCAGTACTGCGGGAGTGTCACACTGAGGGATGGACGGAACTGAGTGAATGTCACACTGTGGGAAGGACGGTACTGAGGGAGTGTCACACTGTGGGAGGGACAGTACTGAGGGAGTGTCACACTGTGGGAGGTACTGGACTGTGGGTGAGTCACACTGTGGGATGGACGGTACTGAGGGAGTGTCACACTGTGGGATGAACAGTACTGAGGGACTGTCACACTGTGGGAGGGATGTTACTGAGGGAGCATCACACAGTGTGAGGGACTGTACTGAGGGAGTGTCACACAGTTTGAGGTGCAGTACTGCGTGAGTGTCACACTGAGGGAAGGACGGTACTGAGTGAATGTCACACTGTGTGAAGGACGGCACTGAGGGAGAGTCACACTGAGGGAATGACGGTACTGAGGGAGTGTCACACCGTGGGAGGGACGGTACTGAGGGAGTGTCACACTGTGGGAGGGACGATACCGAGGGTGTGTCACACTGTTGGAGGGATGGTACTGAGGGAGAGTCACACTGTGGGAGGGACGGTACTGAGAGAGTGTCACACTGTGGGAGGGACGGTACTGAGGGAGTGTCACACTGTGAGATGGACGGTACTGAGTGAGTGTCACACTGTGGGAGGGGTGGTACTGAGGGAGTGTCACACTGTGCGAGGGACGGTACAGTTGGAGTGTCACACTGTGGGAAGGATAGAACTGAGGGAGTGTAACGCTGCAGCAGGGTCAGTACTGAGGGAGTGTCACACTGTGAGATGGATGGTACTGAGGGAGTGTCACACTGTGGGAGGTACGGTTCTGAGGGTGTCTCACACTGTGGGAGGTATGGTTCTGAGTGTGTCTCACACTGAGGGATGTACGTTACTGAGGGAGTGTCACACTGTGAGATGGACGGTACTGAGGGAGTGTCACACTGAGTGAGGGGCAGTACTGCGGGAGTGTCACACTGAGGGATGGACGGAACTGAGTGAATGTCACACTGTGGGAAGGACGGTACTGAGGGAGTGTCACACTGTGGGAGGGACAGTACTGAGGGAGTGTCACACTGTGGGAGGTACTGGACTGTGGGTGAGTCACACTGTGGGATGGACGGTACTGAGGGAGTGTCACACTGTGGGATGAACAGTACTGAGGGACTGTCACACTGTGGGAGGGATGTTACTGAGGGAGCATCACACAGTGTGAGGGACTGTACTGAGGGAGTGTCACACCGTTTGAGGTGCAGTACTGCGTGAGTGTCACACTGAGGGAAGGACGGTACTGAGTGAATGTCACACTGTGTGAAGGACGGCACTGAGGGAGCATCACACTTTGGGAGGGGCTGTACAGAAGGAGTGTCAAACTGTGGGAGGGACAGTACTGAGGGAGAGTCACGCTGTGGGAGGGACGATACCGAGGGTGTGTCACACTGTTGGAGGGATGGTACTGAGGGAGAGTCACACTGTGGGAGGGACGGTACTGAGAGAGTGTCACACTGTGGGAGGGACGGTACTGAGGGAGTGTCACACTGTGAGATGGACGGTACTGAGGGAGTGTCACACTGTGGGAGGGACGGTACTGAGGGAGTGTCACACTGTGGGATGTACGTTACTGAGGGAGTGTCACACTGTGAGATGGACGGTACTGAGGGAGTGTCACACTGTGGGAGGGACACACTCTTGGATGGACGGTACTGAGGGAGTGTCACACTGTGGGAGGGATGGTACTGAGGGAGTGTCACACTGTGGGATGGATGGTACTGAGGGAGTGTCACACTGTGGGATAGATAGAACTGAGGGTGTCTCACACTGTGGGAAGGATAGAACTGAGGGAGTGTAACGTTGCGGCAGGGACAGTACTGAGGGAGCGTCAAACTGTGGGATGGACGGTACTGAGGGAGTGTCACACTGTGAGATGGACGGTACTGAAGGAGTGTCACACTGTGTGAGGGGCATTACTGCGGGAGTGTCACACTGAGGGAAGGATAGAACTGAGGGAGTGTAACGCTGCAGCAGGGTCAGTACTGAGGGAACGTCACACTGTGGGATGGACGGTACTGAGGGAGTGTCACACTGTGAGATGGACGGTACTGAGGGAGTGTCACAGTACGAGATGGACAGTACTGAGGGAGTGTCACACTGTGGGATGGTTAGAACTGAGGGAGTGTCACACTGTGGGAAGGATAGAACTGAGGGAGTGTAACGCTGCAGCAGGGTCAGTACTGAGGGAGTGTCACACTGTGGGATGGACGGTACTGAGGGAGTGTCACACTGTGAGATGGACGGTACTGAGGGAGTGTCACACTGTGGGATGGACAGTACTGAGGGAGTGTCACACTGTGGGATGGACAGTACTGAGGGAGAGTCACACTGTGGGAGGGACAGTACTGAGGGAGAGTCACACAGAGGGAATGATGGTACTGATGGAGTGTCACACTGTGGGATGGACGGTACTGAGGGAGTGTCACACTGTGGGATGGACAGTACTGAGGGAGAGTCACACTGTGGGAGGGACAGTACTTAGGGAGAGTCACACAGAGGGAATGATGGTACTGATGGAGTGTCACACTGTGGGATGGACGGTACTGAGCAAGCATCACACCGTGGGTGGAAGAGTACCGAGGGAATGTCACACTGTTGGATGGATGGTACTGAGGGAGTGTCACACTGTGGGATGGACTGTACTGAGTGAGTGACACACTGTTGGATGGACGGTACGGAGAGTGTGTCACACTATTGGAAGAATGGTACTGAGGGAGTGTCACACTGTGGGAGGTACGGTTCTGAGGGTGTCTCACACTGTGGGAGGGACGGTACTGAGGGAGTGTCACACTGTGGGATGGACTGTACTGAGGGAGTGACACACTGTTGGAAGAATGGTACTGAGGGAGTGTCACACTATGGGAGGTACGTTACTGAGGGTGTCTCACAATGTGGGATGGACTGTACTGAGGGAGTGTCACTCTGTGGGAGGGACGGTACTGAGAGAGCGCCACACTGTGGGAGGGACGGAACTGAGTGAGTGTCACACTGTGGGAGGGGTGGTACTGAGGGAGTGTCACACTGTGCGAGGGACAGTACAGTTGGAGTGTCACACTGTGGGAAGGATAGAACTGAGGGAGTGTAACGCTGCAGCAGGGTCAGTACTGAGGGAGTGTCACACTGTGAGATGGATGGTACTGAGGGAGTGTCACACTGTGGGAGGTACGGTTCTGAGGGTGTCTCACACTGTGGGAGGTATGGTTCTGAGGGTGTCTCACACTGAGGGATGTACGTTACTGAGGGAGTGTCACACTGTGAGATGGACGGTACTGAGGGAGTGTCACACTGAGTGAGGGGCAGTACTGCGGGAGTGTCACACTGAGGGAAGGATGGAACTGAGTGAATGTCACACTGTGGGAAGGACGGTACTGAGGGAGTGTCACACTGTGGGAGGGACAGTACTGAGGGAGTGTCACACTGTGGGAGGTACTGGACTGTGGGTGAGTCACACTGTGGGATGGACGGTACTGAGGGAGTGTCACACTGTGGGATGAACAGTACTGAGGGACTGTCACACTGTGGGAGGGATGTTACTGAGGGAGCATCATACAGTGTGAGGGACTGTACTGAGGGAATGTCACACCGTTTGAGGTGCAGTACTGCGTGAGTGTCACACTGAGGGAAGGACGGTACTGAGTGAATGTCACACTGTGTGAAGGACGGCACTGAGGGAGAGTCACACTGAGGGAATGACGGTACTGAGGGAGTGTCACACCGTGGGAGGGACGGTACTGAGGGAGTGTCACACTGTGGGAGGGACAGTACTGAGGGAGTGTCACACTGTGGGAGGTACTGGACTGTGGGTGAGTCACACTGTGGGATGGACGGTACTGAGGGAGTGTCACACTGTGGGATGAACAGTACTGAGGGACTGTCACACTGTGGGAGGGATGTTACTGAGGGAGCATCACACAGTGTGAGGGACTGTACTGAGGGAGTGTCACACCGTTTGAGGTGCAGTACTGCGTGAGTGTCACACTGAGGGAAGGACGGTACTGAGTGAATGTCACACTGTGTGAAGGACGGCACTGAGGGAGAGTCACACTGAGGGAATGACAGTACTGTGGGAGTGTCACACCGTGGGAGGGACGGTACTGAGGGAGTGTCACACTGTGGGAGGGATGGTATCATGGGAGCATCACACTTTGGGAGGGGCTGTACAGAAGGAGTGTCAAACTGTGGGAGGGACAGTACTGAGGGAGAGTCACGCTGTGGGAGGGACGATACCGAGGGTGTGTCACACTGTTGGAGGGATGGTACTGAGGGAGAGTCACACTGTGGGAGGGACGGTACTGAGAGAGTGTCACACTGTGGGAGGGACGGTACTGAGGGAGTGTCACACTGTGAGATGGACGGTACTGAGGGAGTGTCACACTGTGGGAGGGACGGTACTGCGGGAGTGTCACACTGAGGGATGGACGGAACTGAGTGAATGTCACACTGTGGGAAGGACGGTACTGAGGGAGTGTCACACTGTGGGAGGGACAGTACTGAGGGAGTGTCACACTGTGGGAGGTACTGGACTGTGGGTGAGTCACACTGTGGGATGGACGGTACTGAGGGAGTGTCACACTGTGGGATGAACAGTACTGAGGGACTGTCACACTGTGGGAGGGATGTTACTGAGGGAGCATCACACAGTGTGAGGGACTGTACTGAGGGAGTGTCACACCGTTTGAGGTGCAGTACTGCGTGAGTGTCACACTGAGGGAAGGACGGTACTGAGTGAATGTCACACTGTGTGAAGGACGGCACTGAGGGAGAGTCACACTGAGGGAATGACGGTACTGAGGGAGTGTCACACCGTGGGAGGGACGGTACTGAGGGAGTGTCACACTGTGGGAGGGATGGTATCAAGGGAGCATCACACTTTGGGAGGGGCTGTACAGAAGGAGTGTCAAACTGTGGGAGGGACAGTACTGAGGGAGAGTCACGCTGTGGGAGGGACGATACCGAGGGTGTGTCACACTGTTGGAGGGATGGTACTGAGGGAGAGTCACACTGTGGGAGGGACGGTACTGAGAGAGTGTCACACTGTGGGAGGGACGGTACTGAGGGAGTGTCACACTGTGAGATGGACGGTACTGAGGGAGTGTCACACTGTGGGAGGGACGGTACTGAGGGAGTGTCACACTGTGGGATGTACGTTACTGAGGGAGTGTCACACTGTGAGATGGACGGTACTGAGGGAGTGTCACACTGTGGGAGGGACACACTCTTGGATGGACGGTACTGAGGGAGTGTCACACTGTGGGAGGGATGGTACTGAGGGAGTGTCACACTGTGGGATGGATGATACTGAGGGAGTGTCACAATGTGGGAGGGACGGTACTGAGGGAGTGTCACACTGTGAGATGGACGGTACTGAGGGAGTGTCACACTGTGTGAGGGGCAGTACTGCGGGAGTGTCACACTGTGGGAGGGACGGTACTGAGGGAGAGTCACACTGAGGGAATGACAGTACAGTGGGAGTGTACTGTCACACTGTGGGATGGTTAGAACTGAGGGAGTGTCACACTGTGGGAAGGATAGAACTGAGGGAGTGTAACGCTGCAGCAGGGTCAGTACTGAGGGAATGGCACACTGTGGGATGGACGGTACTGAGGGAGTGTCACACTCTGGGAGGGATGGTACTGAGGGATTGTCACACTGTGGGAAGTACGTTACTGAGGGAGTGTCACAGTGTGAGATGGACGGTACTGAGGGAGTGTCACACTATGAGATGGACAGTACTGAGGGAGTGTCACACTGAGGGATGGAGAGTACTGAGGGAGAGTCACACTGAGGGAAGGACGGTACTTAGTGAATGTCACAATGTGGGAGGAATAGTACTGAGGGAATGTCACAATGTGGGAGGGATGGTACCGAGGGAGCATAACACTGTGGGATGGATGGTACTGAGGGAGTGTCACTCTGTAGGATGGACGGTACTGAGGGAGTGTCACACTGTGGGAGGGACGGTACTGAGAGAACGCCACACTTTGGGAGGGACGGTACTAAGTGAGTGTCACACTGTGGGATGGATGGTACTGAGGGAGTGTCACACTGTGGGATAGATAGAACTGAGGGTGTCTCACACTGTGGGAAGGATAGAACTGAGGGAGTGTAACGTTGCGGCAGGGACAGTACTGAGGGAGCGTCAAACTGTGGGATGGACGGTACTGAGGGAGTGTCACACTGTGAGATGGACGGTACTGAAGGAGTGTCACACTGTGTGAGGGGCATTACTGCGGGAGTGTCACACTGAGGGAAGGATAGAACTGAGGGAGTGTAACGCTGCAGCAGGGTCAGTACTGAGGGAACGTCACACTGTGGGATGGACGGTACTGAGGGAGTGTCACACTGTGAGATGGACGGTACTGAGGGAGTGTCACAGTACGAGATGGACAGTACTGAGGGAGTGTCACACTGTGGGATGGTTAGAACTGAGGGAGTGTCACACTGTGGGAAGGATAGAACTGAGGGAGTGTAACGCTGCAGCAGGGTCAGTACTGAGGGAGTGTCACACTGTGGGATGGACGGTACTGAGGGAGTGTCACACTGTGGGATGGACAGTACTGAGGGAGTGTCACACTGTGGGATGGACAGTACTGAGGGAGAGTCACACTGTGGGAGGGACAGTACTGAGGGAGAGTCACACAGAGGGAATGATGGTACTGATGGAGTGTCACACTGTGGGATGGACGGTACTGAGGGAGTGTCACACTGTGGGATGGACAGTACTGAGGGAGAGTCACACTGTGGGAGGGACAGTACTGAGGGAGAGTCACACAGAGGGAATGATGGTACTGATGGAGTGTCACACTGTGGGATGGACGGTACTGAGCAAGCATCACACCGTGGGTGGAAGAGTACCGAGGGAATGTCACACTGTTGGATGGATGGTACTGAGGGAGTGTCACACTGTGGGATGGACTGTACTGAGTGAGTGACACACTGTTGGATGGACGGTACGGAGAGTGTGTCACACTATTGGAAGAATGGTACTGAGGGAGTGTCACACTGTGGGAGGTACGGTTCTGAGGGTGTCTCACACTGTGGGAGGGACGGTACTGAGGGAGTGTCACACTGTGGGATGGACTGTACTGAGGGAGTGACACACTGTTGGAAGAATGGTACTGAGGGAGTGTCACACTATGGGAGGTACGTTACTGAGGGTGTCTCACAATGTGGGATGGACTGTACTGAGGGAGTGTCACTCTGTGGGAGGGACGGTACTGAGAGAGCGCCACACTGTGGGAGGGACGGAACTGAGTGAGTGTCACACTGTGGGAGGGGTGGTACTGAGGGAGTGTCACACTGTGCGAGGGACAGTACAGTTGGAGTGTCACACTGTGGGAAGGATAGAACTGAGGGAGTGTAACGCTGCAGCAGGGTCAGTACTGAGGGAGTGTCACACTGTGAGATGGATGGTACTGAGGGAGTGTCACACTGTGGGAGGTACGGTTCTGAGGGTGTCTCACACTGTGGGAGGTATGGTTCTGAGGGTGTCTCACACTGAGGGATGTACGTTACTGAGGGAGTGTCACACTGTGAGATGGACGGTACTGAGGGAGTGTCACACTGAGTGAGGGGCAGTACTGCGGGAGTGTCACACTGAGGGAAGGATGGAACTGAGTGAATGTCACACTGTGGGAAGGACGGTACTGAGGGAGTGTCACACTGTGGGAGGTACTGGACTGTGGGTGAGTCACACTGTGGGATGGACGGTACTAAGGGAGTGTCACACTGTGGGATGAACAGTACTGAGGGACTGTCACACTGTGGGAGGGATGTTACTGAGGGAGCATCACACAGTGTGAGGGACTGTACTGAGGGAATGTCACACCGTTTGAGGTGCAGTACTGCGGTAGTGTCACACTGAGGGAAGGACGGTACTGAGTGAATATCACACTGTGGAAGGGACGATACTGAGGGAGTGTCACACTGTGGGAGGGATGGTACTGAGGGAGTGTCACACCGTTTGAGGTGCAGTACTGCGTGAGTGTCACACTGAGGGAAGGACGGTACTGAGTGAATGTCACACTGTGTGAAGGACGGCACTGAGGGAGAGTCACACTGAGGGAATGACGGTACTGAGGGAGTGTCACACCGTGGGAGGGACGGTACTGAGGGAGTGTCACACTGTGGGAGGGATGGTATCAAGGGAGCATCACACTTTGGGAGGGGCTGTACAGAAGGAGTGTCAAACTGTGGGAGGGACAGTACTGAGGGAGAGTCACGCTGTGGGAGGGACGATACCGAGGGTGTGTCACACTGTTGGAGGGATGGTACTGAGGGAGAGTCACACTGTGGGAGGGACGGTACTGAGAGAGTGTCACACTGTGGGAGGGACGGTACTGAGGGAGTGTCACACTGTGAGATGGACGGTACTGAGGGAGTGTCACACTGTGGGAGGGACGGTACTGAGGGAGTGTCACACTGTGGGATGTACGTTACTGAGGGAGTGTCACACTGTGAGATGGACGGTACTGAGGGAGTGTCACACTGTGGGAGGGACACACTCTTGGATGGACGGTACTGAGGGAGTGTCACACTGTGGGAGGGATGGTACTGAGGGAGTGTCACACTGTGGGATGGATGATACTGAGGGAGTGTCACAATGTGGGAGGGACGGTACTGAGGGAGTGTCACACTGTGAGATGGACGGTACTGAGGGAGTGTCACACTGTGTGAGGGGCAGTACTGCGGGAGTGTCACACTGTGGGAGGGACTGTACTGAGGGAGTGTCACACTGTGCGAGGGACTGTACAGTTGGAGTGTCACACTGTGGGATAGATAGAACTGAGGGAGTGTCACACTGTGGGAAGGATAGAACTGAGGGAGTGAAACGTTGCGGCAGGGACAGTACAGAGGGAGCGTCAAACTGTGTGATGGACGGTACTGAGGGAGTGTCACACTGTGGAAGGGACGGTACTGAGGGAGAGTCACACTGTGGGAGTTACGGTACTGAGGGAGTGTCACACTGTTGGTGGGATGGTACTGAGGGAGAGTCACACTGTGGGAGGGATTGTATCAAGGGAGCATCACACTGTGGGAGGGACTGTACTGAGGGAGTGTCACACTGTGGGAGGGACTGTACTGAGGGAGTGTCACACCGTGTGGCGTGCAGTACTGCAGGAGTGTCACACTGAGGGAAGGACGGTACTGAGGGAGAGTCACACTGAGGGAATGACAGTACAGTGGGAGTGTACTGTCACACTGTGGGATGGTTAGAACTGAGGGAGTGTCACACTGTGGGAAGGATAGAACTGAGGGAGTGTAACGCTGCAGCAGGGTCAGTACTGAGGGAATGGCACACTGTGGGATGGACGGTACTGAGGGAGTGTCACACTCTGGGAGGGATGGTACTGAGGGATTGTCACACTGTGGGAAGTACGTTACTGAGGGAGTGTCACAGTGTGAGATGGACGGTACTGAGGGAGTGTCACACTATGAGATGGACAGTACTGAGGGAGTGTCACACTGAGGGATGGAGAGTACTGAGGGAGAGTCACACTGAGGGAAGGACGGTACTTAGTGAATGTCACAATGTGGGAGGAATAGTACTGAGGGAATGTCACAATGTGGGAGGGATGGTACCGAGGGAGCATAACACTGTGGGATGGATGGTACTGAGGAAGTGTCACTCTGTAGGATGGACGGTACTGAGGGAGCATAACACTGTGGGAGGGACGGTACTGAGAGAACGCCACACTTTGGGAGGGACGGTACTAAGTGAGTGTCACACTGTGGGATGGATGGTACTGAGGGAGTGTCACACTGTGGGATAGATAGAACTGAGGGTGTCTCACACTGTGGGAAGGATAGAACTGAGGGAGTGTAACGTTGCGGCAGGGACAGTACTGAGGGAGCGTCAAACTGTGGGATGGACGGTACTGAGGGAGTGTCACACTGTGAGATGGACGGTACTGAAGGAGTGTCACACTGTGTGAGGGGCATTACTGCGGGAGTGTCACACTGAGGGAAGGATAGAACTGAGGGAGTGTAACGCTGCAGCAGGGTCAGTACTGAGGGAACGTCACACTGTGGGATGGACGGTACTGAGGGAGTGTCACACTGTGAGATGGACGGTACTGAGGGAGTGTCACAGTACGAGATGGACAGTACTGAGGGAGTGTCACACTGTGGGATGGTTAGAACTGAGGGAGTGTCACACTGTGGGAAGGATAGAACTGAGGGAGTGTAACGCTGCAGCAGGGTCAGTACTGAGGGAGTGTCACACTGTGGGATGGACGGTACTGAGGGAGTGTCACACTGTGAGATGGACGGTACTGAGGGAGTGTCACACTGTGGGATGGACAGTACTGAGGGAGTGTCACACTGTGGGATGGACAGTACTGAGGGAGAGTCACACTGTGGGAGGGACAGTACTGAGGGAGAGTCACACAGAGGGAATGATGGTACTGATGGAGTGTCACACTGTGGGATGGACGGTACTGAGGGAGTGTCACACTGTGGGATGGACAGTACTGAGGGAGAGTCACACTGTGGGAGGGACAGTACTGAGGGAGAGTCACACAGAGGGAATGATGGTACTGATGGAGTGTCACACTGTGGGATGGACGGTACTGAGCAAGCATCACACCGTGGGTGGAAGAGTACCGAGGGAATGTCACACTGTTGGATGGATGGTACTGAGGGAGTGTCACACTGTGGGATGGACTGTACTGAGTGAGTGACACACTGTTGGATGGACGGTACGGAGAGTGTGTCACACTATTGGAAGAATGGTACTGAGGGAGTGTCACACTGTGGGAGGTACGGTTCTGAGGGTGTCTCACACTGTGGGAGGGACGGTACTGAGGGAGTGTCACACTGTGGGATGGACTGTACTGAGGGAGTGACACACTTTTGGAAGAATGGTACTGAGGGAGTGTCACACTATGGGAGGTACGTTACTGAGGGTGTCTCACAATGTGGGATGGACTGTACTGAGGGAGTGTCACTCTGTGGGAGGGACAGTACAGTTGGAGTGTCACACTGTGGGAAGGATAGAACTGAGGGAGTGTAACGCTGCAGCAGGGTCAGTACTGAGGGAGTGTCACACTGTGAGATGGATGGTACTGAGGGAGTGTCACACTGTGGGAGGTACGGTTCTGAGGGTGTCTCACACTGTGGGAGGTATGGTTCTGAGGGTGTCTCACACTGAGGGATGTACGTTACTGAGGGAGTGTCACACTGTGAGATGGACGGTACTGAGGGAGTGTCACACTGAGTGAGGGGCAGTACTGCGGGAGTGTCACACTGAGGGAAGGATGGAACTGAGTGAATGTCACACTGTGGGAAGGACGGTACTGAGGGAGTGTCACACTGTGGGAGGGACAGTACTGAGGGAGTGTCACACTGTGGGAGGTACTGGACTGTGGGTGAGTCACACTGTGGGATGAACAGTACTGAGGGACTGTCACACTGTGGGAGGGATGTTACTGAGGGAGCATCACACAGTGTGAGGGACTGTACTGAGGGAATGTCACACCGTTTGAGGTGCAGTACTGCGGTAGTGTCACACTGAGGGAAGGACGGTACTGAGTGAATGTCACACTGTGGAAGGGACGATACTGAGGGAGTGTCACACTGTGGGAGGGATGGTACTGAGGGAGTGTCACACTGTGGGATGGATGATACTGAGGGAGTGTCACAATGTGGGAGGGACGGTACTGAGGGAGTGTCACACTGTGGGAGGGGCAGTACTGCGGGAGTGTCACACTGAGGGAAGGACGGAACTGAGTGAATGTCACACTGTGGGAAGGACGGTACTGAGGGAGTGTCACACCGTGTGGCGTGCAGTACTGCAGGAGTGTCACACTGAGGGATGGACGGTACTGAGGGAGAGTCACACTGAGGGAATGACAGTACTGAGGGAGTGTCACACGGTGGGATGGACTGTACTGAGGGAGTGACACACTGTTGGAAGAATGGTACTGAGCGAGTGTCACACTGTGGGAGGTACGTTACTGAGGGTATCTCACAATGTGGGATGGACTGTATTGAGGGAGTGTCACACTGTGGGATGGACTGTACTGAGGGAGTGACACACTGTTGGAAGAATGGTACTGAGGGAGTGTCAGACTATGGGAGGTACGTTACTGAGGGTGTCTCACAATGTGGGATGGACTGTACTGAGGGAGTATCACACTGTGGGAGGGACTGTACTGAGGGAGCATCACACTGTGGGTTGGACGGTACTGAGGGAGCATCACACTGTGGGATGGACGGTACTGAGTGAGTGTCACTCTGTGGGAGGGACGGTACAGAGAGAGCGCTACACTGTGGGAGGGACGGTACAGTTGGAGTGTCACACTGTGGGAAGGATAGAACTGAGGGAGTGTAACGCTGCAGCAGGGTCAGTACTGAGGGAATGGCACACTGTGGGATGGACGGTACTGAGGGAGTGTCACACTCTGGGAGGGATGGTACTGAGGGATTGTCACACTGTGGGAAGTACGTTACTGAGGGAGTGTCACAGTGTGAGATGGACGGTACTGAGGGAGTGTCACACTATGAGATGGACAGTACTGAGGGAGTGTCACACTGAGGGATGGAGAGTACTGAGGGAGAGTCACACTGAGGGAAGGACGGTACTTAGTGAATGTCACAATGTGGGAGGAATAGTACTGAGGGAATGTCACAATGTGGGAGGGATGGTACCGAGGGAGCATAACACTGTGGGATGGATGGTACTGAGGAAGTGTCACTCTGTAGGATGGACGGTACTGAGGGAGTGTCACACTGTGGGAGGGACGGTACTGAGAGAACGCCACACTTTGGGAGGGACGGTACTAAGTGAGTGTCACACTGTGGGATGGATGGTACTGAGGGAGTGTCACACTGTGGGATAGATAGAACTGAGGGTGTCTCACACTGTGGGAAGTATAGAACTGAGGGAGTGTAACGTTGCGGCAGGGACAGTACTGAGGGAGCGTCAAACTGTGGGATGGACGGTACTGAGGGAGTGTCACACTGTGAGATGGACGGTACTGAAGGAGTGTCACACTGTGTGAGGGGCATTACTGCGGGAGTGTCACACTGAGGGAAGGATAGAACTGAGGGAGTGTAACGCTGCAGCAGGGTCAGTACTGAGGGAACGTCACACTGTGGGATGGACGGTACTGAGGGAGTGTCACACTGTGAGATGGACGGTACTGAGGGAGTGTCACAGTACGAGATGGACAGTACTGAGGGAGTGTCACACTGTGGGATGGTTAGAACTGAGGGAGTGTCACACTGTGGGAAGGATAGAACTGAGGGAGTGTAACGCTGCAGCAGGGTCAGTACTGAGGGAGTGTCACACTGTGGGATGGACGGTACTGAGGGAGTGTCACACTGTGAGATGGACGGTACTGAGGGAGTGTCACACTGTGGGATGGACAGTACTGAGGGAGTGTCACACTGTGGGATGGACAGTACTGAGGGAGAGTCACACTGTGGGAGGGACAGTACTGAGGGAGAGTCACACAGAGGGAATGATGGTACTGATGGAGTGTCACACTGTGGGATGGACGGTACTGAGGGAGTGTCACACTGTGGGATGGACAGTACTGAGGGAGAGTCACACTGTGGGAGGGACAGTACTGAGGGAGAGTCACACAGAGGGAATGATGGTACTGATGGAGTGTCACACTGTGGGATGGACGGTACTGAGCAAGCATCACACCGTGGGTGGAAGAGTACCGAGGGAATGTCACACTGTTGGATGGATGGTACTGAGGGAGTGTCACACTGTGGGATGGACTGTACTGAGTGAGTGACACACTGTTGGATGGACGGTACGGAGAGTGTGTCACACTATTGGAAGAATGGTACTGAGGGAGTGTCACACTGTGGGAGGTACGGTTCTGAGGGTGTCTCACACTGTGGGAGGGACGGTACTGAGGGAGTGTCACACTGTGGGATGGACTGTACTGAGGGAGTGACACACTTTTGGAAGAATGGTACTGAGGGAGTGTCACACTATGGGAGGTACGTTACTGAGGGTGTCTCACAATGTGGGATGGACTGTACTGAGGGAGTGTCACTCTGTGGGAGGGACAGTACAGTTGGAGTGTCACACTGTGGGAAGGATAGAACTGAGGGAGTGTAACGCTGCAGCAGGGTCAGTACTGAGGGAGTGTCACACTGTGAGATGGATGGTACTGAGGGAGTGTCACACTGTGGGAGGTACGGTTCTGAGGGTGTCTCACACTGTGGGAGGTATGGTTCTGAGGGTGTCTCACACTGAGGGATGTACGTTACTGAGGGAGTGTCACACTGTGAGATGGACGGTACTGAGGGAGTGTCACACTGAGTGAGGGGCAGTACTGCGGGAGTGTCACACTGAGGGAAGGATGGAACTGAGTGAATGTCACACTGTGGGAAGGACGGTACTGAGGGAGTGTCACACTGTGGGAGGGACAGTACTGAGGGAGTGTCACACTGTGGGAGGTACTGGACTGTGGGTGAGTCACACTGTGGGATGAACAGTACTGAGGGACTGTCACACTGTGGGAGGGATGTTACTGAGGGAGCATCACACAGTGTGAGGGACTGTACTGAGGGAATGTCACACCGTTTGAGGTGCAGTACTGCGGTAGTGTCACACTGAGGGAAGGACGGTACTGAGTGAATGTCACACTGTGGAAGGGACGATACTGAGGGAGTGTCACACTGTGGGAGGGATGGTACTGAGGGAGTGTCACACTGTGGGATGGATGATACTGAGGGAGTGTCACAATGTGGGAGGGACGGTACTGAGGGAGTGTCACACTGTGGGAGGGGCAGTACTGCGGGAGTGTCACACTGAGGGAAGGACGGAACTGAGTGAATGTCACACTGTGGGAAGGACGGTACTGAGGGAGTGTCACACCGTGTGGCGTGCAGTACTGCAGGAGTGTCACACTGAGGGATGGACGGTACTGAGGGAGAGTCACACTGAGGGAATGACAGTACTGAGGGAGTGTCACACGGTGGGATGGACTGTACTGAGGGAGTGACACACTGTTGGAAGAATGGTACTGAGCGAGTGTCACACTGTGGGAGGTACGTTACTGAGGGTATCTCACAATGTGGGATGGACTGTATTGAGGGAGTGTCACACTGTGGGATGGACTGTACTGAGGGAGTGACACACTGTTGGAAGAATGGTACTGAGGGAGTGTCAGACTATGGGAGGTACGTTACTGAGGGTGTCTCACAATGTGGGATGGACTGTACTGAGGGAGTATCACACTGTGGGAGGGACTGTACTGAGGGAGCATCACACTGTGGGTTGGACGGTACTGAGGGAGCATCACACTGTGGGATGGACGGTACTGAGTGAGTGTCACTCTGTGGGAGGGACGGTACAGAGAGAGCGCTACACTGTGGGAGGGACGGTACAGTTGGAGTGTCACACTGTGGGATGGTTAGAACTGAGGGAGTGTCACACTGTGGGAAGGATAGAACTGAGGGAGTGTAACGCTGCAGCAGGGTCAGTACTGAGGGAATGGCACACTGTGGGATGGACGGTACTGAGGGAGTGTCACACTGTGGGAAGTACGTTACCGAGGGAGTGTCACAGTGTGAGATGGACGGTACTGAGGGAGTGTCACACTACGAGATGGACAGTACTGAGGGAGTGTCATACTGAGGGAAGGACGGTAATGAGGGAGTGTCACACTGTGGGATGGAGAGTACTGAGGGAGAGTCACACTGAGGGAAGGACGGTACTTAGTGAATGTCACAATGTGGGAGGAATAGTACTGAGGGAATGTCACAATGTGGGAGGGATGGTACCGAGGGAGCATAACACTGTGGGATGGACTGTACTGAGGGAGTGTCACTCAGTAGGATGGATGGTACTGAGGGAGTGTCACACTGTGGGAGGGACGGTACTGAGAGAACGCCACACTTTGGGTGGGACGGTACTAAGTGAGTGTCACACTGTGGGATGGATGGTACTGAGGGAGTGTCACACTGTGGGATAGATAGAACTGAGGGTGTCTCACACTGTGGGAAGGATAGAACTGAGGGAGTGTAACGTTGCGGCAGGGACAGTACTGAGGGAGCGTCAAACTGTGGGATGGAAGGTACTGAGGGAGTGTCACACTGTGGGAGGGACAGTACTGAGGGAGTGTCGCACTGTGGGAGGGACTGTACTGAGGGAGTGTCACACCGTGTGAGGTGCAGTACTGCGGGAGTGTCACACTGAGGGAAGGACGGTACTGAGGGAGAGTCACACTGAGGGAATGACGGTACTGAGGGAGCGTCACACTATGGGAGGTACGGTTCTGAGGGTGTCTCAGAACGTGGGAGGGACGGTACTGATGGAGTGTCACACTGTGAGATGGACGGTACTGAGGGAGTGTCACACTGTGGGAGGGATTGTACTGAGGGAGTGTCACCCTGTGAGATGGATGGGACTGAGGGAGTGTCGAACTGTGGGATGGAAGGTACTGAGGGAGTGTCACACTGTAGGAGGGATTGTACTGAGGGAGTGTCACGCTGTGAGATGGATGGGACTGAGGGAGTGTCACACTGTAGGAGGGATTGTACTGAGGGAGTGTCACGCTGTGAGATGGATGGGACTGAGGGAGTGTCACACTGTAGGAGGGATTGTACTGAGGGAGTGTCACGCTGTGAGATGGATGGGACTGAGGGAGTGTCACACTGTGCGAGGGACAGTACTGTGGGAGTGTCAAACTGTGGGCTGGAAGGATCTGAGGGAGTGTCACACTGTGCGATTGAAAGTACTGAGGGAGCATCATGCTGTGGGAGGGAAGGTACTGAGAGAGTGTCACTCTGTGGGAGGGATGGTATCAAGGGAGAATCACACTTTGGGAGGGACTGTACTGAGGGAGTGTCACACCGTGTGAGGTGCAGTACTGCGGGAGTGTCTAATTGAGGGAAGAACGGTACTGAGTGAATGTCACACTGTGGGAGGGACGCTACTGAGGGAATGTCACACTGTGGGAGGGACAGTACTGAGGGAGTGTCACTGTGGGAGGTACTGGACTGTGGGTGAGTCACACTGTGGGATGGACGGTACTGAGGGAGTGTCACACTGTGGGATGAACAGTACTGAGGGACTGTCACACTGTGGGAGGGATGTTACTGAGGGAGCATCACACAGTGTGAGGGACTGTACTGAGGGAGTGTCACACCGTTTGAGGTGCAGTACTGCGTGAGTGTCACACTGAGGGAAGGACGGTACTGAGTGAATGTCACACTGTGTGAAGGACGGCACTGAGGGAGAGTCACTCTGAGGGAATGACGGTACTGAGGGAGTGTCACACCGTGGGAGGGACGGTACTGAGGGAGTGTCACACTGTGGGAGGGATGGTATCAAGGGAGCATCACACTTTGGGAGGGGCTGTACAGAAGGAGTGTCAAACTGTGGGAGGGACAGTACTGAGGGAGAGTCACGCTGTGGGAGGGACGATACCGAGGGTGTGTCACACTGTTGGAGGGATGGTACTGAGGGAGAGTCACACTGTGGGAGGGACGGTACTGAGAGAGTGTCACACTGTGGGAGGGACGGTACTGAGGGAGTGTCACACTGTGGGATGTACGTTACTGAGGGAGTGTCACACTGTGAGATGGACGGTACTGAGGGAGTGTCACACTGTGTGAGGGGCAGTACTGCGGTAGTGTCACACTGAGGGAAGGACGGTACTGAGTGAATGTCACACTGTGGAAGGGACGATACTGAGGGAGTGTCACACTGTGGGAGGGACACACTCTTGGATGGACGGTACTGAGGGAGTGTCACTCTGTGGGAGGGATGGTACTGAGGGAGTGTCACACTGTGGGATGGATGATACTGAGGGAGTGTCACAATGTGGGAGGGACGGTACTGAGGGAGTGTCACACTGTGAGATGGACGGTACTGAGGGAGTGTCACACTGTGGGAGGGATGGTACTGAGGGAGTGTCACACTGTGGGAGGGATGGTACTGAGGGAGTGTCACACTGTGAGATGGACGGTACTGAGGGAGTGTCACACTGTGGGAGGGATGATACTGAGGGAGTGTCACACTGTGTGAGGGGCAGTACTGCGGGAGTGTCACACTGTGGGAAGGACGGAACTGAGTGAATGTCACACTGTGGGAAGGACGGTACTGAGGGAGTGTCACACTGTGGGAGGGACTGTACTGAGGGAGTGTCACACCGTGTGGCGTGCAGTACTGCAGGAGTGTCACACTGAGGGATGGACGGTACTGAGGGAGAGTCACACTGTGGGATGGACTGTACTGAGGGAGTGACACACTGTTGGAAGAATGGTACTGAGGGAGTGTCACACTGTGGGAGGTACGTTACTGAGGGTATCTCACAATGTGGGATGGACTGTATTGAGGGAGTGTCACACTGTGGGATGGACTGTACTGAGGGAGTGACACACTGTTGGAAGAATGGTACTGAGGGAGTGTCAGACTATGGGAGGTACGTTACTGAGGGTGTCTCACAATGTGGGATGGACTGTACTGAGGGAGTATCACACTGTGGGAGGGACTGTACTGAGGGAGCATCACACTGTGGGTTGGACGGTACTGAGGGAGCATCACACTGTGGGATGGACGGTACTGAGTGAGTGTCACTCTGTGGGAGGGACGGTACAGAGAGAGCGCTACACTGTGGGAGGGACGGTACAGTTGGAGTGTCACACTGTGGGATGGTTAGAACTGAGGGAGTGTCACACTGTGGGAAGGATAGAACTGAGGGAGTGTAACGCTGCAGCAGGGTCAGTACTGAGGGAATGGCACACTGTGGGATGGACGGTACTGAGGGAGTGTCACACTGTGTGAGGGGCTGTACTGCGGGAGTGTCGAACTGTGGGATGGACGGTACTGAGGGAGTGTCACACTGTGGGAGGGATTGTACTGAGGGAGTGTCTCCCTGTGAGATGGATGGGACTGAGGGAGTGTTGAACTGTGGGATGGAAGGTACTGAGGGAGTGTCACACTGTAGGAGGGATTGTACTGAGGGAGTGTCACGCTGTGAGATGGATGGGACTGAGGGAGTGTCACACTGTGCGAGGGACAGTACTGTGGGAGTGTCACGCTGTGAGATGGATAGAACTGAGGGAGTGTCACACTGTGGGAGGGGCAGTACTGCGGGAGTGTCACACTGAGGGAAGGACGGAACTGAGTGAATGTCACACTGTGGGAAGGACGGTACTGAGGGAGTGTCACACTGTGCGAGGGACAGTACTGTGGGAGTGTCAAACTGTGGGCTGGAAGCATCTGAGGGAGTGTCACACTGTGCGATTGAAAGTACTGAGGGAGCATCATGCTGTGGGAGGGAAGGTACTGAGAGAGTGTCACTCTGTGGGAGGGATGGTATCAAGGGAGAATCACACTTTGGGAGGGACTGTACTGAGGGAGTGTCACACCGTGTGGCGTGCAGTACTGCAGGAGTGTCACACTGAGTGAGGTGCAGTACTGCGGGAGTGTCTAATTGAGGGAAGAACGGTACTGAGTGAATGTCACACTGTGGGAGGGACGCTACTGAGGGAGTGTGGAACTGTGGGATGGTTGATACTGAGGGAGTGTCACACTGTGGGATTTACGTTATTGAGGCAGTGTCACACTCTCAGATGGTCGGTACTGCGGGAGTGTCACACTGTGGGAGGGACGGTACTGAGGGAGAGTCACACTGTGGGAGTTACGGTACTGAGGGAGTGTCACACTGTTGGTGGGATGGTACTGAGGGAGAGTCACACTGTGGGAGGGATTGTATCAAGGGAGCATCACACTGTGGGAGGGACTGTACTGAGGGAGTGTCACACTGTGGGAAGGACGGTACTGAGTGAATGTCACACTGTTGGATGGATGGTACTGAATGAGTGTCACACTGTGGGATGTACTGTACTGAGGGAGTGTCACACTGTTGGATGGACTGGACCAAGGGTGTGTCACACTATTGGAAGGATGGTACTGAGGGAGTGTCACACTGTGGGAGGGACGGTACTGAGGGTGTCTCACAATGTGGGAGGGACGGTACTGAGGGAATGTCACACGGTGGGAGGGACGGTACTGAGGGAGCATCACACTGTGGGTGGGACAGTACCGAGGGAATGTCACACTGTTGGATGGATGGTTCTGAATGAGTGTCACACTGTGGGATGGACTGTACTGAGGGAGTGTTACACTGTTGGACGGACGGGACCGAGGGAGTGTCACACTATTGGAAGGATGGTACTGAGGGAGTGTCACACTGTCGGAGGTATTTTACTGTGTGTGTATCACACTGTGGGATGGACGTGACTAAGGGTGTGTCACACTGAGGGACGTACAGAACTGAGTACGTGTCACACTGTGGGACGGACAGTACTGTGGGAGAGTCACACTGAGGGAAGGACCGAACTTAGTGAATGTCACACTGTGGGATGGACAGTACTGAGGGAGAGTCACACTGTGGGAGGGACGGTACTAAGGGAGAGTCACACTGTGGGTAGGATGGTACTGAGGGAGAGTCACACTGTGGGATGGACTGTACTGAGGGAGTGTCACCCTGTTGGATGGACTGGACCGAGGGTGTGTCACACTATTGGAAGGATGGTACTGAGGGAGTGTCACACTGTGGGAGGAACAGTACTGAGGGAGTATCACACTGCTGAATGGAAGGTACGGAGGGAGTGTCACACTGTTGGATGGACTGGACCAAGGGTGTGTCACACTATTGGAAGGATGGTACTGAGGGAGTGTCACACTGTGGGAGGGACGGTACTGAGGGTGTCTCACAATGTGGGAGGGACGGTACTGAGGGAATGTCACACGGTGGGAGGGACGGTACTGAGGGAGCATCACACTGTGGGTGGGACAGTACCGAGGGAATGTCACACTGTTGGATGGATGGTTCTGAATGAGTGTCACACTGTGGGATGGACTGTACTGAGGGAGTGTTACACTGTTGGACGGACGGGACCGAGGGAGTGTCACACTATTGGAAGGATGGTACTGAGGGAGTGTCACACTGTCGGAGGTATTTTACTGTGTGTGTATCACACTGTGGGATGGACGTGACTGAGGGAGAGTCACACTGAGGGAAGGACCGAACTTAGTGAATGTCACACTGTGGGATGGACAGTACTGAGGGAGAGTCACACTGTGGGAGGGACGGTACTAAGGGAGAGTCACACTGTGGGTAGGATGGTACTGAGGGAGAGTCACACTGTGGGATGGACTGTACTGAGGGAGTGTCACCCTGTTGGATGGACTGGACCGAGGGTGTGTCACACTATTGGAAGGATGGTACTGAGGGAGTGTCACACTGTGGGAGGAACAGTACTGAGGGAGTGTCACACTGCTGAATGGAAGGTACGGAGGGAGTGTCACACTATTGGAAGGATGGTACTGAGGGAGCGTCACACTGTGGGATGGACTGTACTGAGGGAGTGTCACACTGTGAGATGGACAGTACTGAGGGAGTGTCACACTGTGGGATGGACAGTACTGAGGGAGCGTCACACTGTGGGATGGACTGTACTGAGGGAATGTCACACTGTTGCATGGATGGTACTGAGGGAGTGTCACACTGTGAGATGGACGGTACTGAGGGAGTGTCACACTGAGGGAAGGACGGTACTGAGGGAGTGCCACACTGTGGGAGGGACGGTAATGAGGGAGTGTCACTCTGTTTGAGGGGCAGTACTGCGGGAGTGTCACACTGTGGGATGGACAGTACTGAGGGAGTGTTACACTGAGGGAAGGACGGTACTGAGTGAATGTCACACTGTTGGATGGATGGTTCTGAATGAGTGTCACACTGTTGGATGGACTGGACCAAGGGTGTGTCACACTATTGGAAGGATGGTACTGAGGGAGTGTCACACTGTGGGAGGGACGGTACTGAGGGTGTCTCACAATGTAGGAGGGACGGTACTGAGGGAGTGTCACACTGTGGGAGGGACAGTACTGAGGGAGTGTCACACTGAGGGAAGGACGGTACTGAGGGAGTGCCACACTGTGGGAGGGACGGTAATGAGGGAGTGTCACTCTGTTTGAGGGGCAGTACTGGGGGAGTGTCACACTGTGGGATGGACAGTACTGAGGGAGTGTTACACTGAGGGAAGGACGGTACTGAGTGAATGTCACACTGTTGGATGGATGGTACTGAATGTGTGTCACACTGAGGGAAGGACGGTACTGAGTGAATGTCACACTGTTGGATGGATGGTACTGAATGAGTGTCACACTGTGGGATGGACTGTAGTGAGGTAGTGTCACACTGTTGGATGGACTGGACCAAGGGTGTGTCACACTATTGGAAGGATGGTACTGAGGGAGTGTCACACTGTGGGAGGGACGGTACTGAGGGTGTCTCACAAGTTGGGAGGGACGGTACTGAGGGAGTGTCACACTGTGGGAGGGACAGTACTGAGGGAATGTCACACGGTGGGAGGGACGGTACTGAGCGAGCATCACACTGTGGGTGGGACAGTACCGAGGGAATGTCACACTGTTGAATGGATGGTTCTGAATGAGTGTCACACTGTGGGATGGACTGTACTGAGGGAGTGTTACACTGTTGGTGGGATGGTACTGAGGGAGAGTCACACTGTGGGAGGGATTGTATCAAGGGAGCATCACACTGTGGGATGGACTGTACTGAGGGAGTGTTACACTGTTGGACGGACGGGACCGAGGGAGTGTCACACTATTGGAAGGATGGAACTGAGGGAGTGTCACACTGTCGGAGGTATTTTACTGTGTGTGTATCACACTGTGGGATGGACGTGACTGAGGGTGTGTCACACCGAGGGACGTACAGTACTGAGTACGTGTCACACTGTGGGACGGACAGTACTGAGTGAGAGTCACACTGAGGGAAGGACCGAACTTAGTGAATGTCACACTGTGGGATGGACAGTACTGAGGGAGAGTCACACTGTGGGAGGGATGGTACTAAGGGAGAGTCACACTGTGGGAGGGATGGTACTGAGGGAGAGTCACACTGTGGGATGGACTGTACTGAGGGAGTGTCACACAGTGGGAGGAATGGTACTGAGGATGTCTCACACTGTGTGATGAACGGTACTGAGGGAGTGTCACACTGTGGGAGGAACAGTACTGAGGGAATGTCACACTGTTGCATGGATGGTACTGCGGGAGTGTCACACTGTGGGAGGGACAGTACTGAGGGAATGTCACACGGTGGGAGGGACGGTACTGAGCGAGCATCACACTGTGGGTGGGACAGTACCGAGGGAATGTCACACTGTTGAATGGATGGTTCTGAATGAGTGTCACACTGTGGGATGGACTGTACTGAGGGAGTGTTACACTGTTGGACGGACGGGACCGAGGGAGTGTCACACTATTGGAAGGATGGAACTGAGGGAGTGTCACACTGTCGGAGGTATTTTACTGTGTGTGTATCACACTGTGGGATGGACGTGACTGAGGGTGTGTCACACCGAGGGACGTACAGTACTGAGTACGTGTCACACTGTGGGACGGACAGTACTGAGTGAGAGTCACACTGAGGGAAGGACCGAACTTAGTGAATGTCACACTGTGGGATGGACAGTACTGAGGGAGAGTCACACTGTGGGAGGGATGGTACTAAGGGAGAGTCACAATGTGGGAGGGACGGTACTGAGGGAGTGTCACACTGTGAGATGGACGGTACTGAGGGAGTGTCACACTGTGGGAGGGATGGTACTGAGGGAGTGTCACACTGTGGGAGGGATGGTACTGAGGGAGTGTCACACTGTGAGATGGACGGTACTGAGGGAGTGTCACACTGTGGGAGGGATGATACTGAGGGAGTGTCACACTGTGTGAGGGGCAGTACTGCGGGGGTGTCACACTGTGGGAAGGACGGAACTGAGTGAATGTCACACTGTGGGAAGGACGGTACTGAGGGAGTGTCACACTGTGGGAGGGACTGTACTGAGGGAGTGTCACACCGTGTGGCGTGCAGTACTGCAGGAGTGTCACACTGAGGGATGGACGGTACTGAGGGAGAGTCACACTGTGGGATGGACTGTACTGAGGGAGTGTCACACTGAGTGAGGGGCAGTACTGCGGGAGTGTCACACTGAGGGAAGGACGGAACTGAGTGAATGTCACACTGTGGGAAGGACGGTACTGAGGGAGTGTCACACTGTGGGAGGGACTGTACTGAGGGAGTGTCACACCGTGTGGCGTGCAGTACTGCAGGAGTGTCACACTGAGGGATGGACGGTACTGAGGGAGAGTCACACTGTGGGATGGACTGTACTGAGGGAGTGACACACTGTTGGAAGAATGGTACTGAGGGAGTGTCACACTGTGGGAGGTACGTTACTGAGGGTATCTCACAATGTGGGATGGACTGTATTGAGGGAGTGTCACACTGTGGGATGGACTGTACTGAGGGAGTGACACACTGTTGGAAGAATGGTACTGAGGGAGTGACACACTGTTGGAAGAATGGTACTGAGGGAGTGTCAGACTATGGGAGGTACGTTACTGAGGGTGTCTCACAATGTGGGATGGACTGTACTGAGGGAGTATCACACTGTGGGAGGGACTGTACTGAGGGAGCATCACACTGTGGGTTGGACGGTACTGAGGGAGCATCACACTGTGGGATGGACGGTACTGAGTGAGTGTCACTCTGTGGGAGGGACGGTACAGAGAGAGCGCTACACTGTGGGAGGGACGGTACAGTTGGAGTGTCACACTGTGGGATGGTTAGAACTGAGGGAGTGTCACACTGTGGGAAGGATAGAACTGAGGGAGTGTAACGCTGCAGCAGGGTCAGTACTGAGGGAATGGCACACTGTGGGATGGACGGTACTGAGGGAGTGTCACACTGTGGGAAGTACGTTACTGAGGGAGTGTCACAGTGTGAGATGGACGGTACTGAGGGAGTGTCACACTACGAGATGGACAGTACTGAGGGAGTGTCATACTGAGGGAAGGACGGTAATGAGGGAGTGTCACACTGTGGGATGGACGGTACTGAGGGAGAGTCACACTGTGGGATGGACTGTACTGAGGGAGTGACACACTGTTGGAAGAATGGTACTGAGGGAGTGTCACACTGTGGGAGGTACGTTACTGAGGGTATCTCACAATGTGGGATGGACTGTATTGAGGGAGTGTCACACTGTGGGATGGACTGTACTGAGGGAGTGACACACTGTTGGAAGAATGGTACTGAGGGAGTGTCAGACTATGGGAGGTACGTTACTGAGGGTGTCTCACAATGTGGGATGGACTGTACTGAGGGAGTATCACACTGTGGGAGGGACTGTACTGAGGGAGCATCACACTGTGGGTTGGACGGTACTGAGGGAGCATCACACTGTGGGATGGACGGTACTGAGTGAGTGTCACTCTGTGGGAGGGACGGTACAGAGAGAGCGCTACACTGTGGGAGGGACGGTACAGTTGGAGTGTCACACTGTGGGATGGTTAGAACTGAGGGAGTGTCACACTGTGGGAAGGATAGAACTGAGGGAGTGTAACGCTGCAGCAGGGTCAGTACTGAGGGAATGGCACACTGTGGGATGGACGGTACTGAGGGAGTGTCACACTGTGGGAAGTACGTTACTGAGGGAGTGTCACAGTGTGAGATGGACGGTACTGAGGGAGTGTCACACTACGAGATGGACAGTACTGAGGGAGTGTCATACTGAGGGAAGGACGGTAATGAGGGAGTGTCACACTGTGGGATGGAGAGTACTGAGGGAGAGTCACACTGAGGGAAGGACGGTACTTAGTGAATGTCACAATGTGGGAGGAATAGTACTCAGGGAATGTCACAATGTGGGAGGGATGGTACCGAGGGAGCATAACACTGTGGGATGGACTGTACTGAGGGAGTGTCACTCTGTAGGATGGATGGTACTGAGGGAGTGTCACACTACGAGATGGACAGTACTGAGGGAGTGTCATACTGAGGGAAGGACGGTAATGAGGGAGTGTCACACTGTGGGATGGAGAGTACTGAGGGAGAGTCACACTGAGGGAAGGACGGTACTTAGTGAATGTCACAATGTGGGAGGAATAGTACTCAGGGAATGTCACAATGTGGGAGGGATGGTACCGAGGGAGCATAACACTGTGGGATGGACTGTACTGAGGGAGTGTCACTCTGTAGGATGGATGGTACTGAGGGAGTGTCACACTGTGGGAGGGACGGTACTGAGAGAACGCCACACTTTGTGTGGGACGGTACTAAGTGAGTGTCACACTGTGGGATGGATGGTACTGAGGGAGTGTCACACTGTGGGATAGATAGAACTGAGGGTGTCTCACACTGTGGGAAGGATAGAACTGAGGGAGTGTAACGTTGCGGCAGGGACAGTACTGAGGGAGCGTCAAACTGTGGGATGGAAGGTACTGAGGGAGTGTCACACTGTGGGAGGGACAGTACTGAGGGAGTGTCGCACTGTGGGAGGGACTGTACTGAGGGAGTGTCACACCGTGTGAGGTGCAGTACTGCGGGAGTGTCACACTGAGGGAAGGACGGTACTGAGGGAGAGTCACACTGAGGGAATGACATTACTGAGGGAGCGTCACACTATGGGAGGTACGGTTCTGAGGGTGTCTCAGAATGTGGGAGGGACGGTACTGATGGAGTGTCACACTGTGGGATGGACGGTACTGAGGGAGTGTCACACTGTGGGATGGACGGTACTGAGGGAGTGTCACACTGTGTGAGGGGCTGTACTGCGGGAGTGTCGAACTGTGGGATGGACGGTACTGAGGGAGTGTCACGCTGTGGGAGGGATTGTACTGAGGGAGTGTCACCCTGTGAGATGGATGGGACTGAGGGAGTGTCGAACTGTGGGATGGAAGGTACTGAGGGAGTGTCACACTGTAGGAGGGATTGTACTGAGGGAGTGTCACGCTGTGAGATGGATGGGACTGAGGGAGTGTCACACTGTGCGAGGGACAGTACTGTGGGAGTGTCACGCTGTGAGATGGATAGAACTGAGGGAGTGTCACACTGTGGGAGGGGCAGTACTGCGGGAGTGTCACACTGAGGGAAGGACGGAACTGAGTGAATGTCACACTGTGGGAAGGACGGTACTGAGGGAGTGTCACACTGTGCGAGGGACAGTACTGTGGGAGTGTCAAACTGTGGGCTGGAAGCATCTGAGGGAGTGTCACACTGTGCGATTGAAAGTACTGAGGGAGCATCATGCTGTGGGAGGGAAGGTACTGAGAGAGTGTCACTCTGTGGGAGGGATGGTATCAAGGGAGAATCACACTTTGGGAGGGACTGTACTGAGGGAGTGTCACACCGTGTGAGGTGCAGTACTGCGGGAGTGTCTAATTGAGGGAAGAACGGTACTGAGTGAATGTCACACTGTGGGAGGGACGCTACTGAGGGAGTGTCACACTGTGAGATGGTTGATACTGAGGGAGTGTCACACTGTGGGATTTACGTTATTGAGGCAGTGTCACACTCTCAGATGGTCGGTACTGCGGGAGTGTCACACTGAGGGAAGGACGGTACTGAGTGAAGGTCACACTGTGGGAGGGACGGTACTGAGGGAGTGTGGAACTGTGGGATGGAAGGTACTGAGGGAGTGTCACACTGTTGGAGGGATGGTACTGAGGGAGTGTCACACTGTGCGAGGGACGGTACAGTTGGAGTGTCACACTGTGCGAGGGGCTGTACAGTTGGAGTGTCACACTGTGCGAGGGGCTGTACAGTTGGAGTGTCACACTGTGGGATGGTTAGAACTGAGGGAGTGTCACACTGTGGGAAGGATAGAATGGAGGGAGTGTAATGCTGCGGCAGGGACAGTACTGAGGGAGTGTCACACTGTGGGATGGACGGTACTGAGGGAGAGTCACACTGTGGGAGGGACGGTACTGAGGGATTGTCACACTGTGGGAAGTACGTTACTGAGGGAGTGTCACAGTGTGAGATGGACGGGACTGAGGGAGTGTCACAGTGTGAGATGGACGGTACTGAGGGAGTGTCATACTGAGGGAAGGATGGTACTGAGTGAATGTCACTGTGGGATGGACAGTACTGAGGGAGAGTCACACTGAGGGAAGGACGGTACTTAGTGAATGTCACAATGTGGGAGGAATAGTACTGAGGGAATGTCACAATGTGGGAGGGATGGTACCGAGGGAGCATAACACTGTGGGATGGACTGTACTGAGGGAGTGTCACACTATTGGAAGAATGGTAATGAGGGAGTGTCACACTGTGGGAGGGGTGGTACTGAGGGAGTGTAACCCTGTGAGATGGATGGGACTGAGGGAGTGTCACACAGTGCGAGGGACGGTACAGGTGGAGTGTCACACTGTGGGATGGATAGAACTGAGGGAGTGTCACACTGTGGGAAGGATAGAACTGAGGGTGTGTAACGCTGCGGCAGGGACAGTACTGAGGGAGCGTCAAACTGTAGGAGGGACGGTACTGAGGGATTGTCACACTGTAGGATGTACGTTACTGAGGGAGTGTCACACTGTGAGATGGACGGTACTGAATGAATATCACACTGTGGTAGGAACAGTACTGAGGGAGTGTCACACTGTGGGAGGGATTGTACCAAGGGAACATCACACTGTGGGAGGGACTGTACTGAGGGAGTGTCACATTGTTGAATGGAGGGCACTGAGGGAATGTCACACTGTTAGAGGGACGGTACAGAAGGAGCGTCACACTGTGGGAGGGACAGTACTGAGGGTGTGTCACACTGTGAGATGGACGGTACTAGGGAGTGTCACACTGTGTGAGGGCCTGTACTGCGGGAGTGTCACACTGTGGGAGGGACGGTACTGAGGGAGAGTCACACTGTGGGAGTTACGGTACTGAGGGAGTGTCACACTGTTGGTGGGATGGTACTGAGGGAGAGTCACACTGTGGGAGGGATTGTATCAAGGGAGCATCACACTGTGGGAGGGACTGTACTGAGGGAGTGTCACACTGTGGGAAGGACGGTACTGAGTGAATGTCACACTGTTGGATGGATGGTACTGAATGAGTGTCACACTGTGGGATGGACTGTACTGAGGGAGTGTCACACTGTTGGATGGACTGGACCAAGGGTGTGTCACACTATTGGAAGGATGGTACTGAGGGAGTGTCACACTGTGGGAGGGACGGTACTGAGGGTGTCTCACAATGTGGGAGGGACGGTACTGAGGGAATGTCACACGGTGGGAGGGACGGTACTGAGGGAGCATCACACTGTGGGTGGGACAGTACCGAGGGAATGTCACACTGTTGGATGGATGGTTCTGAATGAGTGTCACACTGTGGGATGGACTGTACTGAGGGAGTGTTACACTGTTGGACGGACGGGACCGAGGGAGTGTCACACTATTGGAAGGATGGTACTGAGGGAGTGTCACACTGTCGGAGGTATTTTACTGTGTGTGTATCACACTGTGGGATGGACGTGACTAAGGGTGTGTCACACTGAGGGACGTACAGAACTGAGTACGTGTCACACTGTGGGACGGACAGTACTGTGGGAGAGTCACACTGAGGGAAGGACCGAACTTAGTGAATGTCACACTGTGGGATGGACAGTACTGAGGGAGAGTCACACTGTGGGAGGGACGGTACTAAGGGAGAGTCACACTGTGGGTAGGATGGTACTGAGGGAGAGTCACACTGTGGGATGGACTGTACTGAGGGAGTGTCACCCTGTTGGATGGACTGGACCGAGGGTGTGTCACACTATTGGAAGGATGGTACTGAGGGAGTGTCACACTGTGGGAGGAACAGTACTGAGGGAGTATCACACTGCTGAATGGAAGGTACGGAGGGAGTGTCACACTGTTGGATGGACTGGACCAAGGGTGTGTCACACTATTGGAAGGATGGTACTGAGGGAGTGTCACACTGTGGGAGGGACGGTACTGAGGGTGTCTCACAATGTGGGAGGGACGGTACTGAGGGAATGTCACACGGTGGGAGGGACGGTACTGAGGGAGCATCACACTGTGGGTGGGACAGTACCGAGGGAATGTCACACTGTTGGATGGATGGTTCTGAATGAGTGTCACACTGTGGGATGGACTGTACTGAGGGAGTGTTACACTGTTGGACGGACGGGACCGAGGGAGTGTCACACTATTGGAAGGATGGTACTGAGGGAGTGTCACACTGTCGGAGGTATTTTACTGTGTGTGTATCACACTGTGGGATGGACGTGACTGAGGGAGAGTCACACTGAGGGAAGGACCGAACTTAGTGAATGTCACACTGTGGGATGGACAGTACTGAGGGAGAGTCACACTGTGGGAGGGACGGTACTAAGGGAGAGTCACACTGTGGGTAGGATGGTACTGAGGGAGAGTCACACTGTGGGATGGACTGTACTGAGGGAGTGTCACCCTGTTGGATGGACTGGACCGAGGGTGTGTCACACTATTGGAAGGATGGTACTGAGGGAGTGTCACACTGTGGGAGGAACAGTACTGAGGGAGTGTCACACTGCTGAATGGAAGGTACGGAGGGAGTGTCACACTATTGGAAGGATGGTACTGAGGGAGCGTCACACTGTGGGATGGACTGTACTGAGGGAGTGTCACACTGTGAGATGGACAGTACTGAGGGAGTGTCACACTGTGGGATGGACAGTACTGAGGGAGCGTCACACTGTGGGATGGACTGTACTGAGGGAATGTCACACTGTTGCATGGATGGTACTGAGGGAGTGTCACACTGTGAGATGGACGGTACTGAGGGAGTGTCACACTGAGGGAAGGACGGTACTGAGGGAGTGCCACACTGTGGGAGGGACGGTAATGAGGGAGTGTCACTCTGTTTGAGGGGCAGTACTGCGGGAGTGTCACACTGTGGGATGGACAGTACTGAGGGAGTGTTACACTGAGGGAAGGACGGTACTGAGTGAATGTCACACTGTTGGATGGATGGTTCTGAATGAGTGTCACACTGTTGGATGGACTGGACCAAGGGTGTGTCACACTATTGGAAGGATGGTACTGAGGGAGTGTCACACTGTGGGAGGGACGGTACTGAGGGTGTCTCACAATGTAGGAGGGACGGTACTGAGGGAGTGTCACACTGTGGGAGGGACAGTACTGAGGGAGTGTCACACTGAGGGAAGGACGGTACTGAGGGAGTGCCACACTGTGGGAGGGACGGTAATGAGGGAGTGTCACTCTGTTTGAGGGGCAGTACTGCGGGAGTGTCACACTGTGGGATGGACAGTACTGAGGGAGTGTTACACTGAGGGAAGGACGGTACTGAGTGAATGTCACACTGTTGGATGGATGGTACTGAATGTGTGTCACACTGAGGGAAGGACGGTACTGAGTGAATGTCACACTGTTGGATGGATGGTACTGAATGAGTGTCACACTGTGGGATGGACTGTAGTGAGGTAGTGTCACACTGTTGGATGGACTGGACCAAGGGTGTGTCACACTATTGGAAGGATGGTACTGAGGGAGTGTCACACTGTGGGAGGGACGGTACTGAGGGTGTCTCACAAGTTGGGAGGGACGGTACTGAGGGAGTGTCACACTGTGGGAGGGACAGTACTGAGGGAATGTCACACGGTGGGAGGGACGGTACTGAGCGAGCATCACACTGTGGGTGGGACAGTACCGAGGGAATGTCACACTGTTGAATGGATGGTTCTGAATGAGTGTCACACTGTGGGATGGACTGTACTGAGGGAGTGTTACACTGTTGGACGGACGGGACCGAGGGAGTGTCACACTATTGGAAGGATGGAACTGAGGGAGTGTCACACTGTCGGAGGTATTTTACTGTGTGTGTATCACACTGTGGGATGGACGTGACTGAGGGTGTGTCACACCGAGGGACGTACAGTACTGAGTACGTGTCACACTGTGGGACGGACAGTACTGAGTGAGAGTCACACTGAGGGAAGGACCGAACTTAGTGAATGTCACACTGTGGGATGGACAGTACTGAGGGAGAGTCACACTGTGGGAGGGATGGTACTAAGGGAGAGTCACACTGTGGGAGGGATGGTACTGAGGGAGAGTCACACTGTGGGATGGACTGTACTGAGGGAGTGTCACACAGTGGGAGGAATGGTACTGAGGATGTCTCACACTGTGTGATGAACGGTACTGAGGGAGTGTCACACTGTGGGAGGAACAGTACTGAGGGAATGTCACACTGTTGCATGGATGGTACTGCGGGAGTGTCACACTGTGGGAGGGACAGTACTGAGGGAATGTCACACGGTGGGAGGGACGGTACTGAGCGAGCATCACACTGTGGGTGGGACAGTACCGAGGGAATGTCACACTGTTGAATGGATGGTTCTGAATGAGTGTCACACTGTGGGATGGACTGTACTGAGGGAGTGTTACACTGTTGGACGGACGGGACCGAGGGAGTGTCACACTATTGGAAGGATGGAACTGAGGGAGTGTCACACTGTCGGAGGTATTTTACTGTGTGTGTATCACACTGTGGGATGGACGTGACTGAGGGTGTGTCACACCGAGGGACGTACAGTACTGAGTACGTGTCACACTGTGGGACGGACAGTACTGAGTGAGAGTCACACTGAGGGAAGGACCGAACTTAGTGAATGTCACACTGTGGGATGGACAGTACTGAGGGAGAGTCACACTGTGGGAGGGATGGTACTAAGGGAGAGTCACACTGTGGGAGGGATGGTACTGAGGGAGAGTCACACTGTGGGATGGACTGTACTGAGGGAGTGTCACACAGTGGGAGGAATGGTACTGAGGGTGTCTCACACTGTGTGATGAACGGTACTGAGGGAGTGTCACACTGTTGGATGGAAGGTACTGAGGGAATGTCACACTGTTGGATGGATGGTACTGAAGGAGTGTCACACTGTGGGAGGGACGGTACTGAGGGAGTGTCACACTGCTGAATGGAAGGTACGGAGGGAGTGTCACACTATTGGAAGGATGGTACTGAGGGAGTGTCACACTGTGAGATGGACGGTACTGAGGGAGTGTCACACTGTGGGAGGGACGGTAATGAGGGAGTGTCACTCTGTTTGAGGGGCAGTACTGCGGGAGTGTCACACTGTGGGATGGACAGTACTGAGGGAGTGTTACACTGAGGGAAGGACGGTACTGAGTGAATGTCACACTGTTGGATGGATGGTACTGAATGAGTGTCACACTGTGGGATGGACTGTACTGAGGGAGTGTCACACTGCTGGATGGACGGTACTGAGGGTGTCTCAAAATGTGGGAGGGACGGTACTGAGGGTGTCTCACAATGTGGGAGAGACGGTACTGAGGGAGTGTCACACTGTGGGAGGGACAGTACTGAGGGAGTGTCACACTGAGGGAAGGACGGTACTGAGGGAGTGCCACACTGTGGGAGGGACGGTAATGAGGGAGTGTCACTCTGTTTGAGGGGCAGTACTGCGGGAGTGTCACACTGTGGGATGGACAGTACTGAGGGAGTGTTACACTGAGGGAAGGACGGTACTGAGTGAATGTCACACTGTTGGATGGATGGTACTGAATGTGTGTCACACTGAGGGAAGGACGGTACTGAGTGAATGTCACACTGTTGGATGGATGGTACTGAATGAGTGTCACACTGTGGGATGGACTGTAGTGAGGTAGTGTCACACTGTTGGATGGACTGGACCAAGGGTGTGTCACACTATTGGAAGGATGGTACTGAGGGAGTGTCACACTGTGGGAGGGACGGTACTGAGGGTGTCTCACAAGTTGGGAGGGACGGTACTGAGGGAGTGTCACACTGTGGGAGGGACAGTACTGAGGGAATGTCACACGGTGGGAGGGACGGTACTGAGCGAGCATCACACTGTGGGTGGGACAGTACCGAGGGAATGTCACACTGTTGAATGGATGGTTCTGAATGAGTGTCACACTGTGGGATGGACTGTACTGAGGGAGTGTTACACTGTTGGACGGACGGGACCGAGGGAGTGTCACACTATTGGAAGGATGGAACTGAGGGAGTGTCACACTGTCGGAGGTATTTTACTGTGTGTGTATCACACTGTGGGATGGACGTGACTGAGGGTGTGTCACACCGAGGGACGTACAGTACTGAGTACGTGTCACACTGTGGGACGGACAGTACTGAGTGAGAGTCACACTGAGGGAAGGACCGAACTTAGTGAATGTCACACTGTGGGATGGACAGTACTGAGGGAGAGTCACACTGTGGGAGGGATGGTACTAAGGGAGAGTCACACTGTGGGAGGGATGGTACTGAGGGAGAGTCACACTGTGGGATGGACTGTACTGAGGGAGTGTCACACAGTGGGAGGAATGGTACTGAGGGTGTCTCACACTGTGTGATGAACGGTACTGAGGGAGTGTCACACTGTTGGATGGAAGGTACTGAGGGAATGTCACACTGTTGGATGGATGGTACTGAAGGAGTGTCACACTGTGGGAGGGACGGTACTGAGGGAGTGTCACACTGCTGAATGGAAGGTACGGAGGGAGTGTCACACCATTGGAAGGATGGTACTGAGGGAGTGTCACACTGTGAGATGGACGGTACTGAGGGAGTGTCACACTGTGGGAGGGACGGTAATGAGGGAGTGTCACTCTGTTTGAGGGGCAGTACTGCGGGAGTGTCACACTGTGGGATGGACAGTACTGAGGGAGTGTTACACTGAGGGAAGGACGGTACTGAGTGAATGTCACACTGTTGGATGGATGGTACTGAATGAGTGTCACACTGTGGGATGGACTGTACTGAGGGAGTGTCACACTGCTGGATGGACGGTACTGAGGGTGTCTCAAAATGTGGGAGGGACGGTACTGAGGGTGTCTCACAATGTGGGAGAGACGGTACTGAGGGAGTGTCACACTGTGGGATGGACTGTACTGAGGGAGTGTCACACAGTGGGAGGAATGGTACTGAGGGTGTCTCACACTGTGTGATGAACGGTACTGAGGGAGTGTCACACTGTTGGATGGAAGGTACTGAGGGAATGTCACACTGTTGGATGGATGGTACTGAAGGAGTGTCACACTGTGGGAGGGACGGTACTGAGGGAGTGTCACACTGCTGAATGGAAGGTACGGAGGGAGTGTCACACTATTGGAAGGATGGTACTGAGGGAGTGTCACACTGTGAGATGGACGGTACTGAGGGAGTGTCACACTGTGGGAGGGACGGTAATGAGGGAGTGTCACTCTGTTTGAGGGGCAGTACTGCGGGAGTGTCACACTGTGGGATGGACAGTACTGAGGGAGTGTTACACTGAGGGAAGGACGGTACTGAGTGAATGTCACACTGTTGGATGGATGGTACTGAATGAGTGTCACACTGTGGGATGGACTGTACTGAGGGAGTGTCACACTGCTGGATGGACGGTACTGAGGGTGTCTCAAAATGTGGGAGGGACGGTACTGAGGGTGTCTCACAATGTGGGAGAGACGGTACTGAGGGAGTGTCACACTGTGGGAGGGACAGTACTGAGGGAATGTCACACTGTGGGAGGGACAGTACTGAGGGAATGTCACACGGTGGGAGGGACAGTACTGAGGGAATGTCACACGGTGGGAGGGACGGTACTGAGCGAGCATCGCACTGTGGGTGGGACAGTACCGAGGGAATGTCACACTGTTGAATGGATGGTTCTGAATGAGTGTCACACTGTGGGATGGACTGTACTGAGGGAGTGTTACACTGAGGGAATGACGGTACTGAGGGTGTGTCACACTGTGGGATGGACAGTACTGAGGGAGCTTCAAACTGTGGGATGGACGGTACTGAGGGAGTGTCACACTGTGGGATGGACGGTACTGAGGGAGTGTCACACTGTGGGATGGACTTTACTGATGGAGTGTCCAACTGTAGGATGGATGGTAATGAGGGAGCATCACACTGGGGGAGGAATGGTACTGAGGGAGTCTCACACTGTGGGAAGGACGGTACTGAGGGAGTGTCACACTGTGGGAGGGATGGTACTGAGGGAGAGTCACACTGTGGGAGGGACGGTACTGAGGGAGAGTCACACAGAGGGAATGAAGGTACTGAGTGAGTGTCACACTGTGGGATGGATGGTACTGAGCAAGCATCACACTGTGGGTGGGACAGTACCGAGGGAATGTCACACTGTTGGATGGATGGTACTGAAGGAGTGTCACACTGTGGGATGGACTGTACTGAGGGAGTGTCACACTGTGGGAGGAAAGGTGCTGAGGGAATGACACACTTTTGGATGGATGGTACTGATGGAGTGTTAGACTTTGGGAAGGACTGTACTGTGGCAGTGTCAGTCTGTGAGATGGACGGTACTGAGGGAGTGTCACACTGTGGGAGGGACGGTACTGAGGGAGTGTCACACTGTGGGAGGGATGGTACTGAGGGAGTGTCACACTGAGGGAATGACGGTACTGAGGGTGTGTCACACTGTGGGATGGACAGTACTGAGGGAGCTTCAAACTGTGGGATGGACGGTACTGAGGGAGTGTCACACTGTGGGATGGACGGTACTGAGGGAGTGTCACACTGTGGGATGGACAGTACTGAGGGAGCTTCAAACTGTGGGATGGACGGTACTGAGGGAGTGTCACACTGTGGGATGGACGGTACTGAGGGAGTGTCACACTGTGGGATGGACTTTACTGATGGAGTGTCCAACTGTAGGATGGATGGTAATGAGGGAGCATCACACTGGGGGAGGAATGGTACTGAGGGAGTCTCACACTGTGGGAAGGACGGTACTGAGGGAGTGTCACACTGTGGGATGGATGGTACTGAGCAAGCATCACACTGTGGGTGGGACAGTACCGAGGGAATGTCACACTGTTGGATGGATGGTACTGAAGGAGTGTCACACTGTGGGATGGACTGTACTGAGGGAGTGTCACACTGTTGAATGGAAGGTACGGAGGGAGTGTCACACTATTGGAAGGATGGTACTGATGGAGAGTCACACTGTGGGAGGAATGGTACTGAGGGAGTCTCACACTGTGGGAAGGACGGTACTGAGGGAGTGTCACACTGTGGGAGGAAAGGTGCTGAGGGAATGACACACTTTTGGATGGATGGTACTGATGGAGTGTTAGACTTTGGGAAGGACTGTACTGTGGCAGTGTCAGTCTGTGAGATGGACGGTACTGAGGGAGTGTCACACTGTGGGAGGGACGGTACTGAGGGAGTGTCACACTGTGGAATGGACGGTAATGAGGGAGTGTCACACTGTGGGAGGGACGGTACTGAGGGAGCGTCACACCGTGGAATGGACGGTATTGAGGGAGTGTCACACTGGGGGATGGACAGTACTGAGGGAGTGTCACACTGTATGATGGACGGTACTGAGGTAGTGTCACACTGTGAGAAGCACGGTATTGACGGAGTGTCGCACCGTGGGAGGGACGTTTCAGAGTGAATGTCGCACCGTGGGTGTGTCGGTACTGAGGGAGTGTCACACTGTGGGATGGTTGTTACCGAGGGATTCTCACACTGTGGCGGGGACGGTACTGAGGGAGTTTCACACTGTGGGAGGTACGGTACTGAGGGCGTGTCACATTGTGAGATGGATCGTACTAAGGGAGTGTCACACTGTGGGATGGACGGTTCAGAGCGAGTGTCACTGTGGGTCAGACAGTACAGAGGGAGTGTCACTCTGTGGGAGGGACGGTACTGAGGGAGTGTCACACCATGGGAGGGATGGTACCGCGGGAGAGTCACACCGTGGGAGGGATGCTACTGAAGAGTGTCACACTGTGGGATGGATGGTACTGATGGAGTGTCACACTGTGGGAGGGATAGTACTGAGGGAGCTTCAAACTGTGAGATGGATAGAACTGAGGGAGCGTCACACCGTGGAATGGACGGTACTGAGGGGTGTCACTCTGTGGGAGGGACGGTACTGAGGGATTGTCACACTGGGGGATGGACAGTACTGAGGGAGCGTCACACTGTGGGATGGATGTTACCGAGGGATTCTCACACTGTGGCGGGGACGGTACTGAGGGAGTTTCACACTGTGGGAGGTACGGTACTGAGGGCGTGTCACATTGTGAGATGGATCGTACTAAGGGAGTGTCACACTGTGGGATGGACGGTTCAGAGCGAGTGTCACTGTGGGTCATACTGTACAGATGGAGTGTCACTCTGTGGGAGGGACGGTACTGAGGGAGTGTCACACTGTGAGATGGATCGTACTAAGGGAGTGTCACACTGTGGGATGGAAGGCTCATAGCGAGTGTCACTGTGGGTCAGACGGTACAGAGGGAATGTCACTCTGTGGGAGGGACGGTACTGAGGGAGAGTCACACTGTGGTATCGACGTGTCTGAGGGCGCGTCACACCGTGGAATGGACGGTATTGAGGGGGTGTCACACTGTGGGATGGACGGTTCTGAGCGAGTGTCACAGTGGGTCAGACAGTACAGAGGGAGTTTCACTCTGTGGGAGGGACGGTACTGAGGGAGTGTCACACTGTGGAATGGATTGTACTGAGGGAGTGACACACTGTTGGATGGACGGTACGGAGGGTGTGTCACACTGTGGGGGGACGGTACTGAGCGAGTGTCACACTGTGGGATGGACGGTTCTGAGCGAGTGTCACTGTGGGTCAGACAGTACAGAGGGAGTGTCACTCTGTGGGAGGGACGGTACTGAGGCAGTGTCACACCATGGGAGGGATGGTACCGCGGGAGAGTCACACCGTGGGAGGGATGCTACTGAAGAGTGTCACACTGTGGGATGGATGGTACTGAGGGGGTGTCATTCTCTGGGCTGGACGGCACTGAGGGAGTGTCACTCTGTGGGGGGACGGTACTGAGGGAGCATCGCACTGTGATAAGGACGGAACTGAGGGAGTGTCACACTGTGATAAGGACGGTACTGAGGGAGTGTCACACTGTGGGATGGACGGTACTGAGGGAGTGTTACACTGTGGGTCTGACGGTTCTGAGGGAGTGGCACTCTGTGGGAGGGACGGTACTGAGGGAGTGTCACTGTGGGTCAGATGTTACTGAGGGAGTGTCACACTGTGGGATGAATGGTACTGAGGGAATGTCACTGTGGCTCTGACGGTACTGACGGAGTGGCACTCTGAGGGAGGGACGGTACTGAGGGAGTGTCACACTGTGGTGTAGACGGTACTGAGGGAGTGTCACACTGTGGGATGGATGGTACTGAGGGAGTGTCACACTGTGGGATGGACTTTACTGATGGAGTGTCAAACTGTAGGATGGATGGTAATGAGGGAGCATCACACTGGGGGATGGACAGTACTGAGGGAGTGTCACACTGAGGGAAGGACAGTACTGAGGGGGAGTCACACTGTGGAAGGGATGGTACTGAGGGAGAGTCACACTGTGGGAGGGACGGTACTGAGGGAGTGTCACACTGTGGGAGGAATGGTACTGAGGGTGTCTCACACTGTGTGATGAACGGGACTGAGGGAGTGTCACACTGTGGGATGGAAGGTACTGAGGGAATGTCACACTGTTGCATGGATGGTACTGAGGGAGTGTCACTCTGTGGGAGGGACGGTACTGAGGGAGTGTCACACCATGGGAGGGATGGTACCGCGGTAGAGTCACACCGTGGGAGGGATGCTACTGAAGAGTGTCACACTGTGGGATGGATGGTACTGAGGGAGTGTCACTCTGTGGGAGGGACTGTACTGAGGGAGTGTCACACCATGGGAGGGATGGTACCGCAGTAGAGTCACACCGTGGGAGGGATGCTACTGAAGAGTGTCACACTGTGGGATGGATGGTACTGAGGGAGTGTCACTCTGTGGGAGGGACTGTACTGAGGGAGTGTCACACCATGGGAGGGATGGTACCGCAGTAGAGTCACACCGTGGGAGGGATGCTACTGAAGAGTGTCACACTGTGGGTCAGACTGTACTGAGGGAGTCGCACTCTGTGGGAGGGACGGTACTGAGGTAGTGTCACACTGTGGTGTGGACTGTACCGAGGGAGTGTCACACTGCGGGATGGACGGTACTGAGGGAGTGTTACACTGTGGGGGGACGGTACTGAGTGTGTGTCACACTGTGGGATGGACGGTACTGAGGGATTGTCACTCTGTGGTGTGAACAGTACCTAGGGAATGTCACACTGTGGGCTGAACGGTACTGAGGGAGTGTCTCTGTGGGTCAGATGGTACTGAGGGAGTGTCACTCTGTGGGAGGGACGGTACTGAGGGAGTGTCACACTCTGGGATGAATGGTACTGAGGGAGTGTCACACTGTGGTGTTGACGGTACTGAGGGAGTGTCACAATGCGGGATGGATGGTAGTGAGGGAGTGTTACACTCTGGGCGGGACGGTACTGAGGGAGTGTCACACTGTGGGATGGACGGTACCGTGGGAGAGTCACACCGTGGGAGGGATGCTACTGAAGAGTGTCACACTGTGGGATGGATGGTACTGAGGGAGTGTCACACCATGGGAGGGATGGTACCGCGGTAGAGTCACACCGTGGGAGGGATGCTACTGAAGAGTGTCACACTGTGGGATGGATGGTACTGAGGGAGTGTCACTCTGTGGGAGGGACTGTACTGAGGGAGTGTCACACCATGGGAGGGATGGTACCGCAGTAGAGTCACACCGTGGGAGGGATGCTACTGAAGAGTGTCACACTGTGGGTCAGACTGTACTGAGGGAGTCGCACTCTGTGGGAGGGACGGTACTGAGGTAGTGTCACACTGTGGTGTGGACTGTACCGAGGGAGTGTCACACTGCGGGATGGACGGTACTGAGGGAGTGTTACACTGTGGGGGGACGGTACTGAGTGTGTGTCACACTGTGGGATGGACGGTACTGAGGGATTGTCACTCTGTGGTGTGAACAGTGCCTAGGGAATGTCACACTGTGGGCTGAACGGTACTGAGGGAGTGTCTCTGTGGGTCAGATGGTACTGAGGGAGTGTCACTCTGTGGGAGGGACGGTACTGAGGGAGTGTCACACTCTGGGATGAATGGTACTGAGGGAGTGTCACACTGTGGTGTTGACGGTACTGAGGGAGTGTCACAATGCGGGATGGATGGTAGTGAGGGAGTGTTACACTCTGGGCGGGACGGTACTGAGGGAGTGTCACACTGTGGGATGGACGGTACCGTGGGAGAGTCACACCGTGGGAGGGATGCTACTGAAGAGTGTCACACTGTGGGATGGATGGTACTGAGGGAGTGTCACTCTGTGGGATGGACAGTACTGAGGGAGTGTCACACTGTGGGAGGGACAGTACTGAGGGAGTGTCACACTGTGGGGGGACAGTACTGAGTGAGCGTCACACTGTGGGATGGACGGTACTGTGGGAGTGTCACACTGTGAAGTGGACGGTATTGAGGGAATATCACACTGTGGGATGGATGGTACTGAGGGAGTGTCACTGTGGGTCAGATGGTACTGAAGTAGTGTCACTCTGTGGGAGGGACGCTACTGAGGGAGTGTCACACTGTGGGAGGGATGGTACTGAGGGAGCGTCACACTGTGGGATGAATGGTACTAAGGGAGTGTCACTGTGGGTCAGATGGTACTGAAGGAGTGTCACTCTGTGGGAGGGACGCTACTGAGTGAGTGTCACACTGTGGTAGGAATGGTACTGAGGGAGTGTCACACTGTGAGATGGATGGTACTGAGGGAGTATCACATTGTATGATGGACGGTATTGAGGGAGTTTCAGTCTGTGGGATGGATGGCACTGAGGGAGCATCATACTGTGAATGGATTGTACCGAGGGAGCGTCACACTGTAGGGTGGACGCTACTGAGGGAGTGTCAGACTGATGGAAGGTGATACTGTAATGATAGTGATATGTCATTGTTTGTGGGATACTGCTCTGCTCAAGCAGCCCAGGTTTTTCTGACTTCACGGCAGTGCAAGTTGACTGAGTGGTCTTGTAAAAGTATTGTAATGAATTAACAGTAAACAATTCACTGGGCCTCGTCACGAGACAACCTCATTGGTGGGTATGGAGTCCCACGTGCACAATCTGGGTTTGTAGTTGGGATTCTACAACCAGAGTTTTGGAAGGTGGTCTGTAGTAATGAAGAATTTGCTGCTCTATTTTACACACTGCCATATCCAAGTATAGCTGCATTCACCCTGATCAGCCAGGTCTTGTCCTCTTCTCTGACAGTTAAAACGAAAGGTTTAGGTTAACAATATTGGGAATTTTTTGGATGCCACAGATGTGGGAGGTTAATTACCCACTGCATTGAGCACCCCAGTAGTCCCCAGTGCTGGTCAGAAGCAAAGAGAGGTTGATGAGCATGTATGAGAGAGAAATTGTCTCAGGGAAATAAAGGATGAAGGAGTTGAATGACTCTGTTGAGAGCCAACTTAGAACCACTGGGACAAATTGTTCCACCTCTGGCAGGCAAATAAGAAAGATAGAGACAAACGAAGGCTGCAGGTGCTTGTGTCTGGAGCAAAGGGCAAGGTCCCGGAGGAACTCAACAGTTCAGTTATTATCTGTAGAGGGAAATGGACAGCTGATGTTTCAGATTGTGACCTTAGGGCTGAGATAGAGGGGTATAAAGAGATGAGGGGGAACAGGGGAGGTCTGAGGCAAGAGCTGGCTGTTGATAGGTGAATCGAGGTGAGGATCCAGAGGAACCATCCTGCACCACCATAACCTCCCTCGGTCACGGAACACCATGGACCACGACTTGTTCTGTCTGCTTTTTCTTGACTGTCTTGTACAATTTACCTGTTAATTTCTGTTTTGTGTGTCAGTGGTATCTAGAGCCTATGATGCTAGTTCTTCACTGTGACTGTCCTTCACCGTCCTCGTGCACATGACATTGAGCTCAACTTGATTCAATTCAGTCTGATTAATCTTCACCTACGCTGGTGGGCACCCCTTGGTCAGCAACTATGTGCTGGAGCCAATTGTGGAATAGGCCTTCCTGGCCCTTCAAGTTACACCACCCAACAATCCCACGATTTAATCCTACCGTAATCATAGGTCAATTTACAATGACCAATTAAACTACCAACCCCTATGTCGTTGGACTTGTAGGAACTCAAGACTAATGACCACTCAGACCTGTACTGTTCCGTAGTGTAGATGTTAATTCAAAAGCTTGTTTGCTCAGGGTTGAAAAAGATGTCTAGAAAGGCAGAGTCCTCCCCTTCTATCAACATCACCCAAGCAGGTTATTGGCTCTGTGTCTCATTGCTGTATGTGAGAATGTGATATGTGTAATGTGGCCATTGTGTTTTTGTTTGTTACAGTGGCTAGACATTAAATGTGTTTAATTGTCCATTGACATTGGTGAGAAATGCAAAGAAGGATTAGAATGTCATTCATTCGTCAACTTAACATAATGGAGCCAATTTGAACACATCTGTTGATAGAAAGTCATTTAAGTGTGAAAGGCTCGAATACAGTGCATGTTCAAAGTTGGTGTGAGGAAGCCAAGGGGCAGTGAACTGGGAAACATCCCTCTGTGCGTAATCACAATGATCATTGTTCTGTCTGACATTAATTATGGTTTAGCAAAGTCATTAATACTTCCTTCAACATGAGTGGGACACAGGAGGCTGGTTGACGGTTAGACTGAAGCCACATCTTTTACAGTTTTGATGACTAGAGAAGTACAATAACTTGTGCTCAGATAATTACATATAGAATTTATCTTCACCTGCAGCTCCTTCTCCGACCTGGGTATAAGGCCATCCTTTCCGCCATTATCACCCTTTTGGATGTATAGGTATCTGTATACGTATTTACCAATGTATCCCATTTCAAAGTACTGAGAATCATTATTCTTGATAAGTTAATAATAAATCAAATTAGTCCTATTTGTGTAAAAGCTTTAGTTTGCCAATGTAGAAGGCACAGCTAATAGAACTTCAATCTCTCAGCTCCAATAGCTGTAAAACTAGTGGAATATAAGAGCAGAGTTAGGCCACTCAGTCCATTGAGACAGCCCCACCTTTCAACTATGGCTGATTTTTTCCCCCTGCCTTCTCCTATTACTCTTAACCCTTTTACTAATCAAGAATCCATCAGTCTCTGTCTTGAATGCACACAGTCACTTGTCCTCCACAAATTCACAAGCCTCTGGCTTGAAGAAATTCATCTTCATCTCAGTTTTAAAGGGATGTCCCTTATTCTGAACTGTACCTTCAGATCCTCGACTCTCTTACTAATGGAAATATCCTCTCCAAATCCAGCCTATCCAGATCCTCGACTCTCTTACTAATGGAAATATCCTCTCCAAATCCAGCCTATCCAGATCCTCGACTCTCTTACTAATGGAAATATCCTCTCCAAATCCAGCCTATCCAGATCCTCGACTCTCTTACTAATGGAAATATCCTCTCCAAATCCAGCCTATCCAGATCCTCGACTCTCTTACTAATGGAAATATCCTCTCCAAATCCAGCCTATCCAGATCCTAGACTCTCTTACTAATGGAAATATCCTCTCCAAATCCAGCCTATCCAGATCCTAGACTCTCTTACTAATGGAAATATCCTCTCCAAATCCAGCCTATCCAGATCCTAGACTCTCTTACTAATGGAAATATCCTCTCCAAATCCAGCCTATCCAGATCCTCGACTCTCTTACTAATGGAAATATCCTCTCCAAATCCAGCCTATCCAGATCCTCGACTCTCTTACTAATGGAAATATCCTCTCCAAATCCAGCCTATCCAGATCCTCGACTCTCTTACTAATGGAAATATCCTCTCCAAATCCAGCCTATCCAGATCCTCGACTCTCTTACTAATGGAAATATCCTCTCCAAATCCAGCCTATCCAGATCCTAGACTCTCTTACTAATGGAAATATCCTCTCCAAATCCAGCCTATCCAGATCCTAGACTCTCTTACTAATGGAAATATCCTCTCCAAATCCAGCCTATCCAGATCCTAGACTCTCTTACTAATGGAAATATCCTCTCCAAATCCAGCCTATCCAGATCCTCGACTCTCTTACTAATGGAAATATCCTCTCCAAATCCAGCCTATCCAGATCCTCGACTCTCTTACTAATGGAAATATCCTCTCCAAATCCAGCCTATCCAGATCCTCGACTCTCTTACTAATGGAAATATCCTCTCCAAATCCAGCCTATCCAGATCCTCGACTCTCTTACTAATGGAAATATCCTCTCCAAATCCAGCCTATCCAGATCCTCGACTCTCTTACTAATGGAAATATCCTCTCCAAATCCAGCCTATCCAGATCCTCGACTCTCTTACTAATGGAAATATCCTCTCCAAATCCAGCCTATCCAGATCCTAGACTCTCTTACTAATGGAAATATCCTCTCCAAATCCAGCCTATCCAGATCCTAGACTCTCTTACTAATGGAAATATCCTCTCCAAATCCAGCCTATCCAGATCCTAGACTCTCTTACTAATGGAAATATCCTCTCCAAATCCAGCCTATCCAGATCCTCGACTCTCTTACTAATGGAAATATCCTCTCCAAATCCAGCCTATCCAGATCCTCGACTCTCTTACTAATGGAAATATCCTCTCCAAATCCAGCCTATCCAGATCCTCGACTCTCTTACTAATGGAAATATCCTCTCCAAATCCAGCCTATCCAGATCCTCGACTCTCTTACTAATGGAAATATCCTCTCCAAATCCAGCCTATCCAGATCCTAGACTCTCTTACTAATGGAAATATCCTCTCCAAATCCAGCCTATCCAGATCCTAGACTCTCTTACTAATGGAAATATCCTCTCCAAATCCAGCCTATCCAGATCCTAGACTCTCTTACTAATGGAAATATCCTCTCCAAATCCAGCCTATCCAGATCCTCGACTCTCTTACTAATGGAAATATCCTCTCCAAATCCAGCCTATCCAGATCCTCGACTCTCTTACTAATGGAAATATCCTCTCCAAATCCAGCCTATCCAGATCCTAGACTCTCTTACTAATGGAAATATCCTCTCCAAATCCAGCCTATCCAGATCCTCGACTCTCTTACTAATGGAAATATCCTCTCCAAATCCAGCCTATCCAGATCCTAGACTCTCTTACTAATGGAAATATCCTCTCCAAATCCAGCCTATCCAGATCCTAGACTCTCTTACTAATGGAAATATCCTCTCCAAATCCAGCCTATCCAGGCCTCGCAGCGTGTCACAGGGTTCGCCGACATCCTTCAGAACTCCATCGAGCACAGGCCCAGGGACATCGAGAGCTCGTCACCTGTTCAGTGTTTTGCTCCTGGGACACGGTTTCAATCCTAAACTCTGGTGCTGTCTCAAATCCCTCGGGTCGGCAAGAGCTGTTCTTCTCCACACCATCAGGAGGCAAAATGGGATTATGTCCAGCCATTTCTGTGACTCCTGAGACACGAGGCACATGTGGCAGGGCATTCAGACCATAGTGGACTGCGTGAGAGTGTCTGCGTGCCAACGACTGTGACGCCTCTCTGCCTGAGAGGCTGAATGTCTTCTATACAATATTTGTGTGAGTAAGGAAGGGCCCCTCCGCCCCTGAGAAGCAGGCACATTGTCTGGCTGCTGTTGGTGAAAGACCCTAGCCAGGGTCAACCCACACAGAGCTGCAAGGTCTGATAACACAGCTGCTCAGGTGCTGGGGAACTGTGCAGACCAGTTAACAGAGGTTCTAACAGACATCAGCATCTCTCTGAAACAGTCCACTGTCCCCATAGGCTTAAAGGCAGTCATCATCATCCCAGTGCCCAAGAGGGAGATCGTACCCTGCCTTAATAACTACCATCCAGTAACACTGACCTCAACAATAACGAAGTGCTTTGAGTGGCTGGTTATGGATCACATTAAATCCCATCTTCCTGCTACATTGAACCATTTTTAGTTCACTTATCACTCGTATCAGTTCACTGATGATGCCATTGCATTTGCCCTCGGCTCCTTCCTGTCTCCCCTGGAAAATGGTTCCTCATACGCCAGGAGGCTGTTTATTGATTTCATCTCGGTCGGCATTTAGAACCATAGAACCATAGAACATTACAGCACAGAAACAGGCCTTTTGGCCCCTCTTGGCTGTGCCAAACCATTTTTCTGCCTAGTTCCACTGACCTGAACCTGGCCCATATCCCTCCATACGACTCTCATCCGTGTACCTGTCCAAGTTTAATACAATCATCCCTCAGAACCTGTGGGTAAACTGTCCTCACTGAGTCCCAAAAGCTCTCTCTGTAACTGGATCTTGGACTTCCTGAGAGAAAGACCACAGTCAGTCCATGTTGGCAGCAACATGTCTCACTCCAGCTTGCTGAACATCGGTGCCCCTCAGGACTGCATGCCCTGCCTGCTGTTTGTTCATGTTGTTAATGTCTGACTGTACTGCCAGATCCAGTTCAAACTAAATCATCAAGTTCATTGATGACACAATAGGTTGGCCTCATCAACAGCAACGACGGGATGTGGTACAGAGAGGAGATAGAGTGGCTTGTAGAATAGTGCGAGCATAACAACTTGAGTTTCAACATGGACAAGACTAAAGAGATGATAGCGGACTTTAGGAAGGTGCAGGCTAACCTCTCCTCGCTGCACCTCAGTGACTCCTCCATGGAGAGAATTAAGAGCACATAGTTTCTGGGAATGCACATAACGGACCATCTCACTTGGTCCCTCAACCCTACCTGTTTAGTTGAGAAAGCACAACAGCATCTCCACTTTCTGAGGAGAATGAGATGAGTGAGAAAGCACTCTCCATTCTAACCAATTTACACTGACAGCGTCCTGACCAGCTGCACCTGGTATGGGAATTGCAAGACATCTGACAAGACTTACAAAAGATTGTGAGGACTGCTGAGGGAATCATTGAGGTCTCTCTTCCGCCCATTCAAGATATTCGCCAATTCACCAGGAGCATTGCCTATGCAGGAAGGACCCCAGGCATTTTCAATAATCCTTCCCAGGACAACAACCTCTTTGACCCCCTACCATCAGGCAGGAGGTACCACAGCATTAGGACAAGGACCATTAGTGTGGGCAACAGCTTTCTCCCCCAGGCTATGAGACTACTGAATTCCCGGCCACTACCCAGGTCTCACCACATATGAAGCACCAGTAATGTTATATTGTTTTTTTTTATTTGTGCTGTAAGTGTGCTTTACTATTTGTTCATATATTTGTGGAAATATTACTTTATGTGTTATATGTGGGAGTGAAATGCACTGTATTGTGCACCTTAGTCCAGAGGGACTTTGTTTTGTTTGGCTTTATACATGTTTACAGTTTAAATGACAATAAACTTGAACTTGTCCATGTGCACTTTGGATGTTCACCCTGTAACTGTGAAGGTTTCTCCCGGGTGCATATCTGTAGAGGAATTGGCCACTGAAATTTGCCCCTAGTGTGTAGATGAGAGGTAGTATCTAGGGCAGGGGTTCACAACTTTCTTTAAGCCATGGACCAATACCATTAAGCAAGGAGTTTGTGGACCCCTGATCTAGGGGGATGTTGATGGGGATGTAGGGAGAATTAAATAAAGGAACTCTTTGGCATTAATGTACATGGATGGTTGATGGTCGGTGTGGACTCAGTAAACTGAAGGGCCTGATTCAATGCTGTTTCTTTCTTTAATTCTCAGAGAACTTTCAAACTTTCCTCGGGCTCTATGCTAATCTGGCTCAATTTAAAAGCAGCTCTTTTCTTCAGGGCTGTACATGTGGTGAAGGGAGATGTTTACCACAAGACAGCCCTTTCTTTCCAATCTCTTGTGAACAGATGACTCAGACTGATTCATTATTTGTTGTCTCTGAGAGTTTGAAGTGGGAGCATTCTGTGTGAGGAAATCAAATTGCCAACAACCATCTCATCCTGGCTCCATCTGGGAATCTCACTTCCGTCCCTGCCTCTATTATGTCGAGTCCAGGGGTCATTCACACATGGGTCTTGCCCTTAAATCAGAGGACTGCAGTATGCTGCTGTGCAGAAGGACTTGGGAGTGATTGTACGTAAATCACAGAAGGATGGTTTGCAGGTGCAGCAGGCTATCAAGAAGGCAAATAGAATGTTGGCCTTCATTGCTAGAGAGATTGAACTTAAGAGCAGGGAGGTTATGCTGCAACTGTACAGGGTATTGGTGAGGCTGCATCTGGAGTACTGTGTGCAGTTCTGGTCTCCTTGCTTGAGGAAGGATATACTGGCTTTGGAGGCGTGCAGAAGAGGTTCACTAGGCTGATTCCAGAGATGAGGGGGTTACACTATGGTTAGAGTTTGAGTCACCTGGAACTGTACTGGATGAGAGGAAATCTTATAGAAACATATAAAATTATGAAAGGGATAGATAAAATAGAGGCAGGAAAGTTGTTTCCACACACACAAAAAGTTGGAGGAACCCAGCAGGCCAGGCAGCAACTATGAAAATTGGTGAATCTGTGGAATTCTCTGCCCAATGAAGCAATGGAGGCTACCTTAGCAAATATATTTAAGACAAGGTTGGATAGGTTTTTGCATAGTAGAGGAATGAAGAGTAGGTGGGGAATAGCCCATGGTCAGATCAGCCATGATCTTATTGAATGGCGGGGCAGACTCGATGGGCCAGATGGCCGACCTCTGCTCCTAATTCTTATGATCATGGTTCAATACTTTCTCTGGAATCTACTGGCTGAAAACTCAAGGCTTATGGTTGCAATGTTGCTTTGGGGGAGGAGGAAGAGGGACTTGAAGATCCAAAGGATGAGAGCTACCATCCACAAAATCAATAACTAGTAGTTGGTATTGGTTTACTATTGACATATGCACTGAGATGCAGTGAAAACATTGACCTGTATAGATCATTCACAACATGGGTGCATCAAGGTAGAGTAGTACAAAGGGTAAAACAATAGCAGATGCACAAAGAAGTGTTTGAGTTACAGAGGAAGTACAGAGCTGTAGACAGTAAGGTGCAAGGGTCATGCTGAGGTAGATTGTGATGTCAGCGTCCATCTTTGGAGTAGAAGAGGTCTGGTCAAGGAGCTGTCCTTGAATCTGGTGGTATGTGTTCATAAACTTTTGTATCTTTTTCCCAATTTATTATGATCATTTACCTAGATACAGAGATAATCTTTAATTTGTTTGCCATCCAGACAGAGTATTCCATACTTAAGTATATAGAGGTAGTGCAAAAGAAATAAAACGGAATGCAGAGTAAAGGTGTTAGTATTAGAGACAAAGTGTAGTTCAGGCAGACAAATTAAAAGCAAGTGCCTTGATGAAGTAGATTGGGGAACCAAGAGTTTATCTTTTAGCTTATGGGCTATCTGTTCATGAGCTGATGTAATTGAAAGGACCTCAGATAAGCTAAGGAAATACTGTAAATCAGGATGACTGGATCAGATTTGAAGTCTTTGATCCCCAGTTTCCTTGGATGAAGTTCCATCTGCAGAGGAGTGGCTCCTGAATCTGGCCGGCAGTCCACCTTTTCAGAGCCTCACTAACAGTGTTTAACAACGCTGGGCAGTTTTGTAGAGCAGGCCAGGTTGGTGGAGAGAACTGCAACTAGTTTCTCCAACCAGATTTTCAAGGGCTGCCCTAGCTTGAGCCAGCACCGATAACTCAAAGTTATACTCTAATGCAAACCATGTTCAGCCTTCCTGATCAATCAATATCAGTGCAGATCTCTTCCATTCCATCAGCAGTGCATAAACACACAGGATCACCAGAAATAACATTACAATATTACATTATACCAGAGGACATGCATTAAGGTGAGAGGGGGTAATCTCAAGAAACTGTAAGGGGTAGGCTTTTTTATACAGAGGGTGGTGGGATGCCTGGGGTGGTGTTAGAAACCGATACATTGGAGGCTTTTTAGAAATGTTTAGATTGGCACATGATTGTGAAGAAAATGGACAAATATGGACATCGTGTAGGCAGAGGGGATTAGTTTAGTTGGCCATTTCATTACTAATTTAACGAGTTAGGCCAAACATTATGGGCTGAATGGCCTGTTCCTGTGCTGCCCTGCTCTATATTCTGTTTTATATTGTCTTACTAACCTGGAGTAAGGGCATTCCACCTTTCAAATCTATACTGGCTCTCAGATCAATTCCATCCCCTACGTTTCCTTGTAACCTATTTTTGCTCACATGCCCACCCACCTCTTGCTCAATTCTAAACCTACCGACCTGTCGTCATTGGGTTGTGGGAGGAAACCCGGGCAGCCGGAGGAATCCCACGTGGTCAGAGGGAGAAAGTGCAAACTCCACGCAGACAGCGGCCAAGGTTAGGATCAAATCAGGGTCACTACATGCCTCTCTGCCTTGGCAGGAACCCTCTGCATTTCTGCAGTGTGCCTCGTGGCCTCACAATGCCTAAAGGTTCTCTCCACTCAAGTGAATGGCTGCCCCCCTGAGCACAGCAGGATCCCACAGAAGGGACTTCCATTATTATGGTTGTGATTAGCTCGGGATATCAAGGATAAAGTTCTTCATGCCCATCAGAGAAACCAGAACACCTTCCCTAAGTCAGTGCCAGGCTCACTTGGGACTACACTGGAGCACCGAACAAGCCTTTGGAATGCACTTGAAGCCATAATTTCTTGACTCTGTAAATGGAGGGATAAGGGGAGCCCATTATAAGGATGAGCAAACTGGACTAGCTCAGGTATGCACCTGGATCAGCATGGAAGTGATGGGCCACATGGCCTATTTTCGGGCTGTTTATCTTTATGATTCCACTCAGTATCTTAAACATACATTCAGAGGCAACTTCATTAGGTATAGGTGAGAAAGCAATATGTCATAGATGGTTATGTAATCCCTCAATCACCATTCCTGACTCACCTATGCACCTGCTAGTTAATGAAAATATCTAACCAGCCAGTCACGTGGCAGCAACTCAACGCATAAAAGCATGCAGACGTGGTGAAGAGGTCTTGTTGTTCAGACCAAACATCAGAATGGGGAAGAGATGTGATCTAAGTGACTCTGACCGTGGAATGATTGTTGGTGGCAGATGGTGAAGTTTGAGTATCTCAGAAACTGCTGATCTCCTGCGATTTTCACTCACAACAGAGAATGGTGCAAGAAACACAAAAACTTCTGGTGAGCAGCAGTTCTGTGGGTGAAAGAGGCCAGACCAGTTTAAGCTAACAGTAACTCAAACTACAACATTACAGCAGTGGTGTGCAGAAGAGCATCTCTGAATGTACAACACAATGAACCTTGAAATGGATGATCTACACCAACAGAACTCCACTCAATGGCCACCTTGTCAGGGACAGGAGATACCTAATAAAGTGGCCACAGAGTGTACATAGCCACTCAGTGAAGCCAGGGCTGAATACAGACCATACACTCACCCTTGCTCATTTGTTTTTTTTTTATTATTTGTGCTTTCCAAGCCCCCCGGCGCTCAGATTTTAAATTAACAACTGACCGAGCGTCTCTTCGAAAGGATCTTCAAGTTCCTTTCTCTGTGTGAGAGTGTCTCCTAATTCCTTTTGTGGAAGGGTTGGCTCTAATTCTCAGACAGCTGTGCCCACAATCCATCCTCGTTCCTCCACCCCTCCACAGCAGAGATAATTCCATCCAAATTCTGTGTGGGTTACTCAGAGTGAGTTATAATCCTGATCAGGGGACTGTTGACACAGGCTGGAGCCTTTGTGTTTGAGGGGGTAACTCTTTTCCCGGGGTTAGAAGATTCTCTAAGTGAGTTAAATCCCCAGCTAACTCTGGATTTTGATTCCACCCCATGCCTCCCCACCCCTGAAGTCACAGTCATACCAAACAAAAACACAACCTTTGCCACATTGATTCCACACTAAGCCATCAAGTCAATGTAACTAATCCTACCTTGATCCATTTTATTCTGCCCATATTCTGGTCAGCTCTCCCCATTCACAGACACACCCACAGTCCATTAACCCACCGGCTGAGCCATCTTTTTCCAGTCTTCAGGACTGCAAAGGAAGTGGGAAGGAGGCAGAATAATAAGGGAGGAGCAGGAGTACAGGCTGGCAGGTGACAAGTGAGATCAGGTGGGGAGGAACAAGGTGGCTGGTGGGGGGGGGGATGAAGAAAGAAACTGGGAGGGGGAAATGTGGAAAAGGTAAAGGGCTGAAGAAGAATGAATCTGATAGGAATGGACTATGGAATAAAGGAATGAAAGAGGGGAACCAAAAGGAGGAGATGGGCAGGTGAGGAGAAGGGAAGGGGCAAGAGGGTAACCAGAATGCGAAATGGAAAAAGAAAGATGGAAACGAGAAAATCTGCAGGTGCTGGAAGTCCACGCAACATACACAAAATGCTGGAGGAACGCAGCAGGCCAGGCAGTATCTATGGAAAAGAGTAGGCAGTCGACGTTTCGGGCTGAGATTATCGGCCCGAAACATTTGACTGTTCACTCTTTTCCAATGACAGAAGGAGGGTGGTGTGAGAAATGGCTGAGAGCAGGAGAAATCAATGGTCATGCCATCAGATTGGTCGCTACCCGGACAGAATATAGATGTTGCTCCTCCATGCTGTGCTTGGTCTCATACAACCATGGGCAGACATACCGGAATGGGCAAGGGAAGATTACAGAGTATCTGCTTTTAATAATGTTAATTAATTCAATGAAAAAGATCACAAAGAAAATAAAAGTAATTAAAAACATACTTGTCACTTCACTTGAGAGCCTCTGGGACAGCCCCTCTAAAAGAGCAATGATATAATCATGCATCAGTGCAGGGCGGGGGCTTATTTTCCGAACTGCGAACGGGCGGCTCCTTTAGTCGGAAACATCTCATGGAGAAAAGAGCTGGCACGTCTTGTGGGTTGGCAGAGGCCCCCCCACACCCCACTACAAAAGCCAAAGTCTTTGCCGATGGAGCTCTGCACAATGAACTGAGCACCAGGCTCGAAAACCCTCGTAAAAGCACTGCTGGCTGTAATGAGACGGGTTTCCTGCACATCGAATCCCAAAGGTTTAATGCAATGTTCCAACATGCTACTCACCCCGTACACAATACGAACATTCGGAGTGATATGATAACAGTGGAAAATAAGACACTAAATGAGAGCACGCTGTCATCCTTTAAATGGACAGATGTATCAATGCAACTGACTTACTCATACTGCTGCTGCCCAGAAATCTGAAGGTTTTTAATCCAGGGTGAAGATTTACTGAAAAATAAACATTACTTCCTTGGATCCAGTTTTAGAGTCAGGGTAAACAACAGCATAGAAACAGGCCCTTCAGCCCAACTCGTCTATGCCAAACCATTGAAACGGCCTAGTCCCATTGACCTGTACCTGGACCTGAGCCCTCCATACCCCTCCCATCCATGTAGCTATCCAACCTTCACTTCAACATTGAAATTGTTTCTGGGACCTTCCCAAGCAATGTCGTCTTGCTGCCTTACCAGAGGTGACCACATGCTGTTTTCTTTCCTCTTTTTTTTAGAGATGCAACGGAGTGACAGGCCCTTCTGGCCCAATGAGCCTGTGCCACCCAACTACACCCATGTGACCAATTAACCTACTAACCTGTACCTCTTTTGGATGAGGAAACAGGAGCATCTGGAGGAAACCTGGGCAGTCATGAGAAGAACATGCAAACTCCTTACAGACAGTGGTGAGAATTTAATTGCTGCCATTGTAATAGCTGCCACTGCCATGCTACCATTCCACCACGAACCACACTGTTGGAGGTCCTGTCCCTTCAGCTGCAAACTTACAGCCCTGCACCTTGCACAGCAAATTCATCCACGGAGCTCGTCTTTGAGCCTCTGATTTTGGAAATGAAAATTCAAATCCTAAACAAAGGTATTGGGGCAAAGGGTACTCAAATCCTTGAGACCTGTTTCTGTCTGGTTAGTCTGCCGGTCCCAGATGTATGTGAATATTAACCAGTTCTCCATAACAGGTGCTGTGCGCCAAACACTTTCTTGCTGTGTATTGCTTTTACACTTCATAGGGATGTTGAGTAGCAGCTGGAACAGTGTGTGACACCACCGGCTCCTCGGTGAGTGGACAGAGGGCCTGCTCTATCCTCACTGCCACATTTCCCCAGCTCCTTTCAGAAGGCCTTTGACAAGGTGCTGCATCTGAGGCTCCTTAACAAAATAGGAGCTCATGGTATTACAGGAAAAATGCTAGCATGGATAGGCGATTGGCAGGAGACAAAAAATCAGAATAAAGGGAGCTTATTCTGGTTGGTTGGCGGTGACAAGCGATGTTACACCGGGGTGGATGTTAGAACAGCTTCTTTTCATGTTATGTGTCAATGATTTGGATGATGGAATTAATAGCTTTGTGGCCAAGTTTGCGGGGGTGAAGATAGGTGGAGAGAAAGGTACCTTGAGGAAGCAGGGAGTCTGTCGAAGACTTAGATAGATTGGGAAAATGGGCAAAGAAGAGGCAAACAAAAACAATGCAGGGAAGTGTAATGGTCACACACTTTGGTAGAATGAATGAGGATGTGAGCTACTTTCTAAATGAGAAGAATATTCAAAAATTAGAGGTGCAAACAGACTTGGCAGTCCTCATGCAGGATTCCCTAAAGGTTTATTTGCAGGTTGAGTCGATGGTGAGGAAGGCAAATGCAATGTTAGCTTTCATTTTGAGAGGACTAGAATGTAAAAGAAAAGATGTAATGCTAAGGCTTTATAAGACGTTGGTTAGACCACACTTGGAGTATTGTGAGCTGTTTTGGGCCCCTTATCTAAGAAAAGATATGCTGGCATTGGAGAGGGACCAGTGAGGTTCACAAGAATTATTCGGGGAATAAAAGGGTTAATGTCCAAGAAGTACATGGGCCTGAACCCTCTAGAGTCTAGAAGAATAGGCAAGGATCTCACTGAAACCTATCAATATTGAAAGGTCTAATGGATGTAGAAATTATGTTTCCTATAATGGGGGAGTTTAGGACCAGAGAGTGCAGCCTCAGAATAGAGAGACATGTATTGACAACAGAGATGAAGGATATTTAAAGCAGAGGTTGATTAGTTGTAACATCAATGATTATGGGGGGGGGGGGAGACTGGAGAATGGGGTTGAGAGCCATAATAAATCCATTACCATGATAGACTGGTGGAGAAGATATGATGGGCTGAATGACCTAATTCTGCTTCTATGTCTTATTTTCTCCTCCCACAGCCTAGGGGAGGGGGGCATATGTGACATTCTGTAGCAGAATGGACTGGGCTTAGTGGGTGTAGGGGTGAAGTAGGAGTGAGTGAGAGTCAGACAGCTCCACGTCTATCTCCCACCAATGTGCAACACAGGTCTAGTCTACAGGAACTGGGTTAGACCACAGCCCAGACAGAGTGGGTAGGGGTCCAGAGTTTAGGTTTTACAGTCATGCCAAAGCACAGAGAGAATATGGCCATGTCTCTCTGCTCTGTCTGGGAACAGAGACAACAGCAGCTCCAATATTCTCACTTAGCACAAGCGCAATCTTGTGATTTGGGATCAGGAGCCTGATAGAGTAATGTTCTCATAGCTATCATCAGACAGGTTCAAGAACAGCTACTTCCCTTCAACCTACTGACCTACACAGCCTGAATCACAACCTCAGTGCAGCAACACCTTGACCACTTTGCACCACAATGGACTTCAGGATATGTGTTCAAACAGTGTCTTTCTTATATACAATTTCTCTTTCTCTGCGAGTGCTGCTTATATGACATTACGTGCCTGTGATGCCTCTGCAAGTCTTCATCACACCTGTGCAGATATATTCTTGTACATATGATAATAAATAACTTTGACTGATTCATGGTTATACAACATCAGAACAGGCCTTTTGGCCTACACATCTATGTCAACCAAGGTGCCTTTAAGAGCCAATCCCATTTGACAATATCGTTCTAAGCCTTTCCTATCCATGTACTTGTCTAAATGTACTTTAAACATTGTAACTGTACCTACTTTGTCTGGCAGCTCCTTCCATATACACCCCACTTTCTGAGTGAAAATATTGCCCCTCCGATCCCCTTTAATCTTTTCCCCTCTCACCTTAACTCTATCCCTTCTAGTTTTCCCTCTCCTGAGAAAAAGACACTGAATATCTACCCCATCTATGTCCCTCATGAATTAGATCACTTCTCAGCCTCCTTTGCTTCAGAGACTGACTTCATGACTGATCTGACTACAACCTCAGTCCCCTATTCCTGCACAGCTCGGGTAAACACTCAGCTCTCTCCACCAAGCATCTACCTCTTCCGCTTTAATGGTATTCAAAAACTGCCCTTGAGGAAGAGTTCCAGAGACTCACAGTCCTCTTGGAGAGAAAGAAAATAATAATTTCATCTTTATCTTAAATGGGTAATCTTTTATTTTTTTAATTCCAGATACTCCCACAAGAGGAAATATCTTTACCACACCCACACTGTTAAGACCCCTCAGGATTTAAGTTTCAGTTAAGTCCTTCTTCATTTTTTTAGACTCCAGCAGATACAAGCCCAGCCCGTCTGAACTTTCTTCTTAAGGCAACCTGCCGATTCCAGGAATTGCTCTAGTGAGCTGCTTCCAATACATACCTCCTTAAATCAGACCAGTACTGTACACAGTGTGCCAGATGTGGTCTCACCTGTACCTGTTGTAACTGAAACACACCTTACTATCTTTGGATTCAATTTCCTTTTGCAATAAATAAGGTTCTGTTAGCTTCCTAATTAACTACTGCCTTCTTGCACCCATGCTGTATCAGGACTACTGGGGTTTTGATGTGACGTACAAAAAAGCTGGATGAACTCAGCAGGTTGGGCAGCATCCGTTGAAAGAAGCAGTCAACGTTCGGGTCGAGACCCTTCGTCAGGACTCCCTGTCCTGAGTCCTGACAAAGGGTCTCGACCTGAAACGTTGACTGCTTCTTTCAACGGATGCTGCCCGACCTGCTGAGTTCATCCAGCTTTTTTGTACGTCTTGATTTGACCACAGCATCTGCAGTGTACTTTGTGCTTACTGAGGTTTGATGTGAGACACATGAACTAAAAGGATGCTTAGCAGGTCCCTGGGCTGACTACAGTACTCATGCGGGGCTAATCCTATGACTAGGGCAGATAAAGAGGTGAGAACGTTTGCTGGGCAGTTGATCAACTGGAACTTGCCCCATTGATACTGGTTGAAAACTTCAGTGGTGAACTCTTTAATGTGGCTGTGACATCGGACGTTGCCAACCCAACTCTCAGCATCACCTGATACTACTTTTCATTTCAAAAATAAATTCATAATAAAATTTATGTACAGTATCTATATCTATTTATTTATATATATATTTATTCAGAATTAAATTGCTACCACCCAGAGGTATGCTTTGAATGGCTGATAATGACACACAACAAAGCGCATGTCCTCTTGTGCTTGACATTCGTACCTCGGATTAGTTAGAATAGGAAGATTTCCTTTGAGGAGAAATGAAGATGATTGGGCTTTCAATCTGGAGCTTAAAAGATTACAGACAAACTAGTGGCTAATTTCATAATCCTTATGGGGTTTGACAAGTTATTGAACACGTTATTCATCTTTTGTGTTGTGACATGAATACAGCTCTTTCCTTATAAACTCCTAATAAGCAATACTATATCGAGCTTACCTAGTTACGCCATATAGTGATTGTACCATAAACCTCTCATCTGTGCCCATGTACTTTCACCTATCATCCCTTTATCTTCTGACCTCTACAAACTCCAGGTTAGGTAACATCCATTCTTGACTCCATCTCATCTCTCACCTTCTCCAGCCCAAAGGATCTCAGATGCTCAATTTCCAGTCTCTTGACGAGTCCCTCTATTTACGATAAGGGTGGATGGAGTAAACAGCAAACTGCAGAGCATCGGTAATCAGGAAAACGCCTATGAGAGATGAGATAACAGAATACTTGGAAAGTACCACCAGGATTAGAGTACAATCAACATGATTTCTGGAAGGAAAATCATGTCTGACAAACCTACTGGAGTTTGTTGAGAATCCAACTTGTGCAATAGATAAGGGGGAAATTAGATATTCAGGGAGTCTTTGATCAAGTACCACATTAAAGGGTAACGTATAAAGGCTAGCCTGAAAATTGGTTGTTGGACAGAAAACAGAACAGTACACATTTCCAGCATCTGCAGATTTCCTCGTGCTTGCAGAAAACAGAGAGCTCTTTTACAGTGGTAACTGGTGGAATTTTGCAGGGATCAGTGCCTAGGGCCCAGTTATTCACAATACAGTTGAATGTGTTGGATGTAATACTTCAAAGTTTGCCAACATAAGGAGGTCAGTCAGTTTTGAGGAAGATGCAAAAAGGTCATTCTGTAAGGGCTTGGCAGAACACATGCAAGGAGGGTGTTTCCCTGGACCAGGGGTCGGCAACCTGCGGCTCCCGAGCCATTTGTGGCTCTTTCACCTCTGTGCTGCGGCTCCCTGTGGCTTTGGGAAATAATTGGTCAGTATTTAATTAAAATGTATTTTATGTTAGTTTGTTAGCTTTTGAAATGTAATTCTAAATTTGAAGATTATGGTGATCTTGTACGATCTAAGTGTGGCGACACATTTCCTCACAATTAGCCAGCATTCCGGCTAAGGGAGATAGCCTACGCGGGTTTGTGAGTACGCGTCTTTTGCAGCATCTGCGTCCATGGGGGCTGGGTTGAGGGAGGCTTAAAAGCAAGGCTGTTTAGTTCGAATAAAGTTACCTTTGACTGCAGTCTTTATTTTAGCGCTGCGTGTAGCGCTACACCGCTACAACGTGTTTTTTATCGCTATTAATATACATCACCACTGCCAATGCCTGACACCCGCCAGTGCGCGCTTTCTTTTAATTCTTCGATCCAAGGTAGGCTACCTATGTAGTAACCTTCAACCCAACGTCTTTTTTTCGGAGTTCAAAATGTTTTTGTTGCATGCAGAAATGTAATTTCGTTTTCTCTGCAGGAGTTCATCAATTTCAAAAATGCAACACATTATAGTTTGTTTATACATAGCATAAAGGCAAAAAAAACCCGTTGTATGCAGTGTTATTTCATTTTGTGGCTCCCAGTGTTTTCTTTTCTGTGGGAAATGGGTCCATATTGGCTCTTTTAGTGGTAAACGTTGCCGACCCCTGCCCTGGACGGAGGAGAGCAGAGCAATATATTACCATCTCAGGAGATGAGCTCCTTAAGGTTGTGTCACAGCTGGGGAAGGTAGTAGGGATAAGCTCCCACTGCCTATTAAAAGCTTCCAATAACATGCGTCTCAAACAGCCTCTGACAACCAAGTCCAGCTCCTGGCCTTCACGTGTGGCCCAATGGAACTGCTTCTACTGAAAGCAGAAGGGACAAAGTAGGTTATTGCTGCCTTAACACCAGTCACTGGGCAAACGGAGCTCCTCGCCATTGTTGGCAATTCATTTAGGAGAAGGAAAGCTCTTATTCCTGGCCTGCCAAGTTCCTCCAGCATTCTGTGTGTGGATCTTAAACTTCCACTGCCTTGAGGCACACTGGTAAAGCCTGAGGAGAAAATCCTGAGGAAAAATATGGAGCTGGAGTCCCTAAGACAGTTCAACCTTTACTGGTAACTCCTGCAATGCCACTGCCGCCAAACTGTATCGGTTCCTTTGGATTAATCAGCTGCGTGGAGAGGGGGATCCTGCTGCATGGGCTTACTCTCCCTATCGTACTGCCCTGGCTTGCATACTGGCTTGTGGATGAAAGGTAGGATGAAATATTCATGGTCAACCCTGGCCAATGGAGGGCCTCAATTGGGGAATAGAATAAGAGATTTGGGATAAGTGGGAATAGATTCCTTCACTTGGGAACTGTGAGACTGTGATTGCCTACTGCAGAGGGATGTGGAGACAAAGTTGTTGAATGTGTGTAACAGAAATGGTATACTAGCTGTGAAAGGTATCAAGAGATAATGAGAACTTGGTATTCAGCTACACGGCCATATTGGATGTCAGAACATGCTTGATGTGTTGATCATTCAGCTCCCACTCTGACTTTTTTGGTTAATTACTTCATCGCTAATATCTGTGCCTTCAGTTGTTTGGACTTGAGCTCTGAAATTCTCTCCCTCAAACTCTACTTTTTAAGCTCTTTCTTTTGAGGAACTCCTTAAAAGTCAAAGTCAAGTTCAAATGCAAAAGTAAATGTATGTAAAGGTGCAATGAAAAACTTACTTGCAGCAGCATTGCAGACACTTAGCATTGTGTAAGCAGCATTAACCTGAAAAGTATAATTTAAATATAAATTATCATTTTTACAATAAAGAACAGAACCACTAAAATGTTACTCAAAATGACCACCTCCTGTAATGCCCTGTCACATGACATAATAATTATTATTACATTTTATTTTGTTTATTATTATTATTATTTACTTTTCTCTCTCTCTGCTGGATTATGCATTGCATTGAACTGCTGCTGCTAAGTTAACAAATTTCACGACACATGCCGGTGATAATAAACTTGATTCTGATTCAGATTCCACAGCTGATCATTAATATAGTGTTCTTGCCACATTAATAGCACTATAAATGAAATAGTTCCAGAGCCCTAGCCCTTTCTACGTGAATACTGTTTCCTGCCCTCTCCTCCGTCCCTATACGAATTATTTTGAAAAATTTGCGTAGAAGTTACAGTGTGTGCTGGCTGCACCTACATGCCCGTGCTACTGCTGCAGTTTACCTCCACCTCACTGTATTTGTGCACAGGACCATTTGATTTTAAATCCATTTGCCCCAATTCTTTAGTATTTAGTATTTTAGAGATACAACACAGTAACTGGCCCTCCTGGCCCAGTTCATTCACGTGACCAATTAACGTACTAACTAACCCTGTATGTCTTCGGACGGTGACAGGAAACCTGAGCACCCAGCAGAATCCCAAGGAGTCATGGGGATTAGGAAAATTGTACAACCTGCTTACAGATAGCGGCAGGAATTGAACCCAGGACACTGGCACATTATGTTAACTGTTACACTACGTCCTTCCCATTCCCTCTGGCTCAGCCCCTCAGTGTAAACTCTTCAATCAATAAAAGCAGACAACAAAACCAAAGACTTCACTCACTCCAGACATACTTTCTTCTCCCTCTCCCATCGAGCAAAGGAGACAAAAGCTTGGAAGAACATACTACAAGGCTCAAGGGCAGCATCTTATCCCGCTGTTAAATGCACTTCTTGTATGATAAGATGGGCTCTTGGCCTTGTTATGGTCTTACATTTCAGCCTCCTCTTTCCAAAAAAAAATCAACTCTATTCAGCCTGGTGACTACAGATTTCCTGCCCTGCCAACATTTTCATGAACCCTTACTTGTGCAGACACATCTTCCCTGTGATGTACACAGAGCTTAGTCGGCAGCTGAACTGGCACAGGGAGCAAACGTGTGTGTTTGTACATGTGTATGTGTCTGTGTGTTCCTTTGTGTGTGGGTGTGTATGTGTGTGTTTCTTTGGTGTGTGTGTGTGTGTGTGTGTGTGTGTGTGTGTGTGTGTGTGTGTGTGTGTGTGTGTGTGTGTTCGGTGTGTGCGTGTGTGTGTGTGTGTGTGTTCGGTGTGTGCGCGCGTGTGTGTGTGTGTGTGTTCGGTGTGTGCGCGCGTGTGTGCACGCATGCACAGCAGAATCTGGGCTCTGATCACAAAATGCTGGAGAAGCTCAGCAAGTCCGGCGGCATCTCTGGAGGGGACTAATCAGTTGATGCTTCAGACCCCTCTATTCCCCTCTATAGGCACTGCTCGACTTGCTGAGTTCCTCCAGCATTTCGTGGCTGTTGCTCAAGACTTCTGGTATCTGCAGAATCTATTGTTTTTCTGGTCTCCAATCGTCTTGGGCCTCCTTTCTACTGGGCCGAGCCCTCCTCTGTCCTCCTTGTACTGCAGTGGTTTGTATTAGCCACCGGGAGTCTATCAACCCAAGGACAGCCTCAGATGAGAGAGAAAATATCATCAGGTAGAAATACAGTTTCAAAAATGTGCTTTCTTCAAGGAGGAAACATGGGTGGTGTTGATTCACTGTATGGCCATGTATAAAACTGATGACACTCTGAACGCAAGGAAAAACATGTAGCATATTTATTTAATGCTTTACTCTGAGTAAAGTGATTTTTTGGAATCAATCAAAGGAATATGCGCTTGGCTGAGTTAATCGAAAGTCAGGGTGAAGAAGTCACTTCCTAATCTTTGGTTATGCAAATTAGAGTCAATCCTTCCAACTGATTTAATGACCTGCATTTACTGAACAGAGTTGTCAACATTGAATTGTGTGAGGACTACTAACTGGGAAGGGTTCCTGGGCTGTAAGTGATGAGTTTAAGTTGATTTATTTGTCTGGGCATGTGTCCTAGTGATTATGCTAGACCCTCTTCTCCCATCCCCCAAATGAGACAGTGAAGGCTTTTCAACCTGTAAAGTAGCTCTGGTAAGTGCTCTGGAGATGTCGTTAATGACACAAGCTCCCAATGTCTAGGAAATATTAAACAAAGGCACAAATAGCTTCAGGCTACATCACATAGACTGGAGCTATACCGTGAACTGTGCATTGTTAATGATTCCGAGGGGGTTGGGGAGGGGACGGCTCTGATTGAAACCTACTGAAATACCTGGATAAAGAGGATGTGGAGAGGATGCTTCCATTAACAGAATAGTCTCTAGGATCTGAAGCACAGCCTCAGAATAAAAGGATACACCTTTTGGACTAAGATGAAGACAAATTTCTTCAACCAGATGGTGGTGAATGTGTGGAATCCATTCCTGAAGATGGCTGTCATTGGGTGTATTTAATGCCGAAATTGATAGGTTTTTAATTGGCAAGGGGTTAATGATGTGGGAAGAAAGTGGAAGTCTGGGGAAAAATCAGCCATCATTCAATGGTAGAGCGATCTTGAAAGCCGAATGGCCTAATTCTGCTCCTATCCCACTTAGATTTTAAATGAAGACATGTGCAACTGAATTGAGCAAATAGACAGGTGAATCCTTCCTCTTGAAATATTCAAAACATTTTGCAGTAAATTCATGAGCTTTCAGAGAAAAGTTGAAGTTGTACAGATTGTACAAAGCCCAGTTCCTCCCGGTGCTCCCACACAAACCAACAATGTAAATGGGTCCCTTTCTTCCCTAGGCTCTGTAGTCCAACAACACAAAATCGAAACCCATCCTTTGTCCGTCCATTCTCTCCAGTCACTTCAGCTAGTTCCATCAGGGTCACAGTTGCGGACATCTTCCAGAGGCAATGTGTCAAGAAGGCGACATCCATGGTAAATGACCCTCACCATCCAGAGCATGCCCAATTCTCCTTCCTGCCATCAGGTACTGGAGGCTGGAAACCCATACTCAATGATATAAGAAAACCTTCTTGCCCTTTGTTATCAGATCTTTGTAACAGTTCATGAACTCGTGAACACCGACTTGCTATTTCTTTTTTATTTGCATGAGTTAGTTTTATAATTTATAGTAATTTTATGCCTTTGCACTGTACAACCATCACAGAATGACAAATTTTAAGTCAACTGATAATTAACTGATTAATTAACTGATAATAAATCTGATTCTGGTTCTGATTCTCACTCCAGATACTTAAAATGTTCTAGATTCATAAATTTGCCAAACCAAGTCAGAAGTTTATGAAAACTCTCATAAAGTCAGGTAGTGTCTGTAGAAGGAAAAGTAGAATTCATCTTTCAGTTTGTTGAGCTGTATCCAACCCTCCTCTGAAGTTTTGGTGCATTGCTGCAGCCACTTCTGGCTCCCTTGCCTAAGGAAGGCTGTATGTGCCCTAGAGAGGTTGTGAAGGGGAACCAAGTATTCTTCTCTGTGGCCAGACTAATTACCATCACTTAGACAAATGGTTCGTTTCATTTGAAGTTTACTGTGGACAACCCACCATCTAGACTCACCCACAATGTCATTGCCCCACATCCCCACATGTATGGCAGCATGGACCTGCGACCTTGAGTTGCTCAACTGCCCCATGACTGGAGGTAGGGATGCAACTGATGATAAGGCATTGCTTCCTGAGGCTCCACCCACTGAAATCATCTGCACAACCCTTGACCAAGCTCTCTTCACAGTCTCCAGACGCCTCAGAGTTGAAATTAGAATCATTAGTCTGGAACAGGCCCTTCAGTTCAACTGATCCATGCCAACTAAGATGCCCTATCCAATGCTGGCTCTATTTAAGAGCATTTGGTGCATAATCTTCTAAACCTGTTCTATCCAAGTAACTGTCCAAATATGTTTTTTTAAGTACCACTGTCACAACCGCGGATTCGGCAGAGCAGCAGACACGGCAATTGTGCTTGTGAATTTGCATGTGTCAGCTAATTATTATTTAATTGTGATAGTTTCTAACTCCATACTTGTCGTCATAGTGCTTGTCGAGACTTGGACAGAGCACAGCAATGCTTTGCTTTTGTTTGCATTTGGTCTTGCCTGAGAAACTGGACTGTCGAGTCAACTGACTCCGAAGACTAGCGGTATTCGTTTAATAATTAGTTGTTCTTTTCAGCCACAGTGTAGGCTTCGTGTTTCTTTTGAGAGTTTTAGTTAACTGCTTGGCCTAGCATTTATTGTTTTGCGTTCCCTTTAACACTGTTTGCATTGAAGTTTTGTGAACTATCGACCTGCTTCAGTGTCTTTCACTCCGCAGTTGGGCCGTATCTGAATCCGGTGACAGCAAGTCTAGACCACACAAAGATGGACCCAGCAGAGAGTGAGCAGCTGACCTTGGCCGTGAGGTTCATTGGTCTGCCCACTCACCCAGCTTATCCAAGTCACCCTGAATTCTCCTAACATCCTCATCACATGTCACACTGCCACCCAGCTTAGTATCATCAGCAAACTTGCTGGTGTTATTCTCAATGCCTTCATCTAAATCATTTATGTAAATTGTAAACAGCTGTGGTCCCAATACTGGGCCCTGTGGCCCCCCACTAGTCACCACCTGCCATTCCGAGAAACACCCATTCACCGTTACCCTTTGCTTTCTATCTGCCAACCAGTTTTCTATCCATGTCAATGTCTTCCCCTCAATGCCATGAGCTCTGATTTTACCCACCAATCTCCTATGTGGGACCTTATCAAATGCCTTCTGAAAATCGAGGTACACTACATCTGCTGGATCTCCCTTGTCTAACTTCCTGGTTACATCCTCGAAAAACTCCAGTAGATTAGTCAAGCATGATTTGCCCTTGGTAAATCCATGCTGGCTCGGCCCAATCCTGTCACTGCTATCCAGATATCTATCCAGCATCTCACAGGTCCTCCGTTTCCACTCCCCCGAAAATCTCTGCTCGTAATTCTCCTGGACCAGAGCTGGCTTCCGCATTTGGACCCCCACAGACACCCGCATCTGTACAAGAACTGAGTATTCCGCCACCAGGCAAATATTCTGCTGATCCCGATGGTTGCAGTAATTTTACTACCCAATGCGAGCTGACATTCCAAGCCCAGCCTGGTCGTTTTGGTGATGAAGTGTGAAAATTGGCGTATATGCTCTATCTTCTTGATGGACCTCCACTCAGTCTGTTCAATGCTTTACGGGAGCAAGGATACCCCGCAGCCCAGTCATTAGACATTTTGTGGTGGAGTCAAGGAGGATTTTTGATCTTCCACTATGGGGTCAGGAGGCTGCCCACTGACTCTTGGACCTGTGCCAAGGCAGAGGAAGGGTGAGAGCCTATACAGTTAAATTCCATACTCTTGCAGTAGAGAGAGGTTGGAATGAGAAATCACTCATCACAGCCTTCCACTGTGGACTAAACACAAAGGTCTGGCATGAGATCGCTGTCTGGGATGAGCAGGATAGTCCAGATGACCTGATTAATCTGGCTATTCCAGTTAATGACTGGGTGCCTGAGTGGCGTAGGGAAAGAATGTTTCAAACTTCCTGCACGACACCAGATCACTGTCTTTTCTCGCCTTCTCCCCCTCCCTCACCACCCACCATCCAACCCACGGAGGAGCCTATGCAAGTGGGGTGCATATGCCTGTCTCAGGGCAAATGAGAGCAGCGCCGGAGAACACGTTCCTGCCTCTATTGTGGAGATCCAGGACACTTCCGGGTGGCATGTCCCAAGCGTCCAGTAAAAGAGAATCCCTGTCAGCAGGGAGGGGAATGCTGATGGGTCAGTTCCCTCTTCAGCCAGCTTCCCCTAATCCTGTAATGCTCGCAGCTTCCTTGTCGTGGAGGTCTCAGACCCATGAACTTAAGGCGTTTATCGACTCTGGTGCAGCCAGGAATCCCGTGCACATCTCTCTTGCTCAAAGATGGGGAGTTCCAACAGGGATTAAGAGAAAAGATCAACGTCAAGGTGCTGGACGGTCGATCTCTGGGAACCTACCAGATCCACCTTTCCACCCAACCCCTCCAACTGGTGCTCGAAGGCAATCATCATGAAGAAATATCCTTCTATCTGGTTAATTCACATGAACTGCCACTGGTACACGGTCTCCCCTGGTTATCCCGACATAACCTATGGATTGATCAGTCTCTGAAGGTACTCCAAGACTGGGGACCAGCATGCCTGTCTGTTTGTCTGGGTCTCCGTACTATGAATCTCCTCCTGTGTCAGCTAAGGATGTGGACAGGTCTGGGATTCCAGCTGAATATCCAGATCTCCTTGATGTTTTCAGTAAAAGAAAGGCCACCACCCTGCCCCCACAATGGCCATATCACTGTGTCATACCTGGCATTGGTCCTCTCCGGGGCCTGCTCTTGTCCTGAACCGGTGGCTATGGAGGAGTACATCAAGGAGGCACTGAGCATGGGGTTTATCCGTCCATCAACCTCACTGGCAGGAGCGGGCTTCTTTCTTTGTGAACAAAAACGATGGCACGCTCCATCCCTGCATTGATTATCGGTCCCTGAGCAACATCATTGTGAAGAACCGCTACCCTTTTCCCTTGCTGGCGTCTGCGTTTGAACATCTCCAGGGAGCAACCACATTTTCCATAATTGATCTGCACAATGCTTGCAATCTCCTTCACATCAGAGAAGGGGATGAGTGGAAAATGGCTTTCAGCACCTCTAATGGCCGCTACAAATACCTGGTGATGCCTTTTGGTCTGGCCAATGCCTCTGCTGTATTCCAGGCCTTGGTTAACGACGTGCTCCGGGACATGTTGAATCAGTTTGTGTTTGTGTATTTAGATGACATCAATATCTATTCCCACTCATCAGGAGCACGTTCAGCATGTCCAGAGAGTACTCTGTCACCTTCTTGAACATAACCTGTACGCCAAGCCTGAGAAATGTGAATTCCATAAAGACCAGGTGTTGTTTTTGAGTTATATATTTACCCCATTCAGTGTTCAAATGGACCCCAGTTAAGTTCAGGCAGTTGCAGAGTGGCCCAAACCGTCTACAGTCTAACAGGTACTGTGCTTCATGGGGTTTGCGAACTGTTATCGCCGTTTCATCCAGAATTTCGGCTCCATCACGGTGCCAATCAATGCACACACCAAGAAGACCTCGGCAGGATTCCGTTGGACGGACGATGCCGACCAAGCATTTTCTGACCTGAAGCCACGTTTCACCACTGTCCCGCTGCTGCTACACCCAGACCCGTCTCAGCCATTCATTGTCAGGGTGGACATCCGGAGCTGTCCTCTCTCACCGCACATCCGCGGATAGCCGGCTGCACCCTTGTTGAATCTGTGGCAAAGAAGGCGTGCGGTGTATTGGCCTTCATCAATCAGGGGATTGAATTTAGGAGCCGAGAGGAAATGTTACAGCTATATAGGACCCTGGTCAGACCCCACTTGGAGTACTGTGCTCAGTTCTGGTTGCCTCACTACAGGAAGGATGTGGAAACCATAGAAAGGGTGCAGAGGAGATTTACAAGGATGTTCCCTGGATTGGGGAGGATGCCTTATGAGAATAGGTTGAGTGAACTCGGGCTTTTCTCCTTGGAGCAAAAGAGGATGAGAGGTGACCTGATAGAGGTGTATAAGATGATGAGAGGCATTGATCGTGTGGATAGTCAGAGGCTTTTTCCCAGGGCTGAAATGGCTAGCATGAGAGGGCATAGTTTTAAGGTGCTGGGGAGCAGGTACAGAGGAAATGTCAGGGGTAAGTTTTTCTCAGAGAGCGGTGAGTGTGTGGAATGGGCTGCCGGCAACAGTGGTGGAGGTGGATACGATAGGATCTTTAAAGAGACTTTTAGAAAGGTACATGGAGCTTAGTAAAATAGAGGGCTGTAGGTAAGCCTTGTAATTTCTAAGGTAGGGACGTATTTGGCACAACTTTGTGGGCTGAGGGTCCTGTATTGTGCTGTAGGTTTTCTATGTTTTTATGTTTCTATGTTTAATGCCGATATGGAGCATCTTCTTCCTCACTCATGTCTTGCTGCTCGGGTGATCGGGGGAATAGAGGCAGAGGTGAGGATCTCTGGGTTCCCCCCAACCAGCTGTTTGTCCTGCTGCAGTGTGTTCCAAAGTGTTGGAATGGGGTCACTCCTCCTGTCTGTCTGGGCATCCTGGAATTCAGGAGTTTATAAAGAGACAGTCTTGGTGGCCGTCTATGTCCCAGGATGTCCGTGACTTTGTATCTGCCTGTCCCACCTGCGCTCGGAACAAGGCATCATGCCAGTGTCCTGCAGGACTGTTATGTCCACTGCCCCTGGTCCCACCTCTCAGTAGATTTCATCACTGGTCTGCCCCTGTCTAATGGAAGCACCACCATTTTGGTAGTTGTGGATCAATTTTCCAAGGCTGCCCACTTCATTGCCCTCCCCCAGCTCCCATCGGCTCGTGAGACTGCCGCACTCATGGTTCAACATGTGTTCAGGCTCCATGGCTTTCCTCAAGACATAGTGTCTGATCATGAACCACAGTTCATTTCACACTTTTGGAAGGCTTTCTGCTCCCTTGTAGGAGCCACAGACAGCCTCTCGTCTGGCTTCCACCCCTAATCCAATGGCCAGACTGAGAGAGTGAACCGGGAGTTGGAGACAACCCTGCGCTGTCTTGACTCTTCCAACCCCACATCCCAGAGCTCCCAATTGGTTTGGGCAGAGATCACCCACAATGGTCATCCTCCACTGGTATGCCAGAAGGGATTCCAGCCCCCACTTTTCCCTGATCAGGAGATCGACGTAGGAGTTGCTGCTGCTGAACAGCTGATCCACCTGGAGACGAGCCAGGGCTTCTCTGCTGCTCGGCCAGAAACAGCGCTCCCGGCAAGCTGATCGGCTCCGTCGACAGGGAAGGCCATTCAAGCCAGGAGAGGAGGTCTGGTTGGCATCAACGGATCTTCCCCTAAAAGTCGAGAACCGGAAACTGGCACCACACTGCATGAGACCATTTGTAGTGGAAAAGGCTGTCAGCAAGGTGTCCTATAGATTGTATCACTGAAAATCCAACCAAATTCCATGTTGTCCAGCTCAAGCTGGTTACTACCTCTCCCCTGGCCCCAGTCACCTCTGCTTCCAGCCTGGTAGATGGTTTCCTTGTCTATACTATGTGGCACCACCTGGCATCTCGCTGGGTACGTGGTAAGGTCCAGTACCTTGTGGACTGGGAAGGGTATGGCCCAGAAGAATGTACTTGGATCCCGGCAAAGGACATCTTGAACAAGTCGCTGATCCGGGACTTCCAGCGGACACAGGTCTGTGCCGCCTCAGGGGCTGAGCCTGGAGAGGGGGGCCCTGCCACATCCATGGATTCGGCAGCACAGTAGATACGGCAATTATGCTTGTGAATTTGCATGTGTCAGCTAATTATTATTTAACTCCATACTTGTCGTCGTAGTGCTTGCTGAGACTTGGACAGAGCACAGCAACACTTCACTGCCTGTTTGCATTCGGTCTTGCCTGAGAAACTGGACTGTCAAGTCAACTGACTCCTATGACTAGCGGTATTCGTTTAATAATTAGATATTCTTTTCAGCTGCAGTGTAGGCTTCATTTCCCATTTGAGAGTTTTAGTTAACGGCCCTGTTTGGCCTAGCATTTATTGTTTTATTTTCCCTTCTACACTGTTCGCATTGAAGTCTGTGAACTATCGACCCGTTTCAGTGTCTCTCACGTCGCATTTGGGCCTTATCCAAGTCTGGTCACAACCACCCCACTGGCCTCCACATCCAGTACATAATTTTCTGTAACTTCTGCCATCTCCAGTGGGATCACACCACTAAGCACATCTTTCCCTACACCTACTTTCCGGGGATTGTCCCCTAAGCGACTCCCTTGTCGACTCATCCTACCCCACTGATCTCCCTCCTGGTACTTACCCTTGCAAGTGGAACAAGTGCCACACCTGCCCCTACACCTCCTCCCTCATTACCATTCAGGGCCCCAAATGGTCCTTTGAGATGAGAGGACATGTCAGCTGTGAGTCTGTTAGGGTCATATACTGTGTTCAGTGCTCCCGGTATGGCCTCCTATATATCGGTGGGACCCGATGTAGATTTGCACATCGGGTCACAAGAAGCACAGTTTCCCAGTGGCCATTTCTGTTCTACTTCCCATTCCCAGTCCATGGCCTCTTCCACTGCCGTGATGAGGCCACACTCAGGTTGGAGAGCAAAACACCTTGAATTCCATTTGGGTAGCCTCCAACCTGATGGGATAAACATCAATTTTTCGAACATCTGGTAATTTTCTCCTTCTCCTCTCCTTTACCGCTCCCCATTCTTTTTTCCCTCTTTCACTTTATCTCCTTGCCTGCCCATGACCTCCCTTTGGTGCTTCTCCCCCTTCCCTTTCTTCCATTGTCTTCTATTCTCTCCTATCCGATTCCCCATTCACAGCCCTTTATCTCTTTCACCGATCATCTTCCCAATTCTTTACTTCGCTCCCTCCCCAGTTCCTGGTTTCACATATCACCTGCCACCTTGTACTTCTTCCTTGCCTACCTCCACCTTCTTAGTCTGATTTCTTCCCCCTTCCTTTCCGGATCTGATGAAGGGGCTCAGCCTGAACCGTCATCTGTGTAGGTTTGTGTTTTTTAAGTATCGTTAATCTGCCTGACTCAAGCATTTCCTCTGTCAGCTCCTACAGATACTGTACTGTGCCCTCCGTGCAAAAACATTCAAGTTCAAATCCCACAGATTTCTGCTAAACTTCTCCAGTTCTTGATTCCCCAACCCTGGAAAAAGTCTGAGAGCGTTCACCCTGCCTATGCCCCTCATGATGTTATTAATCTCTTTATGATCGCCTCTCATTCTCCTCCTATAAATCTAATTTAATTAAGTAAAAAGAAAACTAAAAATATTAATAAGTAAAAATCAAATTCATTTCATGAATATTCAGCAACGGTTAATAAATTAAAAACAGACGCAGGAAAAAAAATGTAAGGCCAACCTGTTAATGAAGACCCCTCTCAGATGCACTTAAAGGTGTACTGGGACTAGAAGGGAGTTTGCGCCTTTCAGTGTACATCGCAGGGTGACCCTGGTTGCACTGGTGGCTACAGATGTGCAACGGATGTTTTACCTCCAGCATGTCGCATGCAGCTTTGCTGGGTTGCAGTCAGCCAACATTTCTCCGTGAGCCCAATGACTCTTGCTATCTAGTTCATTCATTGCAAGGCAGCTTCCTCTCGTGTGAAGAGATCTGGAATAATGGGACTGGTGATGCAGAAGTACAAACCTTCCTTGAGCTATAATCCTGAAACATCAGCACACCTTTTGCTGAAGACTCATTCTATTACTACAGTGATTCTAGGTATCCACAGAGGAAAAGTGCCTCATTTATGACCCAGGCAGCCTACAATATGATTGTATGAACATTGGATTTCCCATTTTCCAGTAACTGCTTCCCACACCCAGCTCTTCCTTTCATCTTCCTTGTTGATCAACCTGGCTCCCACCTCCTTGGCTCTTTCCTCTCCTCCACTGTTCCCATCTGCCCTTTATGCATTGGTTCCCCTCCCCAATACTCCCATTCACCCTCCTTATCTCTCTTGCTCTATTCACCTCTTTTGTCTCTTATTAGATTGCATCAACTTCAGACCCCTAAGGCCTCTCAGCTTCTGATATAATTCCCACTCTTCCTTCTCCCAATAAATCCCCCCACCTAATCTATATAACATCTTATTCCACCCCTTCCCGCTACCTCTTTATACTGTCTCTTTCTCCTCTATCTTTCAGGGGTTCCAGGTCTGGGGGCCATGGATGAAGTTAATGGTCGAAATCCATGGCATATAAAAAGTTGGGAACTGTTAGTCTTGATGAATGGTCTCAACTTGAACATTATCCATTTTCCTCCAATGATGCTGCCTGACCCAGTCAGTTCCACCTCCATCTCACGTGCTGTGTTAGACATTTAAAAAACAAGGGGCAGGAACATAGCACTGAGGTAAAAGATCAACTATGAAGGTATAAGATGTGCGAGGGGACAAATTGCCTTCTCCTGTCCCCTCTTTACATCCTAACAATGACGTGCTCCTCCCTTCAAAATGATTTTGTTGCCACAACATCTGCTTTATTGGGAAGTAATCTGATGTTGTTAGCAGGAAATTTCATGTTGAGCATTTATTAAAAACGAGCAGAGATCTCCATAAAATATTTAATGGTTTCCATCAGCAAACAGAAAAGATTGATGCTGGCTTTTACAGAGCAGTAAAGTTACTGCCTTGAATTAACACTTGCATTGATATACCAGAGGAACTGCCTGCACGTCAGCTCTTTGACAGCCTGGTAATTAAAAGCAGGTTGAATTTTCCCTTCCGCCCTTAGAACTGAGGAAATGTCACAAGGGTTTTCTTATGCTTATTCATGAAGTATGGACATTTCTGGCAATGCCACTGTTTGATGCATCTTTTATTTATTTCAAAATTAAATTATTCATAATAAAAAATACATGGAAAACAAGAAATAGTGTAAAACAATTACATTCATGTCACTACATTGTGTAGTGTTAACTTAATTTTTAAGACCATAATACTGTTGCAGCTTATGTGGCCCCAGATGCCATACATCCATTGAGGGTTTTCCTCACCCAACTTAGCACCCTCCCGTGTGGTAGCAGAAGGAGCCTAGACTGTGGTCCTTTCCCACAGAGCCATTGCACTGGCTGCACCAAACCTCCATGCGTCCCTCAGCACGCACTCCTGCACTGTTGACAGTGCCAGTTGGCAAATCTCCTCTGCGGACTTCTCACCGTGCTGAAAGACCAATGGGTTTTGGGCAGACCAAAGTGCCTCTTTCACTGAGGTAATGACGTCCCAGCAGCACTTGTCGTGTCTCAGTGGGAATAGCTCATGGATGCTGCTGTTTAGACACCTTTAAACTGACTTGCTAGAGCTCTTAGAGGAAAACCCAGGAGTAGCCATGTGCTAGGTCTGGAGTCGCATGTTGGCCAGACTTGGTGAGGATGGTTGGTTTCCTTCCTGCAGGATATTAATGAACCAAATAGATTTTTACAACAGTCTGACCGTTTTATGATCATCGTTACTGATACAGATTGCTTTCATAAACTGTATGTAATGGGAATGAATTAATGTCTCTGAAGAACTGGATCCAGCATCTGCGTTAATCTTTTGCTCAGAAAGTGTCTCTTAGAATTGGGGATGTCTTTCTTCTGTTTTAATCCCTGGACACAGACTCCACAACTTGGTCCAACTTGCTAATTGGTCTAATGTCATCTGGAAATACTAACTACTGTAACAGAATTATCCATGGGTATTAGCATCACTTACAGCAGAATAAAAATCAGTTGGAAAGTGGGGTGGAGAAATGACAGGTGAGGTGTAGCATTCTGGGAGGTCATGAAGTCATGTAGAAGAGGAAAGTATACAGTAAACGTTAAGACTCTTTGGAGCATTGATATACAGAAACATCTTGGGGTGCAAGTCCATTGCTCCCTGAAAGTGACAGCACAAGTGAATACAACAGTAAAGAAGGCTCATGGTTGACAAAGACAATGTCCTCGAAGTCTCAAAGTCTCCTCGAATGGCAAACTCTCTTTTCAGATGAATCTTGGTTGTACTTCCTGTATGGAAGTCCATCAGTATCAGGTAAGGAGACCAAAACTGTAATCAGTATTCCAAGGGCAGTCTCTTCAAGACACTCTACAATTGCAATGAAATCAAAACATTAGAGACTGCAGATGCTGGAGTCAGGTGCAACATAAAAGGTGCTGGTAGAACTCAAAGGATCAGGCAGTATCTGTGGAAGGAAATGGACTGTCAGTGTTTCATATCAAAAGACTTAATCTGTACTAGAGAGAATCATCGCTCTTCATTTAGATCCACCCATCATCCACAAGCTATTGCTCTTTCTCTTCCCTGCATCTTTTTATTCTGGCTATCTCTCCCTATCTGTCCAGTGTAGGTGAAAATTCTTGACTCTCCATCCATAGATGCAGCCTGACCTGCTGAATTCCTCCAGTGCCTTTTGTGTTACTATTGTAGTGGGAAATCTTCAAGCCTGTCCTCAAGTCTTCTTGTAATAAAGACCAACATATCATTTGGCTTACTAATTGCTGGTTACAAATGCACATTATCTATCAGTGACAAGTGTATAAGGACACCCCAGTCTCACTGAGTGTCAACACTGTCCAATACCTCAGCATTAAAATCTCTTCTTCATGCACATAAAGGAGCAATCTCCCATTTTTAACATGGTATTCCATCTGCCATGTGCTCATCTACATTTCCATTTCCAGTGAAACCACTCTATATAATCCTGTCCAACTCCCACTTGGATTCAAGCGTATCGGCAGACTTGGAGATATAACTGGACACATTAGTCAAATCAGAGTTACAGTATGTAAATTGAAATTTGATAATATAACCACACTTTTTTCAATGCCAAGTCATAATTTCCCGGCAACAACCCTTTACATCCAGTGAGGTAGGAGCCTGTGTCGTTACTGCATTTAACTTCTGGTGAAGCTCCACATTATTCATGTGTCAAACCCACTCCGCACTATGTAAGCGCTTTGGCCAACTCCTTGTTCATTTTCTCGGTTTTTCTTTCATTAATTTCCAGGACTTTACCTCATAATTTCTCTTCTCTTTCACTGAGTAATTTTGCAAGGTCAAATATTCAAACTTGCCTTATTTTATTTTTAGAATAGTATGAGTGACTTAAAATAAAAACAAGCAATATACTTATCTCCTTAGCTGCTTCATTCAAAACTTTTGGATCTGCATGTCAGGGGGATGAATCGGGTACAGTTGCTTTGTCTGTGGACACTTCTTGGCTGTAAGTGTGACTTGATGGTGGTGCACCTGTGTCTGAAGGTCAGATGTTGAGGGTTAATGTATCATTATCTGACTAGTCTTCCCACTCTGTTCCAACAGAGTGCGACGAAAGTCAGTGGCTTTTTGGTGAGGTTCATCCCTTTGGAAATATCCTTATTTTAAAGACAGATGGGTTTCCTCAGAGCAAAAATGATTCTGGAAATTATAGGCAATTGGAAACAAAGCTAGTGGGAAATTCCTCTGGCAGTCCTTCTATTTGTTTGACCCAGCACTTTATTTATCATTCTAGACTCTCTAAAAATGTGGCGAGTTGTAACTGTGTGGAACTTTCTACCTGGAATGTTGGTGGAAAATGAAGTTTCTCTCTCAACCTGAACCTGGTGGAACATGTCAGGTTGGATGCAATTTTTCACCTTTCTAAAGTCTAGTATATCCAACCTTTCAAGGACATCAAAGGGTTTGGGGAGAAGGCAGGAGAATGGAGTTGAGAAGGAAAACAAATCAGCTATGACCGAATGGTGAAGCACACTTGATGGGCCGTATGGCCTAATTCTGCCCCTATGTCTTATGGTCTTATGGGTGGCATTCTCAACCTGAAGTCTGAAGTCCTGCGATTCTGGTCCCACCTCAGAGATGTCAGCACATGATCTAGCCTTATGCTCCCAGGATTAAACTGAAAGAGAACTGGGGTGGTATCAATCAAGCCATCAATCAATGCATTTGATGGTTATACAAAGCTTTCTTCTCTCAGAAGATGGCAAATCACTTTAATTCTCTACATCTAAAGGTTTGGAAGCTGGATTATTCAAAACCTTTATGATGGAAATGGATAAATATTTGGAAGATCGAGAACTGGCTTAGAAGAGTACTGGAGCTCAGGACAAATCAGCCATGAGCATAGAGAATTTTATGTTAGGCTTGAGGGACATAGTGGAAAACTCCTGTTTTATTTTGTGTTCTTGCTTACAATAAATGGTGAATCAGGTCTGGAATCATCAATAATGCTTTAAGGTGAGTCATGAGTTCATCTCAAGAAAGACTGGTTTGCTAGTATGGGATCAGTGTGAACGCCTAGTCGATGGTCAGCATGGACTTGGCAGGACTTTATCCCCACCGTATGACCCAATGACTAAGAGCTGCCACGTCAGTGCCCATAAAAAACAGGGCGAACTTAACCTTGACTGCCAATATGCACTATTTTTACGGGGTAAATTTTTTTTCCCTGTTCTTCCCATTTCTATCCTGTCTCAGAGGTGCTGACTCATCTTGGAACAGTGTTTCGGAAACACCTGCAGCACTGTTCTCTCCAGAACTATTTTTCACTCACGCCCTCCTCTTTTCCCAAACAAATTGGCTCTCGTCCCCAGCAAAGCTCTCCATGAATTGACACCCTCAAATGGGGAAAGAAATTGCACCAACTCAGGACACGTGTATGATCTCAGGCTACTCCAAAACACTTTACAGCCAATGAACTATGTCAGAAGCGTTGTAATGTAGGAATTCACCAGTAAACATTGGCCTACTAAATAAATTCCAGGAATAACAGAGGCAAGTTGCAAAGAACGTGGAAATCAGAAGTGAAGCAGCAAATGCTGGGAACGGACAAGGAAATGTGACAGCCTCCACAGAGAGGGAGTATGTGCACACTCGTACACACATATTCACATATACATAAGTTGCACATCGCTGATGCTTATACATATGCACACACATCAATATATATATATATATACACCTACAAGCACTTGGCACACACACACACACACACACGTGTAGACATTGATTGCAGAGTTCAGTGCATAAACCTAGATTGGTGCCAGAACCATGAGAGAGAGAGAGAGGGGGGGGGGAGAGAGAGGGAGGGAGAGGGGGTGAGGGTGTGTGTGTGAGAGAGAGAGAGAGGGAGAGAGAGAGGGGAGAGAGAGAGAGGGAGAGAGAGAGGGGAGAGAGAGAGAGGGAGAGAGAGAGAGGAAGAGAGAGAGGGGATGAGGGTGTGAGAGAGAGAGGGGGGGAGAGAGGGGGGAGAGACGGGGGGGGGGAGAGACGGTGGGGGAGAGAGAGAGAGATTATCTCCTGTAAATGGCAATTTATTCTCAGTTAGTTATTCATTTAAAATCTAAGTCTGATCTTCGGTAACTGAATGTATTAAAGGGTGTGGGATTACTTGGGCAGGAGTAGATGGGGCATTGATCCCTGTTAGGGGAAGAATATAGTCAATAACTTTCTAAGGTCCATATGCGTTTCAGTCTTTACACTGAGATCTCACCTCTGCAATGTGACTCAGACCCACACCCTCCTGATTCAGAGGGAGAGTGTGAGCCTCTGAGCTACGGTTTGCCTCTGTCTAAACAATGCCAAATATGTCAGACCTACAGACACAGAATACTGGAGGGATGCAGCAGGTCAGGCATCATCTATGGAGTTGATGTTTCAGGCCAAGACCCTTCATCAGGACTGGAAAGGAAGGGGGAAGAAGCCAGAACAGTAAGGTGGGAGCAGGGGTAAGAGTACAAGCTTGCAGGTGATGGATGAAAACAGCTGAGAAAGAAGTTGGGGGGGGGGGGGTTCGTGGGGTAAGAAGTGAAAAGTTGGCAAGTGATAGGTGGAAAAGATAAAGGGCTGAAGAAGAAGGAATCTGATCGGAGAGGGTGGTGGATCATAGGAGAAAGGGAAGGAAGTGGGGTACTAGAGGGAGGTCATGGGCAGATGAGATGGGAAGGGTAAGAGGGGAGCCAGAATGGGAAATTGAAAAAGAGAGAATGGGTGGGTGGAGTGGGGGGGAGGAGAAATGACCTGAAGTTAGGTAGCATTCCAAATTCTATCTGAGTAGGTCAGGTTAGAGGCTATCCCAATGGAATGAGGTTCTGTGCATCCAACCTTGTCCTATGTCAGATCTTCCCTCTTTATTATGATTCCACCACATGTGTATGATTGGGAGATTTAGTTGTTAACCATTCTACAACAAAGGCCAAGTAATGTTCAGATAATTTATACCCTAGTTCTTCCTTCGCCTTGTGCCAGGCGTGCAAGATCAAAGCAACGAAAGAATGATCTGCAAAAAAAAAATTATGAGCCCTTGAAATGCAAGGTAGGCGTAACATCAACTGCGATCAGTGGGAGGAATACTCCATTGCACCAGAAGCACACTGGTCTTCCAGTGCAAGGAACCACGTGTCGCCACTGGCACAGTTCAAGGTCCTCTTGCCCCATAGTGCCAAAGTTCAATACTGACCTCAGATGCTGCTTGTGTGGAGTTTGCATGTTCTTCCATTGTCCACATGAGTTTCCTCCTGGTGTTCTGGTTTCCTCCCACCTCTCTAAGTCATGAAGGTTGGTTTGGGCTAATTGGTCACTGAAAAGTGCCCCTAGGGTAGAAGCTAAGTGTAGTTGACCAGAGTGTGGGGAGAATTAAACACAGTTCAAAGTTCAAAGTAAATTTTATTGTTGAAGTACATATGTGTCGCCATCTACAATCCTGAGATTCATTTTGCTGTGGGCATACTCAGCAAATCTATAGAATAGTAACACTAACAGGGTCAGTGAAAGATCAACCAGAATGCAGAACACAACAAACTGTGAAAGATGCAAAGGTAGATAAACAGCGATAAATAATGAGAAAATGAAATAATGAGTTAAAGAGCCCTTAAAGTGAAATAATGGGGTTAATATAGGATAAGTGTAAATGGGTGGTTGATGGGCTGAACTGACTGTTTCCAGCTCTGTTCCATCCGTACGATTCAGCATGCTGACGCTAGTGCAGTCACTGCAAATGGGAAAGGTCACACTTCCTGCTAATACGGACTGAAAGGCTGGCTATCCGAAGTCATTGAATTCAATACTGAGTCCCAAGGGCTGTAGCCTGTCCAGTCAGAAGGTTAGGTGCTGGTCCTCAGATTCAGGTTCCGATGAATTTATCGTCATATAGATCAGGGTGCATTGAAATTCTTTGTTTGGGTGAAACGCAGAGGGTAAACAGTGCACATGGTAAAAATAAATAGAACAATAAATGCTGCAATGAGCACAGACCAACAGAATGATGCAAAGACCCTGTAGTGATCTAAAGTTTAAAGCAGTGCATAAAGAAATACTCAAGTAAAAATAGTGCAATAACACTCTGAAAGGAGTTACAGTGTTAGAGAGGGGTTACAGATCAGGAAGGGTGTAGGGACTGGAGAGGGTTACAAGAGATAGTAGGCCATGTAGGGGTGAGAGGGGGTTACAGATATAGGGAGGAGTATATGGGTCAGACAGAGTTACAGAGACAGAGAGGGGAGTAAGGGCAGAAGGGGCTACAGTGACATAGAGGGGCGTAGGGGATGGAGGAGGTTATAGGGATTGTGAGGGCTGTATGGACTATGAGTTACGGAGATGAGGAGGTATGCAAAGGTTTGAGGGGTTTATAATGATAGTGAGGGGTGTAGGGCCCCATGGGGAGGTTACAGAGATAGGGAGGGGCGTAGGAGCTGGGGTGAACCACAGGGAAAGGTCCACTCTTTTCCACTGGTGACTTCAGTACAGTCTTTAGTGACGTACCTCATCTGAGTCACTTGCTGTTTCGTGGCCTTTCAGTACCCAGCTCTGACTGAGCAGCAAGTTCAAGTTCAAGTCTATTGCCATTCAGCCATACATTTGTATTCTGCCAAATGATACACCATTCCTCCGGACCAAGGTGCACAACACAGTACACAAAGCTCACACACATAACACATCATGTAACATTACCTCAAATAAATTAACAGATAATAAGGTGCACTTGCGGTACGATGAAAGTTAAAAAGAAATCTATTGGCTCTTCATATGTGATGAGACCTGGGTGGTAACAGGGAAATCCTCCAGTATTTTGTGTGTGTGTTGCTCGGGTTTCCAGCATCTGCAGTCTGTCCCTTGTTTCTGGCAGCAATGGTCTCTGCATCCTGGACATCTTGGAATACACAAAGCAGGCACCTCAAAGCTCCAAGCAAGATGCTGGAGCGGCTCAGCAGGTCAGGCAGCATCTGTGGAGGGAAACAGATAGTCAACATTTCAAAGACCTTTTGTCTGGACTGGTCGTCTTGTTAGTTATATTAATTTAAGTTTATATTATGCTCATGAAATTTATGTTTGTCATGTTTGTAATGTACAATGCTGCTGCAGAAAAAAAGTTAATTTTTACGGCATTTATGCTCTGGGTAATCATGGCCATTGCAATAAACTTAAACTTCAACTCAGACTTGTTGCTACAGATTCCAGCATCTGCAGCCTCTTGTATTTCCACCTTAAAGCCCCAGTGAGATATCCCCAATCCTGCTTCTACAGAATCTCTCATCTACTAGCAGGATAAGTGAAAAATCCCTGTGTCCATTCACCCCCACAGATGCTGTTTGACTCACTAACTTGCTGTCGTGAGGTGTTGCTCTATTTTCTAGCATCTGCCGTCCCGTGGTCCTCCATGATCCATTCCCAGGACACAGACATGCTCCCATTGTTGAGCACCTTAAATAATGTTCACTTTGGTCGCTAAACTGATTGGGATTGTGTACTAACATCGAACATGACAGTGATGGGCCAAAATAGAATCATCTTGCCCCCTGTGGAGTTGTGTTGCTATCTTGGGACTCCTGAACTGTGAGAAACTGCATGAGGGCAGGAGTGGTTAAATTACAGGGCAGGTTTTTTCAGGCAGAGGGTGGTGGGAATCTGGAACGAGCTGTCAGAGATGGTGGCAAAGGGGGAGGGTACAATTCATTGTCTGGACTTATTTTATTATTGTCACATGTATCGAGATACAGTGAAACTTTTATCTGAAAGAGAATGCAGACTAATTGCAATGCACATAAACAAGCAATGTGTAAGGGCCACAACAAGGATCAAGGGTTGGCACGGTGATGCAATCGCTTTACAGCACCAGCACCTGCTAGCATTCAATTTCTCCCCTTGACTGTAAGGAGTGTGTCCTTTCTCCCCCATGACTGTGTAGGTTTCCTCTGGGAGAATCGGTTTCCTCCCATATTCCTCTGGTTAGGGCGATGGTTAGTGAGTTGAGGGGGCACCGGAAGCGGTCCAACACTTGAGGGCTGCCCTCCAGCACAATGATCGGATTGTGTTGATGTGAAATGACAAGTTTCTTAGGAGGGCACAGTTGACTAATGAAGCTAGTCTTCATCTCTTTATGAGGGTCCGTGCAGGAGTCTGATAACAGCAGGATGGAAGCTGTCCTTGAGCCTGGTGCTACTGGCTTTAAAAAGCGTTTGCACAGATACTTGGATAGATAGGGTTGACATTGAGAGATATGGACTGAACACAGGCAAACTGGGATTAGTATAACAGTAAAAAAAACTGGAGGAACTCAATGGGATAGGAGGCATCTATAGAGGAAAATGGACATTTGATACTGCCCATCGTGTCCCTTCATCTGAACTCAGATCCAGCACTTTGCTTGTTGGTCGAGAATTCTCCAGTCCCTTGTGCCCGCTCTCTGGGATTGGTGTCCCTCGGCATGGGTCAGACTCAGATTGCGGTGGCAGGAGCAGCAGTACAATACAGTGCAAAGACCTAACGTTATAATAAATTATAAAACGAACAGATACTGTAAGATAAAAGCCATAACCAGGTGGTATTTAGTGCAGCTACAGCCTGGCACTAAACTGTTCGTGTCATTTGACAGCTCTCGGCTTACAGCCATTCGCGGCATTCTGACATCCTGCTCTGCCCAGAGGTTCACATCCAGGAGACCGCCTGGGACGCCCTCTGTTGATCATTACAGAGGGAGTAGACACATGAATGAATGGGTCTGGTCAGCTCCGCTCTGAAATTAAGTTGCAACGTATTTTCGATAGAGTCATCCCCGTTAACAATGCGAAGATGCAAACTTATATAATAAAAAAAAGGTTCTCAGTCAAGGCCACAATGCGGGGAAAATAATTCTGCAGGGGTTTAGGGAAAGAGAAGGGCAGTGGGATTATTATAACGCTCCTTTAAAGAGCCGGTACTGTCTCGAAGGACCAAACGGTGAAGAACCTGATGTGGTGGGTGATTCCGCCATGTGAGAGAGGTATGCGCCGCCGTCAGACAGGCCCTCAGATACCAGTAGCCCAAGGCAGAATTATAGAGGGTCGAAAGACAGCCACTTGGCCCATCTCTATGTTGCTGAGTCTTGGTATATAAGCCGAAATAGTTTAAAGACAGGTGAATTAGGGTGCACACCTTTATTTCAGGCACGCAAAACACAACGTACGCTTTTCAATTGAGAAGCACTCCTTTTTTCTCTGTCTCTCACGTACAGTCATTCATATTCAGCTCCAGAGGCACCGCACAAAAACACACTTTCTCTCTCTTACAGACAAAACGCGCGCACTTTGAGTCCTGGTCAGTGACAGTGGTAAAATATAAATGTTCCCCTGCTCAGAAGTACAGCGAGAACAGACTAAAAGGATTAAAGAACATCCAGGTAGTAAGGCAACGGAAGGATTGGTTTCTAGGGAAGCTTTGATTTGTATTCAGCGTGCCGGGTGGGCGGGTTTTAGAACCCCCTCCCCCGAAACCCCCATCGATTCACCGACCAAAAAAATGTTATAAAAGACGCGAAACTTCCTTTGGGCTGTACTAGTGTTAGAGAAAGTCAGTGCAGGGAAGAGGAGGGGACCAGAATAAAGAAGCCTATTAAGATTACGCACGGTTTAGTGGGAGGAAAGTAACTTTTGCGCAGAATTGGTTCACCCTGGGATTGATTTAATCTCTGGGCGCGCTAGAAACTAACTGTGAATGCATGCGAAGAAAAACGAATGCGAGTATTCTAAACATATTTAAGTTTTATTTATTTTGATAACAGACGCGTCCCAGGTTGATGCTGAAATAAATTTTCACCAGCTGGGGGAAATAATATTTAACCCTCTGCTACTGCGACTGAAGATTTGAACTGAAGTGAAAATTTGCAGAAGGTCTTGCTTCTCCCCCCCCCACCCCGTGCGTGAGTTGTGCACAAATTCTGCTCAGTATCTTTTGGGGACGTGTATGTGCCGGATGATCCAAGTGGCCCCCCCGAGCACGAGATGAAGTATTGTTGACTCTATCCTGAGACTTGAAGACCTCACGCATACACAGACACAAACACGGGACAACTGTGCCCAACTCGCGAGCAAGACCACTTCAATCAGAGGATACTGCAAGGTGGGTGAACTGCTTTTTAATTACCCGACGGACGAGATTTTTTTTATTATTGCAAAAGAAAACACTCCACTGATTTCCAGCGTTTGCAGAATTTATTGCTTTGAATTTTGATTAGCTAACGGTTGGTCGCAGCAACTTTTCTAATTCTTAGTGACCGCTTGGAAAAGGAAGGCGCCCGTGTGCAGGAGTTAGCTCTTTGCTAAACCGTACAGCGTTAGTGTGCGGTACGCGAAGGGTTAGGCCCGTGACTGGGGTTGGGTTAGACTAATTTCTCCGTACACATCTGGCAAATCCAGCATTAGTGAGGATAGAAGAGCTATAAACTTTCTTTTAAAAAAGAAGCATAACTCAGACAGCTGCGAGTTACCGGTAGCTTTCGAGAGTATGAACTTTTGGTTAAATTTTAATTATCGGCTCTCTTGAAATTTAATCGCATGCTAATTAACTACGCTAGAGTTAAGTAAATGATGCAATTCAAACCATCCTTATTTTACCGCCGTACAGAAAACTGCTGAGGCTTAATTGGATTTGGAGGCGGGGTAGGATGTCGTTTCATTTGACAGTGTGGCGGTAACTGCAAATTGTCCTGCAGGAGATCGGAGAAGCGAAGGTAAAACGGGTTGGTGCTAGACCTGCTCCATTGAACCCTGTAAGTTTGACGCAGAAGAGGGGAAACAGGCGCTGGGCACTTTCCACCCAGCACCAACTCCCCCATTGTGAGGCAACCTCGTGGCGATGCCGAGCAGGGGAAACGCCCCCTCCTCCCTCCTTTTGTCGCGTCACGATCCCAACCCACGTCACGCCCAGCCGCTTGATTGGCTGACTGCAGAGGGATTTCCCCTCGGGATTCGGGAGCCCCCGGGAGTGACGCGTGAACAAGCTCATGGCCCCCGTTGATATGTGAAAAGAGATGGCCAGTTTAATGGGCACGGAATATGCCCAGTGACCAAAGAGCTTGGCATCCACTGGTTTGCTATCCATTGGACATTCCATTTTCTAGTCGGCCAGACTAAATAATCCCGCTGATTAAATACTGCTATTTTCAGAATTTTCCCAATTGACTTCGTGCCAGCTGCCCAAAATCCCCACTTATTACATAATTATAACATTCCAAGCCGTTGAGGATTAAATATTCCCACCACTAACCCCACTTGCCCGGAATGGAAAACAGCTACATTGCCCAGAAGAACTTGTTTCGCGTAATCAGGCCTGCCCCCTTTTCGTACCGCTAGAACCGTAAATAGAAGTAAAAACGAACAATATTACAGGTTACGTTAAATGGGAATGTTGGGAGTACTTTATGGAAGGTCGTAGATTTGAAATGAGAACCATGCTTTTCTCTCCCAGACGCTGGGTATTGAAAACATTTTCTGCCCCTTTTTTATTGGATTTAAATACCACTTGTTGTCATTTCTGCTGGGATGCATTAGTGTTGGCAGCGTTTGGGTCAGTTACTGGTAGGCTTTGAATTGACTGAATTATAGTTTTGCTTCAACACGTCCAGCTAGTTACCAACCCAGCCTTGTGAATCGACGGGCTTCTGAGGATTTGTCAAATGAATTATATTTGGCTTTGAATGCTCAAGGAGTTCACAAAGAAAGTAGTGTTTCTCAAAAACCAGAGGGTGTGCAGACGTGGAGCCCAACTCATTTAAAGATAGATGTAATCCAATTTATCCAGAGTGTTTTTCCAATTGCGTTTTAGAATTCAGCAGTATTTTGAATCTTCCCTTGGCTTTCTCTGTTGGTTTAATCTTTGCTGAAGCTTTAAATGTTCCACTGGTTGGTCTAAAATGAACGACGAGACGTAGTTATCACAGAACTGGGGTTTGTGTAGTCTGGTCAATGCGTACGGAGAATGCAAAGTTTAAATGTTTCCATCGACACCCTAGACAAGTGATGGATCATTTCTGACTCAGTATAAAGGTTGAACGCTATATTGAGTGGTCAGGAGTCGAACACAATGGCAACTGAAATTAAAGTGCTGGACAGGAAGAGGCAATTGGAGACAACTGGTGTTTCTCCTCTGATGCAGGCCCTCAATAATCCTTCTCTGGTCCTTTATTCTTTCCTTCGCTCCAATCACAGACTCAATGTTCTCGGTTACAATCACCTGATTCCCGTGCTCTTTCCTCATTGGGAAATGAAATGGCATGGGATTTGTAAAGTCGGAGACTATTTAGAAGTACGTTAAGGCTCAAGATATAGAGCCTTGATTGTTACATACACAGTTGCTGGGTTAGTTCAGTGAATCAGATCCAGATGTGACCCTTAACTTCCCATCTGCAGGGTGGGACTTTCAGCAGAGGCTGTGATTACTGCTCGCAGATGGCCCTCATTACCATCAGAGCTTGATTTGAGCACTATTAGAGAAGGATTTCTCTTGGCTCATACGAAAGAAGGAAGCTATAATCCAAGTTAGCCAAATGGAAAGTGTGAGGAGTATCTGCTGTCGTTGTTCAAGACCAATCCCCGCATGGCACCAAGTTACTGAACCCCTCGTTCTCTCTAATAATATTACAGATATGAATCAGCGCACCTGAGACAGACTTGCAGAGGAATGGCGCCTTTCACGCTATATTCGTGCATGAGGATGTGCAAGGTGCTATACATCTGCAGTCTTTTCCATAGATTCCTGATGCTGATTTAAAGAGAAAGTTTGGTGTTGACGCTAAAGCTTTCATGGTATACCTAAAAATGCACAGACCAGGTTGTGCACAGCGAGCTCCCACAGACAGTAGCAGATCATCGGCTCTTGTGAGTTGTAAGGTGGGGGCGCGGATAGGATGTGAGTATAGGCCAGGGAATCCCTACAGTTTTGCTGCAAAGTGTTGCACGTGTCATCAGAGAAGACCCTCCCACAGTGCTTGCGTCCACGGATGTAATTTCTCTTGTGGAGCTGGTATGGGACTTGAGCCCGTCACTTTTGGCGCAAAGAGCGTTGGCCCCATTTGAACCTCTGCACTGACTCCAAAGCCATTTCCTAACCACCGTACCAATTGCATTCTGCCCAATATTCAGCATACTGTGTGATCAAAGCCAAATATCTGCAATAAAATAATGGCAGGCTGGAAGACGGTGTTACTGGTTCAGAAGTCTGAATTATTAATACTGACCAAGCATTACTGTTCTTTTGGTTGTAAATCCAGGATTAGCAGTCTAGGCAGGTATTTCTGATCATAACTGATCATGGCATAACAAACACAGAAATTCCTGAAGAATTCGTCCAGTCAGATAGCATCTGCCGAATGAGAAACCACTTAATGTTTGGGTTCAGGTACCTTTCCTCATAGGATCAATGTGTCAACAGCAAGCAATACATTTCCTGCGTGCGTCGTGCCATTGAGATTAGAGGTTTACCAAACAAATGGTGTGTGCCAGAGACATTATTTCATGCGGGAATGCTTGCCACTTTGACTGACGTTGTTACAGGACACTTTCTGTTAAACTGCTTACATCAGGTCTGGTGATGATTGAGCCTGAAACAGCGACCTTGTCATTTTAATAACCTTTCCTAACCCACCGACATTTTAATGCCAAGACTCTTAACTGAATTTTGTTAATGGGGTTTGTAAGATAACGAGACATTCCACATTTCAAGCCAAGACCCCTCATCAGGACTGGAAAGGAAAAAGGGAAGATTTAATGTCATTAAAGTTAGTAATAATAAACTGGATTCTATTTCTGATTCTGAAACTGACCTATATTTATTTCTGCTCTGTCAGATTTTGTACCTTGCTGACCTATCTCATGCATGGAGTATATACATCCCTGCACTATCCTTGTATATACAAAACTGAGCTCACATCTCATTTTCCCTGCATGACCCAGCCCTCAAAGCAACACACTCTTGTTAAGTCGGAAGAACAGTAAATAATCACAAGTTATAAGGATGATTTCTTCAATTGACTGAACTCTCAGCGTTCTTGGTTGGCTCCAAATTGAGTCATAGCATCATAGAGTAAACAGTATGGAACAGACCTTTCAGCTCTACGAGTCCCAGTGAATATGGTGCCCACCGAACTAATTTCCTGTGATTGCCCCAACCCTCCTTTTACCTATCCAAGTGCATCTTAAATGATACTTTTGGATCCACCTCAACCACTTCATCTGGCAGTTTGTCCCTCAGATCCCTGCTTAGTCATTCCCTTCTCGCCCTAAACTGAGGCCTTCTAGTTTTGGACTTTTCCTGAAGGAAATCAGGCCTCATCTCCTACGATGTTGCACTGAATTAATTAAACTAATGACTTCTAACCAATGACTTTCCACACACGTTTAAAGTTCAAAGAAAATTTATTATCAAAGTACATTCAGTATATGTCACCCTATACTACTCTGAGTTTCATTTTCTTGTGGGTTATCATTGAAAATACAAAGAAGCACATTAGAATCAATGAAAAACCACACACAACAAAGAAGGACAAGCAACCGAAGAGAAAAGGATAATAAACTACGCAAATACAGAGAGACAAGCCATAAATATTGAGAACATGGAGTTGTAGAGTTCTTGAAAATGAGTCCATAGGTTGTGGGAATCAGATCCGTGTTTGGGCGAGTGAAGTTGAGTTGAGGTTATCCACTCTGATTCAAGAGCCTGATGGTTGAGGGGAAATAACTGTTCCTGAACTTGGTAGTGTGGGACTTGAGGTTCCTATACCTCCTTTCTGATGTCAGCAGCAAGAAGAGAGCATGTCCTGCATGGTGGGACTCTGATTATGGATACTGCTTTACTGTGACAGTGCCCCTTGTAGATGTGTGCAACGGTGGGGAGAGCTTTACCTGTGTTAAACTGAGCTACATATGCATTGTAGGCTTTTCTATTCAAGGTCATTGGTATTTCCTTACCAGGCTGTGATGCAACCAGTCAGTATATGCATCGCTCATCTATAGAAGTTTGACAAAGTTTTAGATGATATGCCAAATCTTTGCAAACTTCTAAGAAAGTAGATGTGCTGCTGTGCATTCTTTGTAATGGCAGATCCTCTGAAACGATAATACCTTAACTATATATTCCTCCCTTTTCTACATATCGATGTGCCTATCTAACAGTCCTTTAGATGTTCCTTTGCTCCCTGCCTTCACCATCCCCGGCAGTGCATTCCTGGCTCCCATCACTCTGTGTAAAAACATTTCCTTTACACTTTTTCTCACATTAAATCCATGCCCTCTGCTACTGGGAAAGAGATACCGCCTGTCTATTTGATAAGCATCTCTCACACGTTCCCTCAATCTCTGTCAGCCCAAGGTTGTCCAATGTTTCCCCACATCACATGTCCTCTAAATGGAGCAGCATCCTGGTAAACCACTTCTGCGTCCTCTCCAAAGCCTCCACATTCTTGAAATGAATGGGGCCTAAGCAGAATTTTATAAAGCAGCAACATAAGTTTCTGGCTCTTGAGCTCAATGGCTCGACTAAAGAATGGCATACAATATGTCTGCCTTATCACCCACCAACCTGTGCAGCCACTTTCAGGGAGAAATCTTCAAATCACCTCTGACTATTTGAGCCACCATAAACTGCAGGACCACGGACTGAGAGCTGGGGTGTAAGAGTAGTCTCATAACCGCTTTGTTTTTGGTCAACATGGACAGGTCGGGACAAAATGCAACCTTGCATGTCGTCACTATCCGTGATTCTTTTAACCAAATCAGGAGATAAAAGCCAGGAATTTGGTTCAAGATACTGGAATAATTACTTCTAGTCAAGGCATCCTCTTTCATTTGTTCCTTCACTTGTTAATCTCACAATTTAATATTAAATGTAATTTTGGTTGCTGAATCCTCTTTGTAAAGATTTGTCACCAAAGCTCATAAAAACAGTGTTTACTTGCCTGCTGTGTTGTGCTTTTCTCGAGTATTTTGAAAGATCTTACTCACCTTTATTTACCACCTGAATGATTATTATTTTTTGGTAGTTATATCCTCAATCAATGGGCAATGGAGAAACCAAGCCTTCTACACTGCAAACCTGGCAAAGGATATGATTAATATTCCCCCACTAACTGAGAGGTCAGGAGACAAGAGACTCAGTCAGGAGTACTGCACTCCTATGTTTGCCACCAAGAAGTGATTTTTCTTTAATCAACATATGTTGTAAATGGGCCAGTGATTTAGAGCAGGGGTCTGCCTGCCAGATGAGGGCGATGACATTTCAACGTGAGCCTCCTCTAAGGCAGCAGATGAATAAGCATACAGAATGGCCAAAGGAAAAATGAATAATGGTATGTTTGCCTAAACATAGCTTCTGTTAAATAATTGAGTCCTGTATCCCTTTGATGATGGGTAAGGTGAGGGGGTGGAGGCTGAAATATATACCCTTCTACTGCTTTGGCTACAGACTGCAGGAAGTCATCTCATTAAACAAGGTTGACTTAGTTACTGACTATTTCAGGACTCTCCAACTCTATTGAGTTAAAATGATCAAATTTCCCAACTCTAATCAATGCTTCACCACCAACAAATACCAACTCGACGTGTCCCAAACTTATAACGTCGAAACTAGCCTTCAGATTTTGCCATCTGTTAATGAACGCGTTTGGTGCATCTTTAAAGGGAGTGACAGGGAGATACACCACAACAACACACTGTCTCAGATGGCCAACTATCATGCAAGTTTATTCTTCCCGTATTTTCATCAATTCACCCCCCGCCCCCCAATTCCAGTACAGCTTTACAGCAGCTAATTAACCTACCAAATCAGAACACCGAGAGGAAACCCTTGTGATAACAGGGAAAAGGCACAGTCAGTGCGGTAGGTCAGGACTCTTACCCAGGCCACTGGAACTAGAGGCGGTGGGTCTACCACCTGCACCACTGTGCTGCCCTGATTGTTAACCACGTAGGTCAATGGGGGAACTTGCTGTGCCCATGTCACCTCTCATAGAATCTGAGTAGCAGCAGGCAGTTCGGCCCATCATATCTGTGCTTGCCACCTATTGTACCTTTTTCTGCTTATCCCATTCAAACCCACTGGGTCCGTAGCCTAAACCATCATTAAATGCTGGGAAATCTTGCCAGGACTGAACCTGGGTTGCTGCAGACATGAGGCAGCAGCTCCGCTAGTGGGTAGAAGATTATCAGAACTGCATGGGCTATTACTGAGCGATTAGCCTGGGAATGTGTACCTGGAGTTGAATTGTATTTGCATAAAACATTTGCCAGCTTAACGTTAAAGCATTTTTGAAGAGGAAAAGCCAAAGTGTAAGCCAACAGAAAGAACACTGTCCCTTGAAATGTAACATAAATAGAGACAAATGGAAAAGCAAACATTACAGCACGAAACACAGGCCAAGGCCTAATAAATATAGGCAGCTAGACATGAGCAAGGCAAGAGTAGCGTGCCTGTTGGCTCTCTCCTTCAGTACACAGACTCTGGGAGGGAAAAAATAACATTTAGGTCTTCCGACATCATTCAGTGCCCATGAGCAGTTTGCCGTGGGGATCTAGGTTAGCTCGTGTGTTGGTGAACATCTGCACTTTCAAGTCATAGCATCAGCTAAATCAAAATGTAACAATGGGATTCGGCCATTCAGCCCTCCAACTATGTCTATCATTCAGTTAGGTTGTGCTGCAGCAGTATAGTGCAAAGACAGTTGGTATAATTTACAAAATTTAAAAAATAGTGCAAAGGGAAAAGAAATAACAAGGTAGTGTTCATGGGTTCATAGACCATTCTGAAATTCTTTGGAAGAGGGGAACAAAGTGGTTTCTGAATCATTGAGTATAGGTCTTCAGGCTCTGGTACCCCCTCACCATTGATAGTGATGAGAAATGGGCATGTCACAGATGGTGAGGGTTCTTAGCACTGAACACCATGTTCTTAATGCACCGCTTCATAAAGCTGCCCTCAAATTGTGGAGAGGGTTATCTCCACGGTGGAGTAGGCTGAGGCTATAACCTTCTGCAGCCTCTTGCAACGCTGTGCCTTCGGACCTCCATACCAGGCCGTGATGCTCTTCTCTGTACGTGTATAGAGATTTGCAAGGGCCTTTCGTGACGTGCCAAATGTCCTCATATTCTATTGTGCCTTCTTTGTGATTGCATCAATGTAGAGCAGTACAACACAGGAGGAGGCCATTCAGCCCACAACATCTATGCTGACCATGGTGCCTATTTAAATTATTGGTAATTAGTTTATTACTGTCAGACATACTGAGATAGAGTGACACATTTTATTTTGCAATCATCCATACAGATCATTTCATAATATTGGTTCACTGTAAAGGGTAAAGTAGTAACAGAAATACTTTCCTTCCATTCCATTCCCTCATGCCTTAATGCTCTTGCCTGTTAAAAGTCTTCAATTTAGAAATTCTTAACTCACAGGTGGGCTACAGCCACAGCGGATTTTTTTAGGGGCAAGAGCTACAGATTCACCCCACCCTTTGTGTAACAAGGCCCTGCTAAAGGTGAAACCCTGCCATTAAGGTTTTATACCATTGTTCCTCTCACCTGAACACAGATGTCCCCAATCCACTGTTACTGAACAATTCCTGTCCAGTCCCAGAGAAAACAACCTCTCTACAGTCTGCTGCCAAATTTTAATGCCCTGTACACTCGTATCTACTTGTTTGAAAATGAACTTCTTGACAAATGATGGTGTCAATGGAGAGGACAAAGTGAGAGGGTGAAAGGGAGGTAGGAAGGAGAAGGGGAGTAAGAGAGGGGGGAGGAGGGAGGGAATGGGAAAGGGTGTGAGGGAGAGGGTGGTTGAGAGATCAAAAGGGAAAAGATTGTGAGAGAGAGGGTGGAAAGGAGTGAGGGAAAAGTGACTGGTGGAGTAACAGCATTGGGTAAAAATAAAGGGAGGTGTAAAATTAGAATGAAAAGAGGGAGAGAGAGTGAGAGGTGAGGGTTTGGAAAGAGGAGGGAGGGAGACTGTGGTGGAGAGAGCCCTACTGGAGTGGGTAGGAACAAGGTTTGTTATTGCAGCTAAAGTGACCCTAACCAACCAAAGCTAGGTGACCTTGGGCCATATAACCATTTTTAGCAAAAGCTAACCCTCACGAGAAAGTTTTATCAATAACTTGTTACGTTCTAGAAATTAAAACTTTGCTCTCTCTGACCTTACAGATGCGCTGCAAAAGCCTCTCCTCCATCCTACGGATAGTGGGGACCACCTTGTTTGGCCTGGCTCTTCTGGTGGGTATCGCAGCTGCTTATATCGTAGGTTATCAATTCATAGCCACGGACAATTACTACTTTTCCTTTGGACTATATGGAGCTATCTTAGCTCTGCACCTCCTTATTCAAAGCTTCTTTGCATACTTGGAGCACCGGAAGATGAAGCGGTCGCTGGAGACCCCCATAAAACTGAACAAGACAGTGGCCCTGTGCATTGCTGCCTACCAGGAGGACCCTGACTACCTGAGGAAGTGCCTACTCTCCATCAAGAGGTTGTCCTACCCGGGAATGAGTGTGATCATGGTCATCGATGGGAACAGCGAGGACGACCGCTACATGATGGAGATATTCAGCGAGGTGATGGGAAGGGACCGCTCTGCCAGCTACCTGTGGAAGAGCAACTTCCACGAGCGGGGGCCAGAGGAGAGCGAGGAGTCACACAGGGAGAGCATGCAGTACCTCACGAGGCTGATCAGATCCAACAAGAGTGTCTGCGTAATGCAGAAGTGGGGAGGCAAGCGAGAAGTTATGTACACTGCGTTCAAGGCACTGGGTCGGACTGTGGATTATGTACAAGTAAGGCTATTGACCTTGGAAATGGTTCTGATCATCTTGTGTACTGTGAAAGAACTCAATGTGAAATGTAGCAGATATTCTTTGCCCATTGCTCCATTAGAGCTTCCCGTATTTGTTAGGTAAATGTTATAATGTAGAGCATTATACAAGGGTATGATAATACACCATTTTACTGTAATAGCAAACACAAGAGATTCTGCAGATGCTGGAAATCCAGAACAACACACATTAGATGCAGGAGGAACTCAGCAGGTCAGGCACTGTCTGTGGAGAGGAATAGCCAAGTCAGTAATCTGCAGCAAGACCCTTTATCAGGACTGGAAAGGGAGGGAGAAGGTGTGGGGAGGGGAAAGGAGTACAAGCTGTAAGGGGATAGGTGAATCCAGGTGGGTGGGGGAGACGATAGATGGAAGAGTTGAAGGGCTGGAGAAGAAGAAATCTGACAGGAGAGGAGAGTGAATCGTAGGAGAAATCGGAGGAGGGGCACCAGCCGGAGGTGATGGGCAGGTGAGGAGAAGAGAAGGGGTAAGAGGGGAGTCAGAATGGTGAGTGGAAAAAGAGAGAGGGGGGAAGGAGGAGAAATAAGAGAAATTAAAGTTCATGCCGTCAGGTTGGAGCTACCCAGAAGTATGAGACACTATAATAGGACTAGAGTATTGTAGTGCGGTATCCTGGATAGTCATAGAGTAATAGATTCATACAGTGTGGAGACAGATCCTTCAGCCTATTGTATCCATACCAACCTTCAACCACTATTCCCATTCTATACAAATTCCCAGCGAATCCCCACAATCTACCACCTAACATGACCGGACAATTAACCTACCAACCCACTCATCTTTGGGATGGGGGAGGAATCTAGACTATCTGGGGGAATCCCAAGTGGTCATGGAGAACGTGCAAACAGGACCGGTGGTCAGGATTGAAGCTGGGTCGCTGCTGCCGGGAAGTTGTGGCTCCACCAGCTGTGCCACTGTGCGTTCAAGGAAATTCTGCTGATTTAAAAAAAAAATTATACTCTCCAATTGAGAGCAGGTGATCTTGAAGGAACTGGAGATATTTTAAGTTAGTTTAAACATATTTTAAGAGAAGAGGAAAGCATTTATGTTTCATTCCCCCCCTCCTTGACTTACAGGAAACCATCTCAGAAAAGTAACCTGCCACGCCCCTGAGATGGGTTTGGTTTCCCACAAGAAGCTGTGCTGGTAGCCAGCACTGGCCAGAGGAGCCTGACACTTAGCACTGATTGGAAGGATGGAGCTTAGTCTATTTACAGACTGATGATTAACCTGGCGTTACAGAGTAGTTACAAGATCCTCTCAGACAGTGGTTCAAATAGTGCAGCATTGAAATGAATGAATGAGTCTAGACATCATGTCACAGGGAGGGTCAAAACAAAGCCTCGAGCTTTCTGCCACCTTATCTCCATCCTGCACTTGTTCATCAGGAGGTGTTGGAGGACGATAGGGTAAAAGCAAAGCTGCTCTTCAGCCTCTCTGTCTGTGGGACTGCGGCAGCAAGAGTCCAGTAGTAGAATCACTATGGCACAGTCACCAGAAATGAATTCAACTGAAAGAATTTTGTTTTGATATAATAAGCTTCTTAGGTTATAAGATATTGGAGCAGGATTAGATTGCTTGGCTCATTGAGTTTGCTCTCTCTCCCCCCCCCCCCCCCCATTCAACAAAGGCTTTTCAACCCCAATCTTCTGCCTGCTCCCTGTTTCCCTTAACTCCCTTACATACCTTCAATGATTTGGCCTCCATAGCCCTCAGTGGCAATAAAATCCTCAGATTCATTATCCTCTGGCTGAAGTAATTCCTCTTTTTTAATCTCGGGTCTAAAGGGATGTCCCTTTATCCTGAAACTGCACCCTCAGATCCTAGACTCTCCAACTACTGGAGAGAACATCTTCATCTCCACTCTCTCCTGGTCATTCAGTATCTGGTAGGTTTCAATGAGATACTCCCTTACCCTTTAGATCTCCAGAGCCATCATTATGCTCATTATCAGGAGGAATTCCAATATTGTTAAATATTACAGTGCACTTACAGGGTTCTTATGTCAATTGCTCCATGCTGCTTCATGCAAGTCTCTCCTCTCACCCCTCCCCACCTCACCCGTCATGGCTCCTTCTGAATATAGATAAAACAAAAACTGTAGATACTGAGAATGGACCCTGCATTAAGGAGGATGTGCTGGCCCTGGAGGTTCAAAAGAATAATTCCAAGAATGAAAGGTGTAACATATGAGGAGCATTTAATGTTTCTGGGTCTGTACCTTAGGATGTCCCCTTAGAACTGAGGAGGAATTTCTTCAGCTGGTGTGTGATGAATTTGTGGAGGCCAAGTCATTGTGTGTATGTGAGACAGAGTGATAGGTCATTGATTGGTATGGGGTTAAGGGTTACCAGGAGGAAGTGGGAGAATTGGGTTAAAGTAGCGTCATCCATGATGGAGTAGACCCAATGGGCCAAATATCCTAATTCTGCTCCTATATCTTATGAAAGTACAAAATAACAACAAAAAATGCTGGAACCACTCAGGAGGTCAGTCATCTGTCAAGAGAAAAAGCAAGTTAATGTTTTAGGTTGAAGATCCTTCTTTGGAACTGAAAAAGAAAACAAGTTGGTTTTGATACAGGGAGGATGGGGAGGACAAAGGAAATACCTCTGGTAGGTGAGACCCAGGGAGCCGTGGGAATAAAGTGTTGAAGTTATCTGGTTGATAGGTTAATCGGTATAATCATAGTGGAAAGTGAGGAGCACACAACAGCTGTGATGTGCCATTCAGAGCCGTAGGAAATCCCGGCAGATCAACCAGTGCATGTGGAGAGATGGATGAATTGGGCCACCATTGAGGCAATCAGACAAATCAAGTTACCCAAAACTGATGAACTCAATCTCCTTTAAGTTACGTAGGCTGCCTTGTGCCCAGTCAGAAGGTGAGGTGTTCTTCCTCAAGCCTATCAGAATCAGGTTAAACGTCACTGCCATATGTTGTGAAATTTGTTAACTTCATGGCATATGCTGGTGTTATTAAACCTGATTCTGATCGACACCTCACCTTCTGAGTAGATCTCTGTGTAACAGTGTAGGGGGTCACAGAGAGGTGCAAGTGGGGGATAGGATTGAAGTGGCAGACAACAAGAAGCTCAAGGTTGCCCTGCAGACAAAATGCAACCATATGCGTAACCTTGGTTGGGCCGCGGTTCTGGATGTCAGGAAGGATGTGGAGGCCTTGGAGGAGGGTGTAGGAGAGGATGCTGCCTGGATTAGAGTGGGAAAACTTGGGTTGTTTCCCAGAGCATCAGGCTGAGGGGACACCCGATAAAAGTTTCTAAGATTATTGGAAGCATAGATAGGGTAGACAGTCAGAATATTTTTTTCCTTGATACAAATGTCAAATACTAAAGGTCATGTATTTAAGGCGAAAGGGGAAGCTTAAAACAGATGCGCATGGCAGGGTTTTTAGGGTGGAATGGGCAGGGTCAGTGGAAGCAGATGATATAGAGGCATCTTGTAGACTATTTGATAGAGACATGAATAGGCAGGAAATAGAGGTATAGGGATCATGTATAAGCAGAAGAGATCTGGCTTTATTTGGCATCATTCATTGCCAACACAGGGAGCCAAGATGCCTGCACCTGTGTTTTCCTGTCCCATGTTCTGTGTAACGCAGGTGTTCTGCAAACCCAGTCTGTGTTTGCTTTCTCCAGTTCAGAGGACACAGAAGTGAACACAAATTGGAAGAAGTATAGGTGAATGGTGCTTCACCTGGAGGAGATGTTTGGGGTGGGAAGGGAAGAGGTGAAAACGTTGGACCTCCTGCGGTTCCCTGCAGAACTGGAAGTGGTTGGTGGGGACAGGATGAGCTCCCTCTTCTCCACAATGTTTTCAAAACAATGAGGTGGTCTTAGAGGCCTCAAATAGATCTTTATAAACCACGCAGCCTCTGCCCCAAGGGTTGTTGCAATCTCGAAGATTGAGAAGCAGGAGAGAATAAAGGGAAATGTCTTTACGGGGGTGTGGGAGCAAATGGACACACTGCAAGTGGCAGGGTGAATGAAATGGGCTAGATTAATAGCACAGAGTTTAAATGCTGGGGCGATCTGCAGCGTCTTTACAAAACACTAGTCTGACTACAGCTGAAGTGCTCTGTTCTGGTCAACTTTTCATAGGAAAGATGTGAAGGCATTAGAGGAGGCCCAGAAAAGGAGAAACCACAGTAATTCGAAGGGATCAGAGAAACTGGAACTGTTCTCATCAGAGGCTCATAGCGTCATGTAAGCAGCATTCACAGGAGAAGCATAAATTAAACACAACTTTTATAAGAAAACAGAATTAGAACAAGAGAACGGACTTCTGTAGCACAAAGTGGTCAAACTGGTCATGGTGTTGCTGTACTGAGGTAGTGATTAGGATTGTGCAGGTTGGTTCAAAAACTGATTGGTTGAAGGGATACAGCTGTCTTTGAACCTAGTAGTGTGAGACTTCAGGCTGCTTTACCCCTTATCTGCTGGTAGCTGTGAGAAGTGGTATGGCCCGGATGGTAGAAATCATTGATGATGGATGTTGCCTTCTTGAGGCAGTGCCTGGTGTAGATATTACCGATGGTGGGGAGAGATTTGCCCGTGAGGTACTGGGCTGTTTTCACTACTGTCTGCAGCTTCTTGGGTTCCTCAACATTCGAACTGCCGTACCAGGCCAGGATGCGGCCTGTTAGGATACTCTCAACAGTACATTTCTAAAAATAGCTGTAAACTAGAAATATGCAGGAGTAGGCCATTCAGCCCATCAATCTTCTCTCTCATTCATTCAGATCATGTCTGACCCATCACTGCCCTGCCTGTTCCCTAGAGGCCTTGCCTCCCTTGCAGACCACAAATCTGCCTGAATTCAGTAGTGGCACAGGGAGCAAAACCTCTAGTTAGTGGATCCCTTTCATCCCACTTCCGACACAAGCGAAAAAATCCTCCCGGCCTCCACCCTATCAATTCCTTTTATATTTCAATAATGTCACCCACTAAATGGTGGCACCATCGTACAGTGGTTAGCACAGCAATTTACAGTACAGGCGACCCGCGTTCATTTCCTGCCGCTACCTGTAAGGAGTTTGTACATGGTGATGTGTTTTTCCTTTGGGTATCCTCCCATAGTCCAAGGTAGGTTAATTGTTATTATAAACTGTTTTGAGATTAGGCTGGGTTTAAATCTGGGGGATTGCTGGGTGGCATGGCTCAAAGGAGCTATTCTGTGTAGTATCTCTATGCAAAAGTGAAAATAATAAATAGATTATTAAATAATTCTTCTAGACCCAGTAACGCATGTTAAATCTAAAATGTGTGAGTTCTGGATGTTCTTGGTTGTCAGGGAACTTTGTATTGTTACCTGTAAGATTTATCTAGTGTCCAGGCAGCTTCAGACTAAACGCAGGAGGTCAAATCCTTCATGAAATGCACTGATCCATAAGAAATAGATGTTGAGATCTCCAAACATTGCCCTGATATATGGGTAGTCAAGAGCCCATTCCTCAGCTTAAGTCAAAGCAAAGGCTGTCTGATCATAAAGAGACTAATACAAATCTAGTTCATCTACACAATGGAGACAAGTGCAGGAGACAGGGCCTTTGATGTAGCAATTTGATTCTTCCTCAGTAAATGTGTTCCAGATTGATCCTTTCAGCAGCTAATGGGAGAAGGAAAATATATCTATCTGCAGTGAGGGTGAAAGAGATTTGTGGTAAATGGCTTTCAGATTGTAATAAATCTGTGAAGCTGTTTGCAGTTTGCAGGACGAACAATAGAGAGCCTACATTACTGACCCTTCGGTCGACGAATTCAACTGCTTTATCCAGCAGCTCCCCGCCAAGCAGAGACCCATTGTGTCAGGATGTGCTATCGAGTAGGAAGATTCCAGGTTGTGGTTCCCCGGGCATGGAGCAGAAGGGAGGACTCAAAGAGGCATGGGTGATCATCACTGGGTTCTACCTAAGCTGTGATTTTTGCCAAAAATCTGTATTTCACAATGCCAGGCATTAACCACACTGAGCAGATTATCTAATCTTTAGCCCTGGATTTTAGATCACCAGCTCTCCCACCCCAGAGTCTACATAAATCTTTTCCTCTCTACACTTCTACTGTCTGTCTCCTCCCTCTCTCCCCTCGTGGTCTCCTTCCCCTCTTCATTCGTGGTCTCTTTCCCTTTTCCCTCCCCACTCCCAGTATCTCTCTCTTTCCTCACTCTGGGTCTCACTTTCCCTCCCCTCTCCCAGCCTCTCTTCCCTCCCATTCTTAGTTTCTCCCCCTTTCCTCTCCTCAATCCTGAACTCTCTCCCCTCCTCCCCAGACTCAGAATCTCTCCCTTTCCTCCTCCTAGTCCTAGTCTCTCCCTTCCCTCTCCTCAATCCTGTACTCTCTCCCCTTTTTCCTCCTAGTCCTGGTCTCCACTTCCCTCTCCTCAATCCTGAACTCTCTCCCCACCCTTTTCTCTCTCCCAGTCTTTCTCCTCTGTCTCCCCACTGTCTGTCTCTCTTCTCTCCCTCTTCCAATGTGTCTCCCTACAGCTCTCCCCACTCCCCAGTCTCTCTCTCCTTCCTCTTGGAGTCTTTTGTAGTAATTGGAAATATTAATACAACTAATCTGTATTAATTTCGTCTTGTCCTTAAATCAGGTGAAATCTTTTGAAGTTGATCCCACAGTTCTGGTGAGACGATGATTGACACCAGACAGGACAGCGCTGTAGGGCAATTCTTAAATAAATGCAAATGGAGAAACAAATGCTTTGTTGTTTAAATTATAAAATCATTTTTCATCAGGTCATCTTCCAATGCCTGTTAAGGAAAAGTCACAGAGTCATAGAGCAGGTCCTTAAGCCCATAGAGTGCATAGCAGACTTCAATTAATTCTCCCAACAGTCCTTAAACTTCATCCAGGTTCCATCACTCACCTGCATGTGCAGGGCAATTACTCCACCAGCCTGCATGTATTTGTGATGTGGGAGGAAATTGAAGCTCCCGGGGAAAGCCTTGTGATCATAGGGAGAACACCCAGACAACAGTTGGGATTGAACCCAGGTCGCTGGTGCTGTGAGCCTCAAAGGCAATGAGGAAATGTCTGGTGCAGGGTTGTAACTGGGGTCAATGTCTGGTGAAAAACTCCCATAATTTCTCAGTCAGGTTTGAAAAATTAATGGGATCTAAATTCATGGTTGTTCAAGAAAGCAAGAAAGCTTTTGTCAAGCTAGTTGCAGATGAATCAATTCAAATGTTTAGGTCTATTATTTATAGATGCCAATAATCTGCTATGTAGTAATTAACTTTGCCCAACATTATTTCCTTCAAGAAGTTGTAGTCCCTGTAATGGTCTTCCTGTGGGGTAGGGCTGAAAACTGATCATCGGTAACAACCCTGGCAGCCAAAGCAGGTAGTCCTGACTATTCCACTGTCAGTGCTGTATGGTTAAATTACCAGATTAATAATAGAGGTTTCAACTAAGATTCTAACAACATAGAACAGTACAGCACAATACAGGTCCTTTGGCTCACAGTGTTGTACTGACCCTTTAATCTTCTCCAAGATCTATCAAGCTCTTCTCTCCTACATTGTCCTCCATTTTTCTTTCATCCATATGCCCATGTATCTCCCTCTACAACCAGCCCTGATAGCGTGTTCCACGAACCTACCACTCTCTGTGTAAATACCTCTCTCTTTCATCCCCCATACTTTTCTGTTAACAGCTTAACATTATTCCCCCTTGTGCTGGTCATTTCCACTCTGAGAAGAAGCCTCTGACTGTCCACTGGATCTATGCCCCTTATCATCTTGTACTCTCGTCCTCCTTCTCTCTAAATAGAAAAGCCATTTTCTCATTAGATATACACTCTAAGCCAGGCCAGAGTCCTGGCAAATCTCCTCTATACCCTCTCCAAAGCAACTAGAATTGAACACAAAACTCTAAGTGTGGTCTCACCAGAGTTTCATAGAGCTGCGTGTTATTTGGAACCACAGAACCATAGAACATTACAGCACAGAAACAGCCCCTTCGGCCCTTCTTGACTGTGCCAAACAATTCTTCTGCCTAATCCCACCGAGCTGCACCTGGCCCATATCCCTCCATACACCTCTCATCCGTGTACCTGTCCAAGTTTTTCTGAAATGTTAGAAGTGAGCCCACATTTACCACTTCATCTGGCAGTTTATTCCACACTCCCACCACTCTCTGTGTGAAGAAGCCCCTCCCCCCAATGTTCCATCTAAACTTTTCCCCCTTCACCCTTAACCCACGTCCTCTGGTTTTTTTTCTCCCCTAGCCTCAGTGGAAAAAGCCTGCTTGCATTCTTTCTATCTATACCCATCATAATTTTATATACCTCTATCAAATCTCCCCTCATTCTCCTACGCTCCAGGGAATAAAGTCCTAACCTATTCAACCTTTCTCTGTAACTCCATTTCTCAAGTCCTGACAACATCCTTGTAAACCTTCCCTGCACTCTTTCAACCTTATTAATATCTTTCCTGTAATTCAGAGACCAAAACTGCACACAATACAAATTCGGCCTCACCAATGCCTTATACAACCTCACCATAACATTCCAACTCTTATACTCAATACTTTGATTTATAAAGGCCAATGTACCTAAAGCTCTCTTTACTACCCTATCTACCTGTGACACCACTTTTAGGGAATTTTGTATCTGTATTCCCAGATTCCTCTGTTTTACTACACTCCTCAGTGCCCTACCATTTACCTTGTATGTTCTACCTTGGTTTGTCCTTTCAAAGTGCAATACTTCACAGCTCTTGAACTCAATCCCCTGTATAATGAAGGCCAACACACCATACACCGTACCGTATCAACTTCCGCTGCAAATTTGAGGGATGGATGCATGTGAACCAGCTGACAAAGTTAAATTCAGTTACTAATCCAGAATTTGGAATAATAATTAGTAGAAGTAACCATAGCGACTTACTGGGTTATCACAAAAGCTTACCTGGTTCACCTGTGATTTACAGGGGAGGAACTCTGCCAACCTTTATGTGACTCCAGACCCACATCACGTGTTGGACTTGACAATGCTCACTCACAGCTCCTGACACATCACCCAGTTGCCGCTGCGACTTTCTCAAGGGCAACTAATGAACAACAAACACTGTTGTGTGGTGGGGCAACAGCCAGAACCTAAAAAATGAATACACATTTACCCACTGTGTGATGTCCTTGATGCTGGACCATTTTGTTCAGTGAATGGCAAGTCGGGAGTAACACAAAGGGTTCCAGTTCGTCCGCTGTTAACACTGCCAACCAAATTCATTTCAATATATTGTAATATGTCTCCAGTCTCAATGAAGGAGAAGGTCATCAAAAGTCAATGAACAGAGCAAGGCCATACAAATTCCAAATTAGAAATATGCTAATGACCACATTGATGTTGCAATTGCTTTAGAATTAGTTGCTCGACCACTTGGTGCACTGGCATCACTGGATGGAAATCTCTTCCATCGCCAACCAGCCATCCCCAGTTCTTTGCCGACATGTTATTTGTAATCTAATTATTTTCTCTAGGAGCACTGGAGAGGGACAGGAGGAAGCTGATGAGGAGATTGAATGGCCTGTTTCTGTGATGTGAACTCTACCTTCACTTCTGCATTAAGTTCACTATACAATAGCACATTGCATTTTGCATCCTGTTTCAAAACTTACCATTATTGAAGTGAAAGGAATCAAGTTTCTGAAATGGGGAGCAAGTGGCAGGCACTGGACTTGCAGCAGGTAGCCTGGGCCATCCTTGAATGTGATGCTGTGAAGAAGGTGGGTAGGCATGATAAAGGGCTGACCAGGTTTTCCTTCTCTCTGCAGGTGTGTGACTCAGATACCATGTTGGACCCTTCTGCAACGGTGGAGATGGTGAAGATCCTGGAGGCAGATCCAATGGTTGGTGGAGTTGGAGGTGATGTCCAGGTACAGGACAGTGTTTTTGGTTACTTATGAAACTGTTCTGTGTCAGATAGCAGTGGGAAAGGGTGGGTGACTGTGGCTGGCCACAAAGAGGGAGGACATAAGCGGAAGGGGAGCAGAGCCTCTATAACAGAGCAAAGGGAACTGATTTTTTAGCATCGCTTCAGTGTATAATGAGGTTGGAAGACTTGTCTCCTCGTGACCAACCAAAGTGACCACTCTCTTCATTTAGTTGCTGAGTTCTGTGTTTCCATCACCACCGTAGTTCCTCATCGCCCTGTTTTCTTAGGCAAAGCAACAAAAAGTTTTTGTTAGGAAGGGGTTTAAAAAAAAAATAGGATTCAGATGGTCAAAGTCTGGTCAGAAAAGGTCATTGTGAATGGTAGAAAATGTCCACCCAGCTGCAGGTGCTTGAGAGAGCGAATGGGTCTCAGGAGCTGTGGGAAGGGATGAAGGCGAGATTCAGGAGCCCCTCCATTTCAGTAACACAGCAGGCAGTGGGAGGTGTGGGGAGTTCTGTTCCTCACTTTGGCCACGGCCTTTTGTTGCTGCTTCCCTTCTCCCATTGCTCCCAGCATCCATGGGTTAAAACCTTTCTAAAGTTGAGTGATTTCCCATCCAGCCCCAAAGACTGACTCCTTTATGGGATCCTTTGTTCAGATCTTGCAGTGCTGGTTCCATGGACTGGCCCTGGAGCCATTCCACAAGGAAGCTTCAGGTCATAACCGGCAACTACTCTCAAAGGGCATGGCACCAGTCTGCAGTACTGGGCCGCAGGTGTCAGTATGGCTGACGAAGGTTGAAGGGGATCTAGAGGAGATTTGTTGTAACATACTCAAAGGCACTTTAGTCATGAGGAGATTGTTCCTTAGAGCAGGGAAGGTTAAGTGGAGATTTAATGGGTGCTCTCGATGAAGAGTAGGAAATGACCCAAAAGCTTCCATCCTGCTGATATACAACTCTTGAACAGACCACTTATGGTGAAGGTGATCTCTGACCTTTGTCCACCTCATCAAAGCTCTCAAACTTTATTTGCCTACCTGCTTTAATGTTACACTATATCCTTGAGGGTTATGGGCTGTATAGGGATTAGATTGATCATTGGCTTATATAGGTCAGCACAGCATTGTGGGCTGAAGGGCTCCTGGTATGTTTTATATTCTGCATTCTGTTTTTCCTTTTTACTACCTCAATAAACTTACAGTATGTATAGAAAAATCTGCCTGGATGACACACAAACAAAAGCTTTTCACGGTATCTCAGTACATGTGACAATAATAAAGCAATTACCATGATCCAGTGGTGGGAGAAAGAGGGTAACACAAGGGGGCAGATCAGAGGGCAGAACGAGGCAGGAGGGAGAGGAGAGAGTATTTCTATACACAATAAATTACACTGACCTAGCGACACACAGCCATAAGGGAGGAGATGGAAGCTGATTCAACAAGAGCTTACTGAGTTAAGGCTAAACAATTAAATACCGGCAGGGTTGGGGAAAGGACGGGAGGAGAATCCACAGGCCAGCTGTACCATCGCCTGGATACAGAGCAGGAGAGGGAACTGTACCCATTGCTCAATACTCCACCTCTCAGTCTCTCCTGTAATGACATTGTTGGACTGCAAGCAGTTCCAATGGATCCCAGCAAACAAGTGCACAAGTTTCTCCCGAGCATTCCTTACATTCAGCTTGTGCCACTCAGGGAGCATGGGGGGACAGCCCTCATCACCCCGTCAGAGGATTCCGGCCCTACTCCAGACGTCTGACCATGAAGATGCAGACTGGGCCTCCAGTGCCTCGTAGAGGGAGCACAGCTCTGCAGAACGAGATGCAAGGATCTGAACGTGCGGTCCATCACACCATCTCCAAAGATAATGGTGGTTGCGTCTCCATTGCCAGCTCTTCTCCCTCAGTCACGAGAGAGAGAGAGAGAGAGAGAGAGCACACACAAAAAGCTTTTTGCTCACTGAGTCCATGTCAACCATCAACCGCCTGTTACATGAACCCCATTTTATACTCCCCATGTCCCCATTAACTCCCCCTAGATTCTGCCCTTCACCTACACACTAGGGCAATACAGAGTGACAAGTGAACCCTACACTTGCCCGTCTTTGGGAGGAGACCGGGGCACCCAGAGGAAATCCACATAGTTGAGGCTGCATTACCCTGCTGCTTGATAATTAACCACATTACTCTTCCTGGCAGCTTGCTGTGCCCAAATTGGCTCCTACTTTGCTACACCACACAGAATCTTAGAATCGGTCACATAGCTAAGAAACAGCTTTTGTCCCATCACGTCCATGCCTACCGCCTGTTGTCCCACCTCCCCAAACCCCATTCAACCACGTTACCTCTGTAGACTTAAACCACAATTGCTGGATTTAAGGAATCCTGGGAAATCCTGCCAGGGGTGTGAAAGATGCTATGTAAGCAGAACTTGGTCCCTATGTTTAGTAACAATTGATTTTCTTCACCAATTAACAGATTCTCAACAAGTATGATTCGTGGATTTCGTTCCTCAGTAGCGTCCGATACTGGATGGCTTTCAACATAGAGAGAGCGTGCCAGTCATACTTTGGTTGCGTGCAGTGCATCAGCGGCCCCCTGGGCATGTACAGGAATGACTTACTGCACCAGTTCATGGAGGACTGGTACAACCAGGAGTTCCTGGGCTCACAGTGCAGCTTTGGTGACGACCGGCACTTGACCAATCGGGTGCTCAGCCTGGGCTATGCCACAAAGTACACAGCAAGATCCAAGTGCCTCACTGAAACCCCAACACAATACCTGAGGTGGCTGAACCAGCAGACTCGTTGGAGCAAATCCTACTTTCGGGAGTGGCTGTACAACGCCCTGTGGTTCCACAAGCACCACCTGTGGATGACATACGAGGCAGTCATCACAGGATTCTTCCCCTTCTTCCTCATCGCCACCGTCATCCAGCTGTTCTACCGAGGAAGGATCTGGAACATCCTCCTGTTCCTCCTCACCGTCCAGCTGGTGGGCCTCATCAAGTCGTCCTTCGCCAGCTGCCTGCGAGGCAACATCGTCATGGTCTTCATGTCCCTTTACTCCATGCTCTACATGTCCAGCCTGCTTCCCGCCAAGATGTTCGCCATTGCCACCATAAACAAGGCGGGCTGGGGCACGTCAGGGAGGAAGACCATCGTCGTGAACTTCATTGGGTTGATCCCAGTGTCGCTGTGGTTCAGCATCCTTCTGGGAGGGCTCATTTACACCATTTACAATGAGACGCGGGAGCCCTTCTCCCAGTCCGAGCAGACGGTTCTGATTATTGGGGCGATACTCTACGCCTGTTATTGGGTCATGCTCTTAACCCTCTACGTTGTCTTAATTACCAAGTGCTGCAGACGAAGCAAGAAGCAGAACTATGACATGGTATTCGATGTATGATGTTTACATTGGCACGTGGCAAGTGAAATATTCCAGGGCACGGTGGCTTCATCAAGCAGTGCCGCTGCGGGATATGAATCGTTGCTGCTTCAACTTCAAGAAATGCAATAGGGTTCACGTGGCTCATGCCAAAGAAACGAAAGTGCGTGAGATCTGCACGGAATTCACGCTGAAGGACCTAATCTGTGTGGAACTATTTACGACTTGTTCTGATGTCGCTGCACTTTGTTTTCCTCATTGGACAAAATGCTTGATAATGCTTCAGAATACCTCACTGGCAGTACTTGCGGATAGCGAGGCGGAGAACAATGTTTGGTCACTTGAAACGCATCAGTCCCTCACTCCTGCACACAACCTCAGCAAATCCAGATTAATTCAAAGCCATACAGGCGGAGTGAAAGCAAAAAGGTCAACGACTTGCAACCATTGGCTCTCTCACCCCGAGGAAGTGCCTCTAGCTTAATTTTTGGCTGAAGTTGTAGGATTTTTATGTAAATTTTACTTTATAATTGAATTTTCCAGACTAGTGGACTGATGAGATTTGAATTTTGCATATCTTATTATTGTCCTTTTTCCCCGTTTTTTAAAAAATATTAAATCTAAAAAGTTTTTATTACAAATGTTAAAATTTTTGCTTGAATGACTTATGTGAATATCTGAACAAAAATGTGAAATGTTTGAGAATCTGGTTGGGTTCTGAGGTGGCAGTTAAAAATGACAGCAAATAGAAACCTCTACTCTCAGCAAGTGAAAGTCTATTTGGTCTCCAGTCAAGCAGTAAAGCGGCTGGAAAATGCATCTGCGCCCTGCCTCAATATGTCTTAGATGTCTTTTTTTTGTTTAGTCCATAAGTGTGATTATTATACACTGGCTGCTCAATCAGTGGTGGTTCAATGATGGTGTTCAAGCCAGTTTAGAAACTAAATTTGAGACCCAGGGCTGTCCACCACTTGGCATTGTCCACTCAGCTGGGATGAGGAGTGCTTTATAACAAACACCTTTCCTTGGGTGGGCAAAAGAGAGAGCAAGCACCCGAAGGTGAGAGTTATTGAAAGGCACCGTCCCTTGCCTGCTGAGGATAAGTGAAAATGCAAAACAAAGATCCTGTGGGCCAAACCTAATCCCATTGACGGTGAGATCCACCTTTATCCAAAGTCTTGGAATTATTGAGGAATGATCGTATACCACTATTAGAACAGAAGAAAGCACCAGGTTCAATGTCAAGGTCTTGAGTGATTCATTCCAAAGACAAGTTGCACTGCAATGAACTGGGGACTGAAAAACCGAGGGAATCAAAGGTTAGGACTCTTGCATTTGTTGTGTTTTCTACAGAAAGGTTTTTCTGACCTTTCCCTGTCTACCAGTCACCCTCTTAATTGACACATTTCAGGAACAAGATTGTCATATGCGCATTAGAACACTTCCAAGGGACTTTTTAAGGATGTGATTCATATGTCCATCTTTGGTTGAGAGGGAGAAGGGGTAGAAATAGATTTTGATAATTTGTATTCATTGTGAACACATTGTTAGGAGCATGCAAGACTTTCGAGTGAGAGGTGGAATCCACAGTTTGTATGTGGGATTACAAATAACTACATCGTGTCTGCTAGACATTGACTTTTGTTTACATTTCCTTGTTAAAATTGACTTTGTTTTCTGGTGATTATATAAAAAATGGCAATTTTCTTAATGTATTCAGCAGTATTGCAGTTTTTAAAGAAGATAATTTTTGTCATTATTGCAAATAATAACCAAAAAATGTACATGCAAATCATTAAATCTCATAAATCTGCAAACATTTGATGTCTTTATGTAGCCTATATCATTCCCTTTAGAATGTTAACCATAGCACCCTATATTTATTTAAGCAAAGTTGCTGCATATTCCAAAATACAGATTGTATTAGATAAAGTTATGAATAAATATTTTTGATAACACAGAACACTTGTTTATTCTTTATCCTACAAGGAATATCAGAGGTTAATGCTCCCTTGGTGGTGCCAAGTCTTCTGTTTCTTCGGGTCCTTGGAGAACGACAGTGGAAGGTAGAGCCTGTGAAAAACTGAACACGGGGCTTTAGAAAACTTTTATCTAATTCTAGATCTGATAAGTACAGAATTAAGTTAAAGAACTTAAAATTGAGGTAGAATTTTGTCTTTAACCTCCAAATAGGTATTTGTGCAGCTTGAAGTCCAAAAGATGTCAGGAAAGCACGCTGGAATGTTAACATAGGTAGAGCAACACACCCAATACTCTGAAGGGGTTCAGCAGGCCGTGCGGCATCTATCAAAAAGAGTAAACTTTGGGCGTTGCCTGTTTACACTTTACCATAGATGCTGCCTGGCATCTGCATTTTTGTGTGTGTTGCTTTGGATTTCCAGCATCTGCAGATTTTCTCGTGTTTGTGTTCACATACAAAGCTGAGTTTTAGGCTCACTGAGTCCTTACTGGCCATCAACCACCCATTAGGGGTGGGGCTAAGATGTGAAGTATAGACAATAGGTGCAGGAGTAGGCCATTCGGCCTTTCTAGCAAGCACTGTCATTCACTGTGATCATGGCTGATCATACACAATCAGTAGCCAGTTCCTGCCCTCTCCCCATATCCCTTGACCTCGCTATCTATAAGAGCTCTATCTAACTCTTTCTTGAATGCATCCAGAGACTATGCCTCCACTGCCTTCTGGGGCAGAGCATTCCATATATCCACCATTCTCTAGGTGAAAAAGTTTTTCTGCATCTCTGTTCTAAATGGCCTATCCCTTATTCTTAAACTGTGGCCTCTAGTTCTGGACTCGCCCATCAGCGGGAACATGCTTCTTGCCTCCAGCGTGTCCAATCCCTTAATAATCTTATATGTCTCAATCAGATCCCCTCTCATCCTTCTAAATTCCAGTGTATACAAGCCCAGTAGCTCCAATCTTTTAACATATGACAGTCCTGCCATTCCGGGAATTAACCTTGTGAACCTACGCTGCACTCCCACAATAGCAAGAATGTCCTTCCTCAAATTTGGAGACCAAAACTGTGCACAATACTCCAGGTGGGGTCTCACCAGGGACCTGTACAGCTGCAGAAGGACCTCTTTACTCCTATACTCAATTCCTCTTTTTATAAAGGCCAGCATGCCATTAGCTTTCTTCACTGCCTGCTGTACCTGCATGCTTGCTTTCATTGACTGATGTTGCAAAGCATTCATTGGCAGCAAAACCAATCACTGGTCCGTAAGCCCTCAATGGAACAAGGCCCAGAAGCAAAGTCACAAAAATCCTCAAAGCAAAGCCCAATTTGGCAAAAGGGGTCTAACTGGTCAGTGGTGCAGGTAACACCACCACTGAGATTTAATCAATCAGCCCAATTATCTTCCAGTGCATTCAGGAGTTTTGAAACAGGCTCAAAACTGAAAAACAAAGGATGAAGAGGGAGAGAACAAGAGGGAGAGAACAAAAGGGAGAAGTGTAATGTGAGTGGAAGTCCCGAGATTAAATGACAAAGGCACAGTGTGACATATTAAAATGGATGTCATAATGGGACAAGAACAGAAAAGCTGGTGCAGAAGAAGGTGTAAGTGGCCAGTAAAATAGTGGGAGCAGCGAAGAGAGAAAATACGGAAAAGATTTTGCGGACCTGGGAATGAGACTTGAACTGGGGGTTATGCCAATCAATGTGAGCCTATCTATTGATGTAGAGCTGATCCTAGCTCTGCAATACACTAAATGCTGGAGGAACTCAGCAGGCAGTAGCATCTGTGGAAAAGAGTATTATCGTCATTTCAGGCCGAAACCCTTCATCAGGGCAGGAGAAAAAAAGAGGTGTCAAATTATGGTTGGAGGAGGAGAGGAAGAAGCACGAGGGGATAAGTGAAACTGAGAGCTGGGAAGTTAAAAGGTGATATATACAGGATTGGAGAAGAGGGAATCAGAGGAGAGGACAGAAGGCCATGGAAGGAGTACCAGAGAGAGGTCACCTACCACCCCAGCAGCCTTCAGGTCCAACGTACAATTCTCCATAGCTTCCGCCACCTCCAACGGGATCCCACTACCAAGCACATCTTTCCCTCCCCCTAACTTTCTGCTTTCTGCAGGGATTGCTCCCTATGCGACTCCCTTGTCCATTTGTCCCCCCTATCCCTTCCCACCGATCTCCCTCCTGGCACTTATCCTTGTAAGCGGAACAAGTGCTACACCTGCCCTTACACTTCCTCCCTCACCACCATTTAGGGCCCCAAACAGTCCTTCCAGGTGAGGCAACACTTCACCTGTGTGTGGTATATTGTATCCAGTGCTCCCGGTGTGGCCTTTTATATATTGGTGAGACCCGACGCAGACTGGGAGACCGTTTCACTGAACACCTACGCTCGGTCCGCCAGAGAAAGCAGGATCTCCCAGTGGCCACACATTTTAATTCCATGTCCCATTCCCATTCTGATTTGTCTATCCATGGCCTCCTCTACTGTCAAAATGAATCCAAACTCAGGTTGGAGCAACAACAACTTATATACCGGCTGAGTAGCCTCCAACCTGATAGCATGAACATTGACTTCTCTAACTTCTGTTAATGCCCCTCCTCCCCTTCTTACCCCATCCCTGACATATTTAGTTGTTTATTTTTTTTCTCTCTCTCTGCCCATCACTCTGCCTGTCCTCCATCTCCCTCTGGTGTTCCCCCCTCCCTCTTTCTTTGTCCCGAGGCTTCCTGTCCCATGATCCTTTCCCTTCTCCAGCTCTATCACTTCCGCCAATCACCTTTCCAGCTCTTAGCTTCATCCCACCCACTCCGGTCTTCTCCTATCATTTCGCATTTCCCCCTCCCCCCACTACTTTCAAATCTCTTACTATCTTTCCTTTCGGTTAGTCCTGACGAAGGGTCTCGGCCGGAAACGTCGACGGTGCTTCTCCCTATAGATGCTGCCTGGCTTGCTGTGTTCCTCCAGCATTTTGTGTGTGTTGTTGTTTGAATTTCCAGCATCTGCAGATTTCCTCGTGTTTGCAGCAGAGAGAAGTGATGGGCAGGTAAGGAGAAAAGGTGAGAATGGGAATGGTCAAAGGGAGCATTACCGGAAGTTCAAGAAATCAGTGTTTATGCCATCAGGTTGGAGGCTACCCAGACGAAATATAAGGTGTTGCTCCTCCAGCCTCAGTGTGGCCTCATCGTGACAGGAGAGGAGGCCATGGACTGACATGTCGGAATGGGAATGGAAAGTGGAATTAAAATGTGTGGCCAGTGGGATATTCCCCTTTTTTCTGGCAGACGGAGCATAGGTACTTGCCGAAGTGGTCTCCCAACCTATGTCAGGTCTCACAGGAGGCCACACCAGGAGCACTGGACAAGCTATATGACCCCCACAGACTCATAGGTGAACTGTCACCTCAATTGGAAGGGCTTTGGAGTCCAGAATGGTAGTGAGGGAAGTGCATGGATAAGTGCCAGGAGGGAGATCAGTTAGAGGAGATGAATGGACAAGGGAGTTGTGTAGGGTAGTCATCCCTGCGAAAAGCAGAAAGGTGGGGGGGGGGGGGGGGAGGATGTGCTTGGTGTTGGGATCCCATTGGAGATGGCAGAAGTTCCAGAGAATGATGTTTCTGGATATGGAGGCTGGTGGAGTGGTAGGTGAGGACAAGAGGTAGGTGGATAGATGGGGTGAGGGCAGATGTGTGCAAAATGGAAGAGGTGCAGCTGAGGGCAGTGTTGATGGTGGAGGAAGGGAAGCCCCTTCTTTGAAAGAGGAGGACATCTCCTTCATTCTGCAATGAAAAGCCTCATCCTGAGAACAGATGTGGCAGAGATGGAGGAAGAATTGAGAGGAGGTGATGACATTTTTACAAGTAACAGACTGGGAAGGGGTATAGTCCAGGTAGCTGAGGGAGTCTGTGGGTTTATAATAGATAAACTGTCTCTGGAGGTAGAGGCTGAGAGAGTGAGAAAGAGGGAGGTGCTGGAAATGGACCAGGTAAATTTGAGGGCAGGGTGGAAGTGGGAGGCTAAGTTGATGAGCTCTGTATAGGTGCAGAAAGCAGCACCAAAGCAGTTGTTGATGGAACAACTGGGGAGTGACATCAGTGCAGGCTTGAAACAAACAGTTCACGTAGCTGACAAAAAGGCAGGCATAGCTGGGATCCAGGCAAGTGCCCATGGCCACATGGAAGTGGGAGGAGGCAAAGGAGAAATTATTGCGAGTGAGGACTAGTTCTGCCAGACAGAGGAGAGTGGTGGTGGAGGGGAACTGGTTGGGTCTGGTGTCCAGAAAGAAACCAAGGGCTTTGAGGCCTTTGTGGTGGGGGATGGAGGTGTATAGGAACTGGAACTCCATAGAGAAAAAAAATGCTCGGGACCAGGGAACAGGATCTTCCAGTGGCCTGCCATTTTAATTCTACTTCCCATTCCCATTTTGACCTCTCAGGCCATGCCTCCTCTTCTGTCACAATGAAGCCACACTCAGGTTGGAGAAGAAAAAACGTTATATTCTGTCTGGGTAGCCTCCAACCTGATGTCATGAACATGGATTCCTTGAACTTCCAGTAATGCCCACCGTTCACCATTTCCCATTTCCCTCTTTTACCTAATCTCCTTACCTACCCTCCCTCTGGTGCTCCTCCCCCTTTTCTTTCTTCCGTGGCCTCTGTCCTTTCCTATCAGATTCCCCCTTCTCCAGTCCTGTATCTCTTTTACCAATCAACTTCCCAGTTCTACACTTCACCCTCCCCCCCACAACTTTCACCTGTCCCCTTCTGTTCCTTCCTCCCCTCCCCCCATCTTCTTACACAGGCTCCTCATCTTTTTCTTCTGTCCTGATGAAGGGTCTCAATAGGAAACGTCGAGTCATCCAGCCAGGTCAGAATTGATCTTCCCACTAACACCACTCCCTGCCTTTCCCCACACAGAACCACTGATTCACAAAAGTATACCAACCTCAGCTTTGAAATTATTATTTGTTTGACATTTTCCAAAGTTTCAGCACCGCTCGTGCAGAAACGTTCCAGATTCAGAGTCAGTTTTAATATCATACACAATATGCTGGAGGAGCTCAGCAGGCTTTGCAGCATCTATGGAAAAGAGTAAACAGTTGACGTTTCAGGCCAAGACCCTTCATCAGGGCAGGAGAAAGAAAGATAAGGAGCATGCATATGAAGAGATACAGGACTGGAGAAGGGAGAATCTGATAGGAGAGGACAGGAGGCCGTGGAAGAAAGGGGAAGAAGCACCAGAGGGAGGTGATGGGCAGGTAAGGAGATGAGGTAAAAGAGGGAAATGGGAAATGGTGAAGTGTGGGCATTACCGGATGTTCAAGAAATCCATGTTCATGCCGTCAGATTGGAGGCTACCAGACAGAATATAAGGTTTTGCTCCTCCAGCTTCATTGCGACAGTGGAGGAAGCCATGGACCAACATGTTGGAATGGGAATGGAAAGTGGAATTAAGGTGGGTGGCCACTGAGAGATCCCAAGCATCGGGATCCTGAGCTCCGGGAGGTCCAGCACCCTGGCCTCGTGCATCTTATTTTCTCTATGGATATCTAGTCCCTATTCACATCCATCCCTCACCCAGAAGGCTTCACAAAGCTCTTCATTTCTTTCTGGACACCATACTCAACCCGTTCCCCTCCACCACCACTCTCCTCCATCTGGCAGAACCATTCCTCACTCTCAATAATTTCTCCTTTGGCTCCTTCCACTTCCTCCAAACAGAAGGTGTAGCCATGGGCTCGGCCCGAAACATTGACTGTACCCTTTTCCATAGATGCTGCCGGGCCTGCTGAGTTCCTGCAGCATTTTGTGTGTGTTGCTCTGGATTTCCAGCATCTGCAGAATTTCTCTTGTTTGAGATCAGGTTTAATATCACTGGCATATGTCATAAAATTCATTGTGCTGCAACAGCAGTAGATTGCAATACATAATAATAAAAAAATTCTATATATATAATGAGAGGGGAAATCATGAGATTCATTGTGTATTCAGAAATCTGATGGTGGAGGGGAAGAAACTGTTCCTGTAACATTGAGTGTGTAGCTCCTCCTTGATGGTAGCAATGGGAAAAGGGCATGTCCTGGGTGATGGGGTCCTTAATGAAGAATGCTGCCTTTTTGAGGCACCTCATTTTGAAGTTGTCCTCAGTGCTGGGGAGGCTAGTGTCCATGATGGAGCTGGCTAAGTTTGCTATTTCGGTCAGTGTTTTTCCAATGCTGTGCAGAGGTCCTTCCATGCTAGACAGTGATACAGTAAGTTAGAATGCTCTCCACTGTACAGTAATAGAAATTTGGGAGTGCCTATGGTGATTACCAAGTCTCCTCAAACTCCTAATAAAACATAGCCACTGTTATGCCTTCTTTGTAACTGCATCAATAGGTTGGGCCCAGGATAGATCCTCAGAGATGTTGACACCCAGGTGACATTTGGCACCATTTGAAATTCTGCCAACAGTGGTTGTGTTATTGACAAATTTTTGTTTGTTTGTGTTTGTGTTTGTGTTGTGCTAGCCACACATTCTTGGGTGTGGAGAGAGTAGGGTAGTGGGCTAAGCACGCATCCTTCAGATGCACCTGTGTTGATCGTCAGCGAGGAGGAGACTCCCTGTGAGGATCAAGGATCCAGTTGCAGAGGGAGGTACAGATGCCCAGGTTTTAGACTGAGGGTATGATCGTGTTGAATGCTGAGCTGTGATCAATAAACAGCAGTCTGACATAGATATTACTATTGCCTGGGTGATCCAAGGGTATGTGGAGAATCAGTAAGGTTTCGTCCACTGTGGACCTACTGTGGTGATAGGCAAATTGCAGTGGGTCCAGTTCCTTACTTAGGCAGGGGTTGATTCTACCCATGACCAATTTGTCAAAGCACTTTATCACAGTCAATGTGAGTGTCCTGAGCCACAGTCATTGAGGCAGCTCACCCTGCTCTTTCTGGGCACTGGTATGATTGTTGTCCTTTTGAAGCAGCTAACTTTACAACTGATTTTAACACCCAGCCCTGGTTCCATGTTCCCCGATCAAAATAAATAGATTCTCTCTCTAAATATATCAACTAACTTTTACAGCTTGAAAATATTAAGTCAATGAAGGGAAAATGCTACTTTGTGTGAAGACACAAGAGACTACAGATGCTAGAATATGAAGCAACTTAGTCTGCTTGGGGACCTCAGTGAGTCGAGCAGCATCTATGGAAGTGAAGTGTTGACATTTTCTTCTTTAATTCTTGGAGAATGGGAACCATTTTAGTAGACTAATAATTAGACACACACTGCAAACTGAAAAATGAAGGTCTTGGTTGAAAATATTTGAACGATTTATGAATCTGAAACATTATGTAAGCTGCCAGTTGAGTTCACACATAGAAAGCAGTTTCTGTCAACAGAAAGGAGCCATTTAATGTGCTGGATGAACTTGCACATTTAGAACAAGGCTCATTTAGTGTACAACCTGAAAAAGCTTTCTTTCAAACATGGCCTGACTCAACTGGGATGTTTCCAGTTCCAGACTTATAACCTTGCTAACTGTGCATTTATTTAATCAACGGCTAAAGGCTCACACAGCTCTTCACTGACTCTGTGCCTGAAAAGCAATGTGCAACATGAGCAAATTTTAACCCCAAGAATTTCATTCAAAGTGTAGTGGCTTCTGGAAAAATGACCCAAGGAAAAAGTTTCAGCACAACCTACAGTTTCTTTTTCTGCACTTTTCAGGATGAAATAATTTTTTCAAATTTGTGGACTATTTTCTCTGCCTTATTCTTACTGACGCTGGTGTTAGTCAGGACAATCGACCAGCCGCTAAAACCTTTTCATAGAACACAGACAGAACATAATAGGGTACACCACAGTATGGTGCCTTCGGCCCACAACATTGTGCCAGCCTTTTAACCTACTTCACGACCAATCCTCCAACACGGCTCATAACACTCTATTTTTCTTTCATCCATGTGCCTATCCAGGAGTCTTTTAACTATCCATAATGTATCAGCCTTTACCATCACCCCCACAGAGAATTCCAGATATTTACCACTCTGTATAAATATCCAACCTCTAAATATCCTCCCTGAGCCTTTTAAGGAAAGCAGAGGAAGGTTTAGCAGAGTGCCCGTACTTTGCAGGTGTAGATTTTGATGGGGCAAATCACAATAGTTGATGCAGCAATTACACGTGCCTGGGTAATGCAAGCACACACATATCTATGCAGATACATGCATGCAGTCTCTCTGAGACACACACACACACACACTCTCATAATCATGGAATATTGTGCAGCTAATGATGTTTTCCAGAAGTAGACCATGTAAAAAATTGATTTGTTCCTTGGTCCTGGAAAATTTATTGTAACTTAAAAAAGCAGGAATACTGGAACCACCCAGCAGGGTCAGGGAGCATCTGTGTTAAGAGAATCTAGAGTCATAGAATCATAAAACAAGCCCTTCAGCCCATCTAATCCATGCTGAACCATTCATCTGCCTAGTCCCATCGACCTGCACTCGGGCTATAGCCCACACCTTCCATCCACGTACCTAAACAAACTTCTCTTAAATGTTGAAATTGATCCCGCATCCACCAAAAATGAGTGAATATGGAATGAAAAATAGAGAGAATGTTGAAGATCCTAATGCTGGGTCTTGACCTGAAACATCAACAGTTCCTTTTCTGTCAGAGAAGCTGCCTAACCCATTGAGTTGCTGCAGATGTTTGTTTGTTTCTCCCAGTTCTGGCATCCGTACTCTCTTGCTTGTCCAGGAGAAATACTCACCAGGTTAGGTGGCATCTGCAGACAGAGGAACAGAGTTAATGGTTCAGGTTGCAAATTCCTTTAATCTGATAATATGGAGATGGCTCAATTATATAATGTACTGCAGTTATGAATACCAGGAGAAATTTTTGCTCTTCTGAGATGGATGCAAAATATCAAATCCAAAATAAGAAACAGCAAGAGCTGGATTGATAAACTATCTTAAAAGGGGATTAGATTAATCAAGTTTTTCTGGGAATATTATTTATGACTTCAGGGATGATGAATGAGTCTTGCATTATACGCAGCTCATTCCACACTTTCATCACCCTCTTAGTGGAGTTTCTCCTCACGTTCCCCTTAAGCATTTCAACGTTCACCCTTAGCCCATGAGTGCAGAAAAAAATTACAAGGAAGTTGCCAGGACTTGAGGACCTGAGTTACAGGCAAAGGTCGAATAAGCTAGGACTTTATTCCCTGGAACCCAGAAGATTGAGTGGGGGGAGGGGGTGGTGTATGATTTGATGGAGGTGTACTAAATTATGAGGGCCAAAGATAGGGTAAGTGCAAGCAGGTTTTTTCCACTGAGGTTGGATGTCCCAAATTATGGCATGGTACCTGTCCACTGAGAAGCACCTTGGACATGATGTTCACCATGGGAAATAAAGGGAGCAGCACCAAGCATAACACGAGGCCTCTTCACCCTCACTGAAGGTCTAGATTCTGACCAACACAAGTTGTGGAGCAACTTCCTCAGACTTAGCTTCCCACAACATATTCCATCTTCATTTTACATTTGCTTCATGTAAGCCTCACAACTAACTCAGTGAAGATCAATAGCAAACTGCGTTTCCACGCCAACACTTTTCCCCATACTCCCCTCTGCAATGCTGGTCCTCACCTTCAGCAAGCTACCTGCTGAGGTGGGACTGATCTACCTGACAAGCGAGTAATCGTTTAGCCCCGTCACCTGCAGTCCAGGATCAAGATCACCCCAACTTCAGTCATTAAGCTGAGAGCGGGAGAGAGAAAAAATGTGCAAAATAGAGTAAAAAATCAAAGACACATCCAGAGATAGGTCCATGGTAGTGCAAGGGGTGGTCCAGTAGCCTTCCATTGCTGATGTAGGGTTAGAGTTTTACAAGAAACTGATGGTTGTAGGGAAGTCTCTGTCCCTGAACCTGGTGAGGTAGGACATCAGGCTTCTGTACCTCTTACCCAACACAAGTAGCAAGAAGAGATCCTGACTCAGAAGGAGGGGGTCCTAGATGATCGATGCTGCCTTCTTGACACATTATCTCCTGTGGATGACATCAATGGTGGATTAGGGCTATGCCTGTGATAGACCGGGTGTGTCCAGTTCTCTCTGCAGACTTTTGTATTCACCTTGGTTAGTGTTGCTGGGAAGCATCTTTCAGAGAACGTTTTTGTCAAAGGCAGTTCACTACTGCTTTCCTTTTACCATCGCAACTTCTGACTCTTTGAGAAATGGGGTGTTGGAAGATCATAGCCTCAAGAGAGAGAGGCAAGAGATCACAGATACTGGAATCAGGACTAGGATAGATCCTGATTTTGATGCAGGGTTTTGACTGGGAACACTGAGAATTCTTTCCCCCCCCCCCCAACAGATACTGACAGGCTACTTAAACTTCTAGCAGATTGTTTGATGACTGAAACCAAAATGAGCACAAATCTCATTGTCTACTGGCGCGCTGGCATCCCAGGGCACTGTAGAGATTGCACCAAAGCCACCTCTGCAGAGTCCTCCACATCTACTGCCTATGTGCACTCCCATGCCACCTTTCCCCAAACACCCTACCCACCCATGCTCCCTGTCAACCACCTCCTGCCCCGTCTGTGGAAGAGTCAGGGATTCAGTCACTTCTGAACTCACGAATCTGGGGTGGTGGCAATCTATCCTCAATCTCAATGGACTGCTTAAGAAGAGGATTCATTGAATAGTTATCTGGTTATCTGGTTATCTGGTGTGCTGGAAGACAAAATTTTCTGTCACCGACCACAATGACATTTTATAGCTTCTATTGTTTACAAGATGTGTGCTTTCTTTCCCCTTTCTTTGCACGGTGGTTATGGTTTTTTTCTTAAAAGGGTTCTTTAGATTTCTTGTCTTGTGGCTGCCAGTATAAGTTATACATTCTTTGATAATGAATATTCTTCAAATTGGCCTCAATGCCCTTAATGTCTTGGAGAAACTTTGGAATCAACAGATGATTTGAAATTCTGTCTTCTATCTAAGCAACTACTTAAAATGACAAAAAAATCGAATGAATTATATTGCAGAATAAAAATTGTAAATACAGAAAGAATCTGTTTCATTTTCTTTGATCCTTTCTGTCCTGTAGATACTGAGTAAACCTCTTCCTTCAGTGAAGTTGTTTTTAGTTTCTCTATCTGAAACCATGGGGATGGTTAAACAGAGTGAATTTTCAAAACTCTTTGGCACAATTGAGTATATAGCTGTGCTTAATTAGTGTCTTCGTACCATGTGCTGTAATAAATAGATATGAAATTATCTGGAATATCTTTGCTGTGACCAAGAAGAAGAAGAGAGAGAGAGATATGGGGAAAGAGAGGGAAAGACACAAAGATAGAGAGACAGAAAGTCCGAAAGTGTGTCCATCAGGAAGAGAGAGAAAGGGGAGAGAAAGACAAGCAAAAGTATGTATACAAGGGAGAAGGGGGAGAGTGTCGTGGACCAGTCCATGAAATCCATGTTCCGGTTCACGGTCCGTTCCATGTACTCCGGACTCGGGGTCTTCCGGCTGTCCCTTGTTTCAGTTGGGCTTAATCATAGGCACCTGAAGCTTGTCTTGGGGCTGGGAATATAAGTGGCCCTGGGTTTGATTGTAGGGGCTGGTTTGTCTTGTCAGTATCCTGCCCTTGTTTCTGTGGGGTAAGTCAGGCTATCTTTGCTGTTACCCTGAGGCTGGACTGTTCCCTTCCCCTTCTTTCTGTAGCCCTTGGCTGGAGCCTTGCCTGCGTTCTTGCCTATTCTCACTGTCAAGTTCTACTGTTGGATCAAGACTGGAGCCTTGCTGTGTCCAGATAAGGAACTGTCGTTAGTTGTTGGGAACTGTCTCTGTGTCTTTGCCTTTGGTAGGTAGGACTAGCCATTAGCTGCTGCCTTGTGTTGGGAACTGTCTCACTGTGTTCAGCTTTCTGTGTATGAGTCCTGGCCCTATGTCCTGTTCCCAAGGAGGGGTCCCAGCTCTGTGTTCCGTGTTCCTGTCTCCCAAGACCAAGGCTCTGTGTTCCAGTCTCCCAACTCCGAGTCTGGGCTTCATGTCCTTGTCCAGCCCAGGAGTCCCGCGTCCTGCTCCCACATCCAGTCCTGTTGTCTTGCCACGTCTTGTCCTCGCCTGGATCTGGAGTCCAAGCCCAAGTCAAGACCCAGGTTCCGGGTCCTTGTCCAGGTTCCAAGTTCCTTGTCCAGGTCCCACTTTCCTAGTCTAGTCGTAGCCCAGGCCCTGTATCCTAGACTCGTCCAGGGCCTGTGTCTTGTCCAGCGTTGTTTTCTTCCCCACGTCCCTTGCTTTCTTGACACACCTAGTTCTGTTCCTAGTCCAGTGTCTGTGTCTTGCATTGGGATCCACTCTCAACATCCACCTTATGACAGAGACACAAACAGATGGAGAAAGTCAGAAAGAAAGAAGCATTCAAGAGACAGAAAGACAGTCATGTAGAAAGAAATGTATATAAGCAAAGAAAATGATAGAGAGAGGTTGGAGTGGGAAATGCAGACGTGGGGAGAGAAAAAGGGAGCTCTTCTGTGAACTAATCCTTCAGATCTTTCTGTAAAAGTTCTATCAGACAAGGCTTCATTTTAATATCTCATCAGGAAGACACCATTTCTCACAGTGCGGCGCTCCCTCACTATTGCCCTGTGAATGTGAGCCTAGGTCCAGAGTCTGGAGTACGTTTTAAGCTCACAGGTCATCTGAAGTGGGAACTTTGCTAGCTGAACCAGAATTGACTTTTGTGAGCCAAACTCATTTTCTACATTTGGGCTTGTTCTGGCATTTTAGAGAAGAACAAAATGAAAGTTTACATTTTCCTGACAATCTCTTGATAATCATTGTTTATATCAGATCTCAATTTGTAATGCACTTGGGCAATATTGGCACGGACTTTTGTTATTCCTTGAACCAGTGAGAATCAAACCATTTGTTGGCCAGGTCTGTCAAATTCATTTCAAGATTTCTGCATACACACTGTGTTCTTGGTTTAAGTGGTTCACTGTCCCAAATAAATAATGCAAGCATAGGGAGAAGCAAGTATTTTACCCGTTCAGTGATGATGGAAGAGCCAATATTTCCATTCCAGATTCACAAGAGTTGCTAAGGAAAAAAGTTCCAATGAACTTTGACAGGAACGGCAGCTCATGACCCAGGTGCAATCCTAACCTCAGACATGGTATATGTGGGATTTGTAAGTTTCCCTGTGACCAATTGGCTTTGTCTGGGTGCTCTGGTTTCCATTCACATCTCAAAGACAGAGAACAACATGGAGTAGTACAGAACAGGCATTTTTGGCCCACAATGTTGCATTGCCCTAATGAAATGAGTAATTAAAAGCCTGCTACACTGGTCTCTTCTGCCTAGGCAATGCCCGTATCCTTCCATTCTCTGCATATTCATGTGCCTGTCTATACCTCTATCAGATAGGCCTCCAGTACCACCACTGGCAGCACATTAATCACTCCCTGCATAATAAAAAATCACCCACACATCTCCTTTGAGCTAAGGCAGTTAGATGGAGTCAGGTCACAGACCATTTGTAAGGGTTAGTATCCAATTTGGGTTCCTATTTGACCAAGTTAACGAGTCTGCAAGCCAGATTGGGAGAATGTAAGAGCTAGGCCCTCAATGTGCGATGATGTCTGTCATAGGAAGCTTAAAGGTTGAGCCTTCAAAGAAAAAGCCACATGGAAGAATGGGTTATATTCTTAGCTGCTTATTCCAGCAGTTTGTTTAACCGACCCTAATACCTCAAGTCTGACTCAACAGGAATGAGTTAGAATTCACAAGGCATTAAACAAAATGAAAATCTAAATGGCAGGAAAGACTCCAGCAGTGATGGGTAGTGACAAAGAGTGAATCGGATCTTATCCCCCTGCCAAAACTCAATGAGTCTGGGATTAGTGAGCTGTCAGAATATTATTTTAAAAATCTTAACCCCATTGCAAACCGCTCAAACCCATCCAATCCATTGTAACATATATACAGGCAACCAATTCAGTCCCTGGGCTGTGCATTGCTCTATTAAGTATGTTAATGAGGCTTAACCTATTCCAGCTCTAACATTAGCCAAAACTTTGAACCCCTGTCAACCGAAGGTGGGCAAGAGCAGCTGTGGTGAGATGTAAATGTTTTGCCAGCACAGTTTTTAGTGCAAATGTTTCCCCTCACTCACCCCATCTTACTGGATTCAGCCATTAATGGCACTTACAAGGTCACACGCTCCCCTCCAGTCGGAACCCATTTCCTCCAATCAGATGCTGGCTCTGAAATCAGATCCAGTACCCAACCACAGTCAACAATAATTAATCCCTTAGCCCTTGTCCATATAGTGACCCTAATCCCCTCCTTTGATCCACAGAACCCCCCCCCCCCAAGCCTCCAGCCCCAAGCTGCACCATCAGTTCCTACGCTGGCCCGCGGTGCCATCTTGAATGTCTCATCTCACAGGGCGGCGATGACAAACCAAACATCAAATCATTCAGATTGGATAGTTCGACTCTCGAGTGGGCATTGCTGCAGATATTGCCCATCACTACTTGCCCTTGGAAGGTGGGGACTGAGCCATCTACTTGTGGCACGGTAGCATAGCAGTTAGTGTAATGCTTTACTTGGCTGTGAGATTGGGGTTCAATTTCCACCTCTGACTGTAAGAAGTCTGAATATTCTTCCCATGACCATGTGGTTCTGTGTGCTGGTTTTCTCTGACATTTCAGACAGGGTTAGTAAGTGGCGGGCAAGCCATGTTGGCACCATGTGTTCCAATGAGGGTATCCCCCCACAGAGTTGTTGAGGAGGGGGTTCCATGGTTTGGGTTTGACTCCTGAAATATATATCTGAATCCGGAAATGCTGGAAACCTTCAGCAGGACAGGCAGCATCTATGGAGAGAGAATGCCATTTCAGGTAAATGGCTTTTCATCAGGCTTTTCATGTGCTGCTTATCTTGCAGAGTGAGTTCACTTGAATTGTCATCAAACCATATACGAATAGCCACGTATACAGTCAAGTGAAGCCGCGCTACTCATGGGCCAAGGTGCAGAACACAGTACCAACATTCATACACAACGCAAGGCACATATAGCACATATAAGCATGCAGTCACACAAAAAAATATATACTATAGCCCAAGTCACTGATCCATGAATGTTGACGGCAAGAGCAAGCCTGTAGCAGTCTGCACCATTCAGCTTGTCTTCCACAGAGCGAACACTGGAGGGCAGTGCCAATGCCAGTATAGACCACCGCGCCACACCACCTCCAGGCACTGACCCCAGTGCCTCTCTCCTGGGCAGCTGCACACAGGCAACGCTGCAGGACGAGGTCCAGACTGCACAGCAACCCAGGCCATGCCACTTCCTTGCCATTGGTCCCATCAGTAAACCAGGGAACTGGATTTGCAGCATTCCACATTACCAACGTCCAACGCAGTCTTGCGATCACAAGAAAAATAACTACAACAAGCTCTCATGGCTAGACTGCACTCCATCTTCATGCACTGACTCCGACTCCTCTGTAGCAGACAGCAATACAATCCTCATCAAGTCCAACTCCTCCACCAAAGTGCAACTCACTGATGTGGTAGACCTGAAATACTCCTCCACCAAAGTGCAACTCACTGATGTGGTAGACCTGAAATACTTGAAGTTCTTAACGTCAACCAGTGTCTTGCTGTCGTAAAAAGACAATAACACCTTTGGCTGGCTCCGTAGATACAGCTGCGTCCGAACACGCCACCATCTTGACTTCAACATTCTGATTTTAGTGATGAAAAGAAGGAAGTTAGGGTGTTCAAAAGAGCTTATTGAGCTTTACAACACAGTTCTGTTTGCTTAAGTTTAAAACCTTCAAATTCCAAAGTTTCATTTGAATGAACTGCCTCTGAAACACAGAGACACTTTATTGTAAGCAGGACAAAGCTTTGCATGTTTGGGCTGTAATTAAATTGTTCCTACCTTGCCAATACATAGGCATATACTTAAAGACTTCCATATAACCCAGTGGTGTTTAGACTGTGTGTGACATCTGGTTTTCAGAATGTAGCCTGTGCACCAAGCTCTGTGGTGGTCCCAGTTCTGTGATGATTCAGTCTAGAGTAGACTCTGCAGAGCTGAAATATTACTCAGCATTGATAAAGTCCAGCTGCATTGGAGCACATCATCGCTGCGACGAAAACTTCAGACTTTGGCAAGTCTCCCAGACCACTTAATAAGAAAATAAATGAAAACGCTTTTCACAAATATTGAGAAAACTCCTCAGCAGCTATAACTAAATGGGACTGATGTGTGTGCGCGTGTGTGTGTGTGTGTGTGTGTGTGTGTGTGTGAGTGTGTGTGTGTGTGTGTGTGTGTGTGTGTGTGTGTGTGTGTGTTTGTGTGTGTGTGTGTGTGTGTGTGTGTGTGTGCGCGTGTGTGTGTGTGTGTGTGTGTGTGTGCAGTGTGTGTAGTGGGTGTGTGTGTATATAGTGTGTGCATGTTTGTTGTTTTGCATGTGTGTGCATGTGTACGTGTGTAAATTACCTCAGTCAGAATAAGATCTGTTATATGCTGATAAGACAGAGAAGCACAGACTTCGGTGAAAATTCCATGCTTTGAATAACTCATTTCTGAAAAATTGTTGGAAGTGATAATTGCGTATTCCTTGTGGAAAATACAGTCAGTGGCCATTTTATTAAATACACATGTACACCTGTTTGTTAATGCAAATATCTAATCAGCCAATCATGTGACAGCAGCTCAATGCATAGAATCATGCAGACATGGTCTAGAGGTTCAGATGTTATTCAGAAACATCAGAATGGGGAACATCTAAGTGACTTTGACCATGGGATGATTGTTGGCGCCAGCCAGGTTGGTTTGAGTAATTCAGAAACTGCTGATCTGGGATTTTCACACCCAACAGTCTCTAAAGTTTACAGAGAATGGTTGGAGAAGCAAAAACTATCCAGTGAGCGGTAATTCTGGGAGTGAAAAAGGCTTGTTAATGAGAGAGGTCAGTAGAGAATGCTGAGACTGGTTCAAGCTAACAGGAAGGTGACAGTGACTCAAACACCTTCAGGTTACAACAGTGGTGTGCAGAAGACCATCTCTGGATGCACGGCACTCCAAACCTTGAAATGGATGGGCCATAGCAACTAAGGAGCACGAACATTCACTCAGGGGCCACTTTATTAGTTAAATCCTGTATCTATTAAAGTGATGACTGAGTGTGTGTGACAATAGCAACAGAGCTGAAAGAAGATAGATTGCAGGAAATGAAAGCTTACTTACCACTTGTCTTATGCACTGAAGACAGTTCTCCATAATGTGAGTAGATGCTTTACACCCAGCTGAGGTCCCCATGTTAGCTCTTATAGCAGATAAAGTTCCACACATGCTCTTTGGTCAGGTGACATTCAGGTACCAAACTGTACTAATCCCACTTACCAGCAAGCTCTTGATTCAAAGCCTTCTGTGCCTTGGTAATTCTAGCGGTCATCCAGAATCTGATTTATTGTCACTGACTTATATGACATAAAATGTATTGTTTTGTGGCAGCAGTATAGTGCAAAGATATGACAATTATTATAACTTTTAACATACATTTTGCAAAAATTGGATAACAAGGTAGAGTTCATTGGTACAGCACATGGTTCGTTTTGAAATCTGATGGTGGATGAAAATAAAATTGTTTCTGAATCGTATACTTCTTCCAGCTCCTATACCTCCTCCCAGGAGCTAGTATCAAAAAGAGGACATGTCCAGATACTTGATAAACATTGTGAAAGTCTTTGCCTCCACTACTTCCTCGAGCAGTGTGCTTCAGATTCCACCCAGCCTCTGGGAGAAAGAAATTCCTTCTTAAGAGCACTCTAACCCTTTTTCCATTACCTTAAACCTATTCCTTCTCATTTTAGATACCCCTGCAATGAAACTTCCTTCAAGAAAGAACCTCTTTAGCCAGGGGGTGGTGAATCTGCGGTATTCATTGACACAGACGATTCTGGGCGCCAAGTCATTGTGTATATTTAAAGCTGAGGTTGATAGGTCCTTGATAGTTAAGGCATCAAGGGTTATGGGGAGAAGGCAGGAGAATGGGGTTGAGAGGGTTAATAAATCACCCATGATGGGATGGCAGAGGAATGGAATGGGACGAAAGGCCTAATTCTGCTCCATGTCTTATGGTCCTCTGGAAAAGTTTTCTCTCATCTATTGCAGCTGTGCCCTTCATAATTTTGAATAACCCCACTCTCTCTTCTGCTCCCAGGAAAAGTCTATCTATCAGTCTCTCCTCACAACAAAATGCTCCTGGTCTCTGAACTGTACCTGGGAAATAACCGGGTTGTTCCTGTCTATTAAAATCTCAAAAAAAAATTTGAGAAAAATTGAAAGGATTGAAAAAAAAAGCCAACTTGGGAGGAAAGGAGGAATCCACGAGATGGGTCTAGGTGGACCAGGCCAGCACGGATCAGATGGCATGAAGGGCCTATCTCTCTGATGTAGAGCTCTTTGCAGTTTTCTTTAGATCACCACTCACATCAGGTTTCTCATGTATACGTGAGAAGGGTTTTGCAATGTGGAATTCTGTGCATTGTGTTACTCATTAACCAGATGGAAGAATTGGTAACAACCAAAGCTAATCTGTGAAATGGGGCAGATGTCTTTTCAAACTGAGCTAATAATTCTTTCTGAAAAACAAACCAAAAACTGCAGATACTGAAGAGCAGCATTGATTCATCAGTTCAAGCAGCATCTATGGCAACAGAAACAAAGTTAACTTCTCAGACTGATGATCAAATCTTCTGAAATGACTGGAGACACTGATGTTTTCTCTCTGTAGATGCCTGACCTGTTTCCAGCATTTTCAATGTTTACTCCTGTTCTCTTGATCTGTATCTGTAATCTACTTCCAGCTTTCCAGGATCTCAAAACCAAGTTTACGTTTATTGTCATCTGACTGTCCATATACACAACCAAATGAAACAAAGTTCCACAATACATACATCACACACAGCAGAGAAAACAAAATATTACCACAAATGTCATTGAAATATTGTTTAAAATGCGTTTGAAATGCACAGCACAGGTAAGCTGTAAACAGTAAACAGCTTGTGGCCCTAGTGACGAGACCTCAGTGGCGGCAGGGTATTTAGTAGTCCCACAGACTAAGGAAAGAAGCGGTACCCCGTCTGGCAGCCCTAATCCTGATGCTTCATGTATTTCCTTCCTGATGGTAGTGGGTCAAATAGATTGTGGCAAGGGTGTTAGGGATCTCCATTAATGCTCCAGACCCTTCCTGGTATGTGTCCCAAATAGTGTGGGGGGAGAGCCTGGTAATCCTCTGGGAGGTTTTAACTATCTGTGGGGTTTTGTGATCCGATGCTTTGCAGCTTCCGTACCGCACAATGATGCACCCAGACAGAGCACTCTCGATGGTGCTCCTGTAGAATGGGGGTGGGGAGCCTTGTAGGCCTCAGTCTCCACCAAAAGTATAGATGCTGCTGTGCCTTCTCAACTAATGAGAAGGTGTTGTGGGTCCAGCTTTGATTGTCTGTTATATGCACACTAATGAACTTTGTGTTCTTTACTCTGTCCACGGCAGAACCATTGAAATGCTCAGAGAGTGGTCAACCTGTGCCTTCCTGAAGTCCACAGTCATCTTTTTTGTCTTGTCTACGTGAGACTCGATTGTTGTTCTCTGCACTCCAACAATCCCTGGAATTTCATTTTCCCTTCACTGACGGGGTCTTTTCCACAGTCTGGGTTCTATGCTCTGTTATTACTAATGGAGAACACAGCTTAAGGACCTTTCTTAAGAGCCCCCTCTTTTTGGCGAGGTTGGCCATAAATTTGATCTGATTGTACCTGGTGGCCCAGTGGTGCAGCAGTTAGTGCAGCTGCCTCAAAGCCCTAGCAAGTCAGTTTTAGTCCTGACCCTGGGCACTGTCTCTGCAGCGTTTGCAAATTCTCCCACAAGGCCATAAATATAGGAGTAGAATCAGCCCATCAAATCTGTTCTACCATTTGTTCATTTCTGTTTTTTTATATCAACCCCATTCTTCTGTTTTCTCCCCATAACCCTTAACCACCTTATCAAGAACCAATGGATCTCCCCTGGGTGGCGATAGGTGGAAAAGTTTAATGGCTGAAGAAGGAATCTAATAGGAAAGGACAGTGGACCATGGAAAAAAAAATGGGAGGAGGAGGGGAACCAGAGGGAGGAGCTGGACTGGTGAGGAGAAGGTAAAGGTGAAAGGGTAACTAGAATGGAGAATGGGAAACGAGAGAAGGTGCGAAGGGGGGAAATTAGTGGAAGTTAGAAACATCGACTTTACTGACATCAGGTTGCGAGGCAGTGCTGGCAGAAAATGAGGTGCTGCTCATACCTGAACTTGTCCACATCATGGCATTAGAGGAGGTCATGGATGGACATGTCCGAATGGGAATGGAAAGTCAAACTGAAATCGGTAGCCCCTGGGAGACCCTGCCTTTTTGGCAGACAAAGGTGCTTGACAAAGCAGTGCCCCAATCTTCTCTGGTTCATCTCCAATTAGATACCTTCTCTTCAGCCCTTTTTTACCTCTTCCACCTATCCTCTCCAAGCTTCTTACTTCATACCCAGTGCCCCCCCACCCCACCAACCCATCCATCTTCCCCTTCACCTGGTCTCACCTATCACCTGCTAGCTTATACTCCTTCCACTCCTGCCGACTTCATATTCTGCCTTTCCCCTCTTCTTTCTAGTCCTGATCAAGGGCCTCAGCACAAAGCATCTACTGTTTATCCCTCTCCATTGATGCTGCCTGACTTGCTGAGTTCTTTCAGCACTTTGTGTGGTTCGCTCACTGAAAAAATTGCTTGCACCAGCATCATGAGGCACATGCCATAATATAAGCAGCACTCACAAGAAAAAATAAACAGTAAATTATACACAATTTGTTACAAGATAAAATACATTTAGAACAACTAAGTCCATTTTAGTGCAAAGTGATCGAAGTGGTTATCATGTTACTGAACTGCGTGATTAGAGTTTGGACATTTGGTTCGAGAACTGAATGGTGACAGAAATAAGTGAGGGGAATGGATTTGGATTTGGAAATGGTTCATTATTGTCACATGTGAATGCCTTAAGTGTCACAACAAACTATATGGGTTGAATGTCCACTTTCTATGTATTAAGGAAAAACACAAAAAGGAAGAAAGCTACAGCACTGTTTCTCTGAAATTAAGATTCTGTAGAGATATTCCGTCTGCCAGCTGTCAAACTTCCTTTCAGCATTCAAAACAACATTTGTGATAGCAGAGCTTACGGCAGATATTCCACATTTGGGAGTGAATTTGTGCTCAGCAGCCAGAAAACACAAGTGTGGTGCTAGAGTGCCAACAACAGGGACTCTCCCATCTCCGTTCTGTGAGTTGGCATGGCCATGTTGTAGCTCTGCCCTAAATGCTATCATCATGACCTTTCCTTTCTTTTCATGTTGGCTGAATACTCTGCTTTGGTAAACACATATTGGAACAAGAGCTCATATGCTTGTATTATCTCATATCACAAGGACTCCAGATGGGACCTGACATGTGAGATTTTTGCCTTCCTCAAGAAGAAATGAAGTCACTTGTTTAAAAATTCAGAGGACCGCACTTACACTTTTTGCTAGTTCCGGGGTCATCCTACCTACCACACTCCGAGATGGCTATGAACAATTTTAAATCAAAGAGAACTGGGAAAAGTTGGCAGCACAGTTGGTGCAGTTTGAAATCGGCGGAACTGATAGATAGAGGTTCTTTAAATTATGAGAGATGTCAACAGGGTAGACTGTCAGAGCCTTTTTCTCAGGGTAGCAAGGCTAAACATGCTTTTAAGGTCAGTGTAAAAATGTTTAAGGATGATGTGAGGGGTAAGTATTTTACGCAGAGTGATGCACCATCAATAACTCACTCTGAGATGTGAGGCGAGATATCGACTTTTATTGACTGGAAGAAGGACCAAGCAGTGAGTGACCACCATACTACATCCTGGAGACTTGATCGCCTTTATACAGGGGTCTGTGGGAAGAGCCACAGGAGCAGTCAGCAGGGGCGTGTCCAGACAGGTATATGTAGTTCACCACACAGAGCATGGTAGGTACATACCAGCGGGCAATTTGGTGAAGTTGATCAGTGTTTTAGACAAATGAACATGAAGGGAATGGAGGGAATGAAGGGAATGAAGGGAATGGATGGTACACAGGAGGAGGACATTGAGTATAAACTGGTATTAAGATTAGCACAATATTGTGGACAGAATCACCTGATAAGTGCTGTACTATCCTGGATCAGAATCAGGTTTATTATCACTGACATATGTCAAGAAATTTGTTGCTTTGAAGCAGCAGTATAGTGCATTACATAAAAATTATTAAATGTTACAATAAGAAAAATATAAATAAATAGTGCAAAAAGAGAGCTAGTGTTCATGGACTGTTCAGAAATCTGATGGTGGAGGGGAAGAAGCTGTTCCTAAAACATTAAGTGTGCATCCTCAGGCCTCCATATCTCCTTGTGGTTGGTAGCAAGGAGAAGCGATCTTGTTGTGGATGGTGATGGCCTGTAATGATGGATACCACCTTCTTGAGGCACTGTGCTTTGGAGATGCCTTCAACGATGCTCTTCCTCCACTCTTCCTCACCTCTCCTCGCCTATCTCCCTCTATCTTTCAGTTCAGTTCTCGACTTGAAACACTGCCTGAGCTCCTCCAGCGAGTTTGCTTTTGGCATCGGGTGTGAGCTGATAAGTGTGAAGAGCATTTGTGCCTCATGTTCTCAGTATCATTTTTGATTTGCTGAGTTTATTTTCTTTTGCATATCGGTTGGGTGTCAGACTTTGACTGTTTATGTATAGTTTTTCATAACGCCTATTTTATTTATTCCTTTTTTACTGTAAATGCCTGTACAAAACTGAATCTCAAGGTAACATAGACATAATTTGATGATAAATTTATTTTAAACTTTGAATTTGAACTTTGAATTCCAATGTGGGAACACACTCACAAAAAGGACTGTTGTGATTCAAGAAAAGAGCTCATTTTTATTTTCTCAAGGGCAGTTAGGAATGGACAATAAATAATTTCTTTAAAAAAACTATGGGCTGTGAGGACCCCAGGAACGACCGCTCCAATGCTGTGTCCAGGGAACCAGGTACAGCCGCTAGGAAGTGGGATCAGGTCTCAGTTTAACATTCCAGTTGAGGGAAATCACAGCGGACAGGACAGCAGAGTTACAGGGAGGCATTGGCTGGATTCTGCACTGAAGAGTCTGGAGCAGGGCTTGAACTTACACTCTCTGACTCACAGGCAAGAGCTCTGTTGTCTGATCTATCACCGACACTGGTTTTCTTCCAGTTCCACTCACACACTTGAAATGAGGGTGGTAACAATTAGACTGAGGTTCCAAGTCTGCTCCATGTCACATGGTGTCTGCTGAATCTGGGTCCATGCCTGACAATAACTCAGGGCTCTGTATGAAGCCCATGGGATTCTCCCCACCCTCCCCCCATCTCTGTCACTGGCATCATAGGGTGGTCTTAATCAGAAGAGTAGAACTAAAGCTCTAAAGGAATCCATTTTCCCTAACCAGTGCAGCGCAAATATATGAAATTACTATACATTACAAAAATAAAGAAATAGTGCAAATGAAGGAGAAACAATGAGGTAGTGGTCATCGTTTCATGGACCTTTCAGAAATCTGACAACGGAGAGGTAAAAGGTGTTGAGTGTGGGCCTTCAGGCTCATTTACCTCCTCCACGATGGTTGTAATGAGAAGAAATCATGTCCCAAATGGAGAGGATCCTTAATGATGGTTGATTTCATCTTGAGGCACTATCTCTTGTAGATATCCTTAGTGGTGGTGAGGGTTGTGCCCATGATGGAGTTCAGAATTCCAAGTTGAATTGAATTGAATTGACTTTATCACTTACATCCTTCATATACACTAGGAATACAAATATTTTTTTATTAGTTTTTCAAAATTAAAAACCCCAAATCCCAATGAGGAACATTAAAACAGTGCAAAATTAAGCACACAATAACAATATGCTACAAAGGAAGAGAATTTAGCAAAAAAAAAGCACCTGAATTAAAGACAAGTAAGCTTAGTGTCCTCCCCAAGCCCCACAACACAAGAAAAAACAACAGCAACTCCAGACCAACCACAACACAATATAGAGAGTATAAGTCAGGACAGCCAAACTCCCAGACTGTGAATACACTCAGCAACAGAGGATAATAATGCCTTCTACCAGAAAAAAAAGGAGCTGAAAGCAAGGGACCGAAAAGAAAAAAAAAACTCTAGTCAAGAGGAAGGTTATGAAAGTACTCGATAAAAGGTCCCCAGACCTTATGGAACTTTAGATCCGAATTGAGAACTGAATAATGAATTTTTTCGAGGTCCAAGCAGGCCATGATGTCGTTAAGCCATTGAGCATGAGTGGGTGGGGCAACATCTCTCCATCTAAGGAGGATCAAGCGTCTAGCCAGGAGAGAGGCAAAGGATAATATTCGGCATTTGGTCGGACCCAGACATAAATCTGTCTCGCCCCAAAAACCAAACAGAGCAATTAAGGGGTTTGGTTCTAGGTGCTGATTCAGAATACACGATAACGTAGTGAAGACATCTTTCCAGAATTTCTCCAAGCTAGGACAGAACCAGAACATATGGATGAGAGAGGCCACGCCCCTCTTGCATTTATCACAGAGCGGACTAACGCTAGGGTAGAATTGAGATAGTTTAGATTTAGACAAATGGGCTCTATGAACAATCTTAAACTGTAAAAGGCAGTGGCGAGCACAAAGAGAGGTTGAGTTAACCGATTTGAGAACTGAATCCCAGCTCTCCTCAGATAAGGAGATATTTAAATCCTGCTCCCAGGCCATTTTGATTTTATCCATGGGGGCCCGTCGTAAGGCTGCTAGTTTATCTCGGATGATTGATATTAAGCCTTTACCTAGTGGATTCATGGAAAGAAATAGGTCCATAGCATTTTTCGCAGGCATTTCAGGAAAGTTAGGAATTAAAGGAGCAATAAAGTGTCGGATTTGGAGATATCTGAAAAAATGAGCATTGGGCAGATTGAACTTAACAGAGAGCTGCTGAAAAGAAGCGAAGCGATTATCAATGAAAAGATCTTCAAAATGTCTATTGCCCTTCCTATACCAAACCTGGAATGCTGAATCGTATGTATTAGGTAAAAAAAGGTGATTATGAGCAACAGGGCTGGAAACAGAAAACCCCTGGAAACCATAGCATTTCCTGATCTGAGCCCATATACGCAAAGTGTGTCTAACAAGAGGATTAGCTATTGATCTGGGCAGACTACTAGGGAGTGCAGAGCCAAGAAGTGCAGAGATAGATAATTCTTTAGTGGAGCTCAGCTCCATCGCCACCCAGTTAGGGCACTCGGGTTGGCCATGGAAGAAAGACCAGAAGGTAGCACAACGTATATTAGCTGCCCAATAATATAAACAAAAGTTAGGTAAAGCCATGCCACCCTCTTTTTTAGATTTTTGGAGATGGATTTTATTAATTCTAGAGCGCTCATTCTGCCACAGATATGACAAAATAATAGAGTCTAAGGAATCAAAAAAAGATTTAGGAATAAAAATTGGGATAGATTGAAATAGGTATAAAAATTTGGGGAGAACATACATTTTAACAATATTAATACAACCTACCAAAGACATAGATAGAGGTGACCGTTGTACCAGACTCTGTTTTAAAGCATATGAAAGATTGGCAAAGTTTTCACGAAAGAGATCTTTAAACTTCCTTGTGACTGTAATTCCAAGATAAGTAAATTGATTATGGACTACTTTAAAAGGGAGATCATAAAATGTTAGTTCTTGTGCTTCTTTATTAATTGGGAGACGTTCACTCTTATGTAAATTAAGTTTATAGCCAGAGATCTGGCTAAACTGGTCAAGAAGTGAAAACATTAGAGGTAAGGATGTAGACGGATTTGAGAGAAAGAGTAATAAGTCATCAGCATAGAGAGAAACTTTATGCTCAACACCCCCTCTCCAAATCCCAGTCAATTCAGGGCAGTTTCAAAATGCTATCGCCAGAGGTAGGAATACAAATCTTTACATTACGTTTCTGTCTAAATGTGCAATGCGCAATTTATAATAAATAGTATGTACAACAGGACAGTCAATATAACATAGAAATACTATTGTATCAGTGTGAATTAATCAGTCTGATGGCCTGGTGGAAGAAGCTGTCCAAGAGCCTGTTGGTCCTGGCTTTTTTGCTGCGGTAATGTTTCCCAAATGGTAACAGCTGGAGCAGTTTGTGGTTGGGGTGACTCAGGTCCCCAATGATCCTTTAGGCCCTTTTTACATACCTGTCTTTGTAAATGTCCTGAATAGTGGGAAGTTCACATTTACAGATGCACTGGGCTGTCCACACCACACTCCGCAGGGTCCTGCGATTGAGGGAAGTAGACAGCAACAGGATGCTCTCAATTGTGCCCCTGTAGAAAGTTCTTGGATTTGGGGGCCCATACCAAACTTCTTCAACCATTTGAGGTCAAAGAGGCACTGTTATGCTTTTTTCACCACACAGCCAGTTATGTACAGATCATGTGAGATCCTCAGTGATGTGAATGTCAAGGAACTCAATTTATTATCAAAGTACATGTCTCTATTTACAACACTGAGATTCATTTTCTTGTGGGCATTCACAGAAAATACAAGAAACACAATAGAATCAATGAAAAAGCACACTCAACGTTATGAACAAACCATTAACGTGCAAAAGACAACGAACTTTGCAAATACAAAAAGAAAAACATAATAATAATAATAATAATACTGCTCCACAACCTGATGGTAATAGAAACTGATGATGAAGCTGAGCTTACAGACAAAATTATCTTAACATCCAACATCACATTAACAGAATACATGGGCACTGACAAAACAAAAAGACCCTGTGTGTCAAAACAAAATACATAATCAAAATTTGCAAAAATTGCTAATACTCTGAACAATATTATATTACCACAATATTTAGGAAAACTTGAAACATTTGAAGAACTACACACAATAACACACTGCATAGCATTAACTGCAGTGCAGTGCCGTGCAATGGCTCTGAAATAGAGGCACTCATTAATAGAAACCAAAAACTGAATAATGAACTGAGAACATCAAAATGACAAAAGAGGTTAAGAAACAAAATTGAAACCTTAAGAACAGCTAAAGGTATATAAAATGAATAACCCGAACAAGAGAGATAAGAGCGAAGGAGGAAGCTGGATTAGGGAGGGAAAAGAACACACTCAAAGATCTGAAGACATGCAAACTCCTGAAGTTACAAAGGATATGCTAAGAGCTGTTATAAAAAATACCCACAACTTCATCTGTTCCTATTAATACATATCAACAATTTTCTTAAAAATCTTGAAAAAGTGCTCAAATTTTTGACAGAATGTAAAACACATCTCTTACCTGAAAGAGAAATCACAAATGAACAATCAAAATATTGTCCTATTACTTGTTTACAAACTATATATCAAATTGTAACATCATGCATCTGGCAACTAATTACCACTCACTTAGATAAACAGAGTATACTTACAGAAGAGCAGAAAGGATGCCTTAAGGGTATGAAAGGATGTAAGGAACAACCGATAATACATTCTATGATTCTAAATCAAGCCTGGCAGCAAAGCAGAAATATTTCATGTTTTTATATTGACTGCCAAAAAATATTTGATTCTGTCCCACAGTCATGGCAATAGAACTTCTTAATATATATAAATTACAAGTAATACTTGTGAAATTCCTAAAATATCTGATGAAGCATTGGCATGCTATAATCACATATCTATTGACGACAAACGAGAACAACCACTGTTAACAAAATAAACCGAGACATTTTTCAGGGTGACTCTCTAATCCCATTGTGGTTTTGTCTGGCTTTAAACCCACCCTTTAATTTACTGAATTGAATAAAAATAGGGTATCAAATCAGAAACATCCAAGCAAATTAAACCTTGATACACCTTCTATACATGTATGATTTGAAATTATATACGTCTTCATCAATAAAGCTAAAGCAATTATTTTAAATAGTAGAACAATTTTCCCAAGATATAAACATGAACTTTGGACTGGATAGGTGCAGTTCATTAAACATAAAGAAAGGTAAACATGAAAGAAACATAAAGAGCTAGCAGAATATAAAACAGAGCAGCAGGATACCATATAACTGATGGAAAAATATGAAATATGTAAGTATTTGGGATATCAACAAGCAAAGAAATTAGATCATAATAGGGAAAACTTCTGTCAGAATTTACTTCAAGGCTTAAGAAAATCTGTTAAACAGAGCTCAATGTGAAAAATATAACAAAGGCAATAAATTCTTTTGCTATACCTATATTAATGTATTCTTTTTGCAATGATATCTTGGTCTGAAACAGTTCTGGAAAATTTACAAAGAAAATTAAAAATTGAAATTACAAATTTTAGAAAACACTATGTCCACTTATACTCACTTTGATTAACTCTACCTAGGACAGAAGGAGGAAGAGGAATAACAGTCAAAAAAAATTATGAAATAGTCAAAAAAAACTTCTAAAGAGGAGGACTGCTTTGCCAAGCACCCCTGCACTAAACGTCATAAGCTGGGCTTCTCGGTGGCCAAACATTTTAATTCTCTGTTGCAATGTGTCGGTCCATGGCCTCCTCTTGTGCTAAGTTAAGGCCACCCTTAGGGTGGAGGAGCAACACCTTAAATTCTGCCTGGGTACCCTCCAACCTGATGGCACAAATACCAATTTCTCTTTCCAGCTAACCTTATGTCCCCTCTTCCTTCCCCTTCTTCTCTTGTCCACTCTTCTCTCCTATCAGATTCTTTCTTCTCCAGCTCTTGACCTTTCCCATCTACCTGGCTTCACCTATCACCTTCTAGTTACCCTCTTTCCCCTCCCCCCACCTTTTTATTCGGGCATCTTCCTGAAGAAGTGTTTTGGTCCAAAATGTTGACTGTTTTACAAACACTAGAAAATCTGCAGATGCTGGATATCCAAACCAACACACACACAATTCTGGAGGAACTCAGCAGGTCTGGCAGGATGTATGGAAACGAGTAAACAGTTGACGTTTGGGGCCGAGATGCTTCATCAGGACTGGAAAGGAAGCAGAGAAGTCAGAATGAGAAGATGGGAGGAAGGGAGGAAGAAGTACAAAGTGGTAGGTTATAGGTGAAACCAGGAGGGGCGAGGGGGTGAAGTAAAGACTTGTGAAGTTGATTGATGAAAGAGATAAAGGGCTGGAGGAGGGGGAGTCTGATAGGAGAGGACAGTAGACCATGAGAGAAGGGGGACGTGTCCCAGAGGGAGGTGATGGGGAGGGGAGAAAATATGGTGAGAGAGGGAAACAGAAATGGGGACAGGTGAAGGAGGTTGGGGGAGGGCAATTATTGGAAATTCGAGAAACCGATGTTCATTCCATTAGGTTGGAGGCTACCAAGATGGAACATATAGTGATGCTCCTCCAATTTGAGTGTGACATCATCATGACAACAGAGGAGGCCATGAACTGACATGTCAGAATGGGAAGTAGAATTGAAATGGGTAGCCACTGGGAGACCCTGCTCTTTGTCAGGCCCATCCTTCTGCCATCACACCAGGGATAGGGTTCCTCTTGTCCTCAGCTACAACCCCACTAGCCTCCACATCCAGTGCATAATTCTCCAAAATTTCCATCATCTCCAATGTGAGCTACTGGGAAAAATGAGGAAGGTGCAGGATAGATGTATTCCAAAAGTGAAGAAATACTCAAATGGCAAAATAGTACAACCGTGGCAGACAAGGGAAGTCAAAGCTAATGTAAAAACAAAAGAGGGGGCTTACAACAAAGCAAAAATTAACTGGAAGAAAGAGGATTGGGAAGCTTTTAGAGACCTACAGAGAGCAATGAAAGGAATCATTAGGAGGGAAAAGATGAAATATGAAAGCAAGTTAGCACTCAATATCAAAATGGATAGTAAAAATTTTCTCAAATATGGGAAAAAAATAAAAGAGAGACGAGAGTGGATATAGGACAGCTAAAAAATGAGGCAGGACAAATAATAACGGGGGACAAAGAGACAGCAGATGAACTAAATGTGTATTTTGCACCAGTCTTCATTGTTGAAGACACCAGCAGTGTGCCAGTTATTGAAGGGTGTGAGGGAAGAGAAGTGAGAGCAGTTACTATGACAAGAGAGAAGGTGTTCAAAAAGCTGAAAGACCTAAGGGTACGTAAGTCACCCAGACAAGATGAACTGCACCCATGGGTTCTGAAAGAGATAGCGGTAGAGATTGTGGAGACATTAGAAATGATCTTTCAAAAATCATTGGACTCTGGCGTGGTGCCAGAGGACTGGAAAATTGCAAATGCCACTCCACTCTTTAAGAAAGGAGGAAGGCAGCAGAAAGGAAATTATAAAATTATAGCCTGATTTCAATGGTTGGGAAGATGTTGGAATCAATTGCTAAGGATGAAGTGATGGAGTTCTTGGTGACACATGACAAGATAGGACAAAGTCAGCATGGTTTCCTGAAGGGAAAATCCTGCCTGACGAACCTGTTGGAATTCTTTGAGGAGATTACAAGTAGGACAGATAAAGGGTATTTCGATTTTCAGAAAGCGTTTGACAAGATGCCACCATTAGGCTGCTTACCAACCTAAGAGCCCATGGCTTTATAGGATAGTTACTGGCATGGTTAGAGCATTGGCTGATTGGTAAAGGCAGTAAGTGGGAATAAAAAGATTGTTTTCTGGTTGGCTGCCAGTGACTAGTGGTGTTCTTCAGGGGGTCAGTGTTAGGACTGCTTTTTATGCTGTATATCAATGATTTAGATGATAGAATAGATAACTGTTGCCAAGTTTGCAGATGATACAAAGATTGGTGGAGGGGCAGGAAGTGTTGAGGAAACAGGTAAGCTGCAGAAGGACTTAGAGAGATTAGGAGAATGGGCAAGAAAGTGGCAAGTGAAACACAGTATTGGAAAATGCATGGTCATGCACTTTGGTAGAAGAAATAAATGTGCAGACTATTTTCTAAACAGGGAGAAAATACAAAAAATCTGAGATGCAAAGGGACTTGGGAGTCCTTGTGCAGAGCACCCTAAAGGTTAACTTGCAGGTAGAGTTGGTGGTGAGGAAGGCAAATGCCATGTTAGCATTCATTTCAAGAGGTCAAGAATACAAGAGCAGGGATGTGATGCTGAGGCTTTATAAGACACTGGTGAGGCCTCACCTTGAGTATTGTGAGCAGATTTGGGCTCCTCATCTAAAAAGAGATGTGCTGGCATTGGAGAGGGTTCAAAGGAGGTTCACAGGGATAATTCTGGGAGTGAAAGGGTTATCATATGATGAATTTTTGATGGCTTTGTACTCGCTGGAATTCAGAAGGATGAGGGGGGAATCTCATTGAAACCTTTTGAATGTTGAAAGGCCTAGACAGAGTAGATGTGGAAAGAATGTTTCCCATGGTGGGGGAATCTAGGACAAGAGAGCACAGCCTCAGGATAGAGGGGTGGCCATTTGAAAACAGAGATGCAGAGAAATTTCTTTAGCGAAAGGGTGGTGAACTTGTGGAATCTGTTAGCACAGGCAGCCGTGGAGGCCAGGTCACTGGGTGTATGTAAGGCAGAGCTCGATAAGGTCTTGACTGGCCATGGCATCAAAGATTACGGGGAGAAGGCAGATGAGGGGTAAAAAGGATCAGCCATGATGGAATGTGGAGCAGACTCAATCAGCTAAATGGCCTAATTCTGCTCCTATGTCTAATGGTCTTATGGGATCCCACCACCAACACATTTTTCCTTCTTTCCCACTTTCCGCTTTCTGCAGGATCGCTCCCTGAACGACTCCCTCATCCACTCATCCCTCCCACTGATCTCCTTCCTGAAACTTATCCTTGCAAGTGGAACAAGTGCTACACCTGCCCCTACACCTCCTCCCTCACTACCATTCAGGGCCCCAAACAGTCCTTCCAGGTGAGGCAACCAGGTCACCTACTGCATCCGGTGCCCCTGGTGTGGCTTCCTGTATGCCGGTGAGAACCGAAGTACATTGGAAGTCCACTTTGCTGAGCACCTTCACTCCGTCTGCTAGAAAAAGCAGGATCTCCCAGCGGCCACTCATTTTAATTCCACTTCACATTCCCATTCCGACATGTCAGTCCATGACTTCCTCTACTGCCTTGATGATGCCACATTCCGGTTGGAGGAGCAACACCTTATATTTCATCTGGGTTGCCTCCAACTTAACGGCATGAACATCAATGTCCTGAATTTCCGATAACTGCCCACCCCCACTTTGCCATTTCCCATTCCTGTTCCCTCCACTCACCTTAACTCCCTTACCTGCCCATCACCTCCCTCTAGTACTCCTCCCCCTTCCCTTTCTTCCTTGATCTTCTGTCCTCTCCCTATCAGATTCTCCCTTCTCCAGCTCTTTATCTAGTTCACCAACCATCTTCCCAGTTCCTTATTCACCTCCTTCCCCTCTCTTGGTTTCACCTAGCACCTGGCACCTTGTATTTCTTCCTCCCCTACCCCCACCTTCTTGCTCTGACTTCTCCTCTTCCTTTCCAGTCGAGGTGAAGGGTCCAGCCTTGAAAAGTCGACTGTTGACTCTTTCCCGTAGATGCTGCCGGACCTGCTGAACTCCTCCAGCGTTTTGTGTGTGTTGCCTGGATTTACGGCATCTGCAGACATTCTTGTGTTTTCATCAGTGAAAACAGGATTTGGCGCTCCATGCAAATATTTACAATTCTGCTAAGAAGTAGACACCACTAAACCTAAGCGAAAGCACAGCCCAGGGAAATGAAGAAATTGTCGCTATAGAAGAAAAAGTTAAGCAGTGGAAGAGCATGAACCTCTGAGGAAGACACTGCCAGGATCTGAGCAGACTCGATGGCAACAAGGAAGCTTCGACCACCTGGCTCAGAGTTGGAGACCTCTCCCCAGAAATCAAAGGGTTCCTTATGGCAATACAGGACCAGGTGGTTAACACACACACAAAAAATCAAACATTACATAATAAACCACCTGCAAATTTAAAATGATAAACGCAGAAAATGCCACAAGAAGCCAGAAACAATCCAACACTTACAGGATCCGGCAGCAGTTTAATTCAATCTGATTACTTACACAGGCACAATCAAGTGACAAACGTCATTCACCAAAATCTTGTTTTAAAGTACAAACTCATAAAAGATGCCATACCTTACTATAAATACAAGTCTGATCCAGTTTTAGAGTCTGACTCCTACAAATTATATAACGACCGATCCATAATTACAGATAGGACAATCCATAATAACCATCCAGATATAATATTATAGGAAAGACTAGCAAGAACAACTTAATAGATACAGCTATTCCTAACACACATGACATACTGCAACCAATAAGTGAAAACACCAGTAATATGTTGAATTAAAAGTGGAAATTGAACGACTATGGAACATGAACACAGTATACATTGTCCCAAGAGTGGTATCTACAACTGGTGTCATCCCAAAGTCACTACACAACAGCATTAAACAATTAGGCCTACACAGAAATATTTGTGTAAATCTTCAGAAAGCCACAATACTAAACACCAGTTCCTAGCAATTGAGAAATGAATGTGCTTGGCTATGCGTATACCTCAGGTTTTGCCAGCTTGAGCTGAGAATAGATAAATAAACAAACAAACCAATAAATACATAAATACATACATTTTGAGAACATGAAATGAAGAGCCCTGGAAAGTGAGTCCGTAGTTTGTAGGAACAGTTTAGTGCTGGAGTTATGGAATCAGTTCAGTTTTGAGTTAAATGAAGTTACCATTCTGGTTCAAGAGCCTGATGATTGAGGGGTAATAACTGTTGTTGATCCTAGTGGTGTGGGTCCTGAGGCTCCTGTACCTTTTTTCTGATGGTAGGGGTGAGAAGAGAACATGGATTGGATGGTGGGGGTCCTTGCTGATGGATGCTACTTTCCCACGACAGCGCTCCAAGTTGATATGATCAGAGGTAGGGAGGGCTTTACCTGTGATCAACTGGGCTGTATCGACCACTTTTTGTAGGCATTTCCATTCAAGGGCATTAGTGTTTCCATACCGGATGCAACCAGTCAACGTAAACTCCACCAAGTATCTATAGAAGTCTTTCAAAATTTTAGATGGCATGACAAGTCTTCACAAACTTCTAAGTAGAGGTGCTGCTGTGCTTTCTTCATAATGGGACTTCCATGCTAAACCCAGGACAGATCCTCTGAAATGATAGCATGAAGGAATTTAAAGTTGCTGACCCTGTCCACTTCTGATCCCTTGATGAGGACTGGCTAATGGACCTCCTATTTCCTGCTCCTGAACTCAATAATCAGCCCTTCAGTCTGGCTGGCATTGAGTGAGAGGTTGTTGTTATGGCAACACTCAGCCAGATTTTCTTTCTCCCTCATATATGCTGATTTGTCTCCATCTTTCATTTGGCTTACAACAGTTGTGTCATCAGCAAACTTAAGTATGGCATTGGAGCTGTGCTTAGCCTCACAGTCACAAGTATGAAGCAAGCAGAGTAGAGGGCTAAACACACAGCCTTGTGGTGCACCTGTGATGATGGAGATTGTGGAGGAGATGTTGTCACCAATCCAAACTGACCGGGATCTGCAGTGTGGAAATCAAGGATCCAGCTGCACAACGAGGTATTGAGATCTGGGTCTTGTCATTTATTGATTAGGTTTGAAAGGATGATTGTATCAAATGCAAAACCTGCATTCAAGTGAAGAGCATCCTGATGCAGGCACCTTTGCTGTCCAGATGTTCCAGGGTTGAGTGAAGAGCCAGTGAGATAGCATCTAACCTGTTGTGATGGTGGACAAATTGGAGCAGATCCAAGCTGCTTCTCAGGCAGGAATTGATATGCTTCATCTTAAACCTCTCAAAGCACTTCATCACATTACATGTAAGTGCAACTGGATGAGAGTCATCGAGGCACTGGTGTAAGTGAAGCTTGTTTGAAGCAGGTGGGTAACTCAGACTGCTAAAATGAGAGGTTAAAGATATCGGTGAACACTCCAGTCAATTGATCAGCACAGGTCTTTAGTACTCGGCCAGGTACCCCACCTTAACTGAGTCGACTTCCCTCTGTAGCTTCTTTTCAGCAAATACAGTATTTTGCTTTGTGGGTTGGAAACGAGGATAATCTAGTCATTGGCACATTGTGCTTGGTGGGAGCTTGCTGTGCTTTTCTGGATCCAGAGAAGAGGCTTGTGTTGATCTTGGATCAAGAGAGAGCCTCTGTAAGTGGCAGTGCCTTCTAATAGTTACCACCACCTGACTGCTGGAGGCTGATTGTCTGTCTGAAGTTGATGAGCTGATCTGCAGACGTGCTTCTTTATTGAACTGTTCCAGATCAAATCCGATCTGAGGGAACACACACTAGTCCTCATAGAGGGATCAGAAGTGGAGAGAGTGAGCAATTTCAAGTTCCTGGGTATTAATATCTCTGAGGATCTAACCTGGTCCCAACATATCAATGCAGCTGTAAAGAAGGCAAGACAGTGGCTATATTTCATTAGGAGTTTGTGGAGATTTGATTTGTCACCTAAAACACTCACAAATTTCTACAGATGAACCATGGGGAACATTCTAATTAACTGGGATCGAAGTAAGCTGCAGAGAGTCATAAAATTAGTCAGCTCCATCATGGGCATGAGCCTCCATGGTATCCAAGATATCCTCAAATGAGTGGTACCTCAGAAACACAGTGCCCATCATTAAGGACTTCCATCACCCATGACATGCTCTCTTTTCAGGAAGGAGGTACAGAAGCCCACAGGCACACACTCAATGATTCTGGAACAGCTTCCTTCTGAATGGACATTGAACCTATGAACGCTACCTCACTACTTTTTCATTTCTGTTTTTGCACTACCAGGTGGTCCCCCTTTACAAAGGTAGAGCATTCCTATGAAACCTCTCTCAAGCTGAAATGGCATAAAGCGAAGAACCATTAATTTATATGGGGACAAAACTCCTCTTGGTAATGTGAAAGCAGGTTACTAATGTAGGACTTTTGTAAAAGCAAAGTGGTGTAAAGTGAACATTCGTAAAGCGGGGGACACCTGTACTCATTAAATTTAACTATTTAATATATGTGTATACTTACTGTAATTCATGGATTTTTTTCTCTATTATCATGTATTGCATTGTAATGCTGGGGCAAAGCTAAGCAATTTCACCACATATACCAACAATATTAAATTTGACTTTGATTCCAAGACGAGAAAATCTGCAGGTGCTGGAAATCCAAGCAACACAAAAAATGGTTGAGGAGCTCAGCAGGTCAGGCAGCTTCTGTAGAAAAGAATAAGCAGCCCAAGACCCTTCACCAGGACTGGAAAAAAGGATGAGAACTTCTCGTCTTTTTTACCAGTCCTGATGAAGGGTCTCGGCCCAAAACGTTGACTGCTTTGTCTTTTCCATAGATGCTGCCTGGCCTGCTGAACTCCTCCAGCTTTCTGTGTTTTGCTCTGCTCAGTTTGTTGAGTTTGAGAACTGGCAGCCACTGAGAGATACACCTCTGCTGCGCCAGGTGAATCTCCGATTTCCCATGCTGCTTGTGGTAGCAGACAGAATTTGGTGAGGATTGTGGTACAGCTAGTAGAGCTGATGGCTCATACCTCCAGTGACTCCAATTTGATCTGGACCTCCGCTGTTCTCTGTGTGGAGTTGGCACAAATCACCCTGAGACCGCATGGATTTCCTCCCACATCCCAAAGACGTGAGAGCTGATTGATCGTGAGTGATAGAAACTGGGGGAAGAAGATTGGCAAGTGGGGAGAATAAAATCGGATTATGTCAGATTAGTGTAAAGGAGTGCTTGATTTTCTGTGTGGACTCAGCATGCTGAAAGGTTTGTATCCATGCTGGATAACTCCATGAAAAAAAATAAACCTTTTCTCCAGCCAGTTGCCAACTACTCTGTAATTATTTGACAATAAAATTAAACTGAAATAGTATCCGCCTTACCATCTGTAATCGTCATGTAAAATCTACAAATGACCCCTTTAACAGCGAGGCTTTCTCTATAAGATTGTGCATGGGATTGAATATCTAAATTAATGCTAATTTCAAAAAGACTTTGCTGAAGTAGTAAGCAACAAGTAATTCTGGCTCTCACTTCGATTAAAATTGTACTTTAGAATTGAAATGGCCCCTGCCTCTGTTTTGTGAGGCAGGGATTCTTTCATTAATTGACAGAAAAATGCTCACTTGTTTACTGTGAATATTGCCACTGTAGCCCTGTGCATAACAGATGCATTCATTCCGTGTCTCTCGTCCAAGTCACGGATGTTTTAGAAAATCCTATTAAACAGGAGTGCCATGCATCTGTTGTCAAGGTACCTGGATCTTGCCAGCTTGTTAATTCAGCGAAAATTTTCCGATGCTTTCCTTCAGTTAGTTTTTCTCTATTCTGTTTCCGCTGTTACCCGACATCAGCACGTGGATTCAGAGACAACGCAGAATGCACGATGAGGTGTCCTGGCCAGCGGGACGGGTTTCAGCATGGACATGGCAGTATTACCCTACAGGTCGATGGTAATCGAATCGGAAACCTGTGGTAGTGTGTGTGTGATGTCATGGCTGAAGGTGAGGCGGCAGTTAAAGATAAAGTACGGAAGCAGTCTTCGGCCTCTGGCAACCAAGATGGCCATCTTAACTAAGCCCATTTGCCTGTGTTTGGCTCATATCCCTCTGAACCCTCCTGACCCAAGTGCCTTTTAAATGTCCCTTGTGTTGGAAGAAACTGCAGAGAGTTGTGGACATGGCTCAGTATATCACAGGAACCAGCCTCCCCTCCATACACTCTATCGACATATTTCACAACAACATCCAGGACCCCACGCATCGTGATTCTCCCCATTGGGAAGAAGATGCAAAGGCCTGAACACGTGCACCATCAGGCTCATGGACGTCTTCCATCCCGGTGTTCTAAGACTATTGACTGATGCCTGATGGACCCGACGTCAAAATCTACCCAGTCATGGCTGTACCTTAACATCTACCTGTGCTGCACTTTCTCTGTAGTTGTTCTACGTTCTGCTATTACTACTTCAAAGCAATGATAATGATGACATGATCTGTAATGGATGGTTCTTCACTGTACCTCAGCACATGTGACTATGATAAACCAGTTTACCTGCCTGTGCTATAGAAAAAGAGCAATGCAGCACAGTACGGGCCCTGCTAGGAGTGGTGGTGGAGCCAGGTACAATAGTGGCATTTAAGAATCTCTAAGAGAAGCACAAAAATGTGCAGAGAATGGAGGGATCTGAACATTGCTTAGTTGGGCATTTAATTCCAAATTTGATTAGCTTGGCACAACATCAGGGGCCCAAGGGTCTGTTCCTGCACTCTACAATTCTGTATTACATACTCTGCGCAGGGAATGGAGTGATATTAACCATGTGCCGGCAGGTGGGGTTACTTTACATTGGCATCATGGTTGGCACAGACGTGCTGGGTCAAAGAGCCTGCATTGTTCTGTGTACAACTTTCTGTCCAGAGGATCATCACGGACTCCAGCCACCCCAACCGCAAATTGTTACAGCTGCTTCTGTTTGGCAAACGGTACCGCAGCATGAAGGCCAGCACCAACAGCGTCTTTGACCAGGACGTTAGATTGATCAATAATCATTGATCTGATTGCATATCTGACTTTATATACATGGATACAAAACAATTATGTGTACAATCTTTGTGCTTGGGCACCATCCTCCCATACCCCCCTTCCTTATCGCTTGTACACAGCGACGGAGACGCAGCACAAAGATCTTTACTCCCTCATGTTATGAGATGGATGTAAGAAGTAAATTCTAATTCTAATTCAAATGTCAAACATTATGTATTACTGGTGTTTCCTGTGATGTGCTTGGCTGTGTTCTGTGTGTTTGCTGGAAATCAGGGCCATGCCCTCTTCTCGCTGCTACTGACAGAGGAGGTACAGAAGTCTGAAGTCTCACCATAAAGTTCAGGGACACCTACTTTCCTGCAACCAGAAGGTTCTTGAACTGACCTGCACAACCCTATCCCCTACTACAGCAATAGGATATTACAGACCACTTCTTGCATTAGCATGGATATGCCTGTGATTCTGTTTCTTTCTGCTCTAAGGTCTTGTTTTTCTCTTCTCTCTTCACTGCCTTACACAATTTCTGTGTAGTTTATATTCCGAGTGTTATCTGTGGTGCTGTTGTACGCAAGCTTGTTATTGCAAAGAACACAATGTCCTGGAGGGACTCAGCAAGTCAGTCAGCATCTATGGATGGGAATAGAGAGTCAATGTTTCAGGCCGAGACCCTTCATCAGGACAAGCTTGTTATTGTACCTGCGCCTCACTGTATTTGTGCGCTAGACAATAAACTCAACTTGAAATAAGCAGCAGCCTTGGAGAAAGAAGCAGCTCTTGTGTTTGCTGATGAGCTCCGATTGTAAGTGGGGAAGGTTGGGAGGGGCTGTAGTTTTTTGTCACCTTCCGGAGAGCTTGGAGGACTTTGTGGTGGTGGCACTGTAGGTGAGTTGGAGACACAAGCGTCTGCAGATGCTGGGACCTGGAGCAAAAAAATGAACTGTCATAGGAACTGAATGTCCAGTCAGCATCTGTGGAGGAGTTTTTCCAATCGGAAGGAGGTGTAGGAGTCTTAGGTCCCACACCATCAGGTTCAGGCACAGCTATTATCTTTCAGTCGTCAGACTCTTGAACCAAAGTGGAGAATTTCACTCACCCCAACACTGAACTGATTCCTTAGCCTCTGGCCTCACTTTCAAGGACTTTACAACTCATGTTCACAATATTTATTACTTACTTATTTATTGTTATTTTGTTTACTTTTTGCTCAGTTTGTTGTCTTCTGCACATTGGTGGTTTGTCTTGTTGTGTGCGGTTTTACACTATTTCTTCTGTGTACTAGCATGGTGAGAAGATTGGCTGACTGGCAGGAGACAGAGTGGGAATAAACGGGGCGTTTTCTGGTTGGCTGCTGGTGACTAGGGGTGTTCCACGGGGTTTGGAGTTGGGACCACTTCTTTTCATGTTACATGTCAATGATTAGGATGATGGAATTGATGGCTTTGTGGCCAAGTTTAGAGTTGATATGAAGATAGGTGGAGGGGCAGGTATTTATGAAGAGACAGGGAGTTTGCAGAAGGAGGGGCTCCCAATCTTCTTTATGCCATGGCTCAATACTATTAAGCAAGGGGTCTGTGGACAACAGGTCAGGAACCCCTGACTTAGACAGATTAGGAGAAGTGACACAGTAGAAATAGATGGAATATAGTGTAGAGAAGTGTATGCTCATTCACTTTATTCCTTCCGTTTTCTAAACAGGGAGAAAATTCGGAAATCAGATGTGCAAAGGGTCTTGTGCAGGATTCCCTAATGGGTAACTTGCAAGTTGGGTTGGTGGTAAGGAAGGCAAATCCAATGTTAGCATACATTTCAAGAGGACTAGAATATAAGCACAAGGATGTAAGGCTGAAGCTTTTTAAGGTATTGGTCAGACCACACTTGGAGTATTGCGAGCAATTTTGGGCCCCTTATGTATGAAAAGATGTGCTGGCATTGGAGAGGGTCCAAAGGAGGCTCATGAGAATGATTCTGGGAACAAAAGGGTGAACGGATGAGGATTGTTTGATGGTTTGGGCCTATACTTGCTGGAGTTTCAAAGAAAGGTGGGGGGGAGGGGCAGACCTGATTGAAGCCTATCGAATATGAAAAGGCCCAGATGGAGTGGATCTGAAGAGGATGCTTCCTGCAGTGGGTGAGTCTAGGATCAGACGACACAGCCTTAGAATAGAGGGCCATCCATTTAGAACACATATGAGGAGGAATTTCCTTAGCTAGAGGCTGGTGAATTTGTGGAATTCATTGCCAAGTATGGCTTTGGAGGCCAAGTCACTGTGTATATTTAAAGCAGAGGTTGATAGGTTCTTGATCAGTGAAGATGTCAAAGGTTATAGAGAAAATAGGGTTGAGAGAGATAATAAATCAGCCATGATGGAATGGCAGAACAGACTCGATGGGCTGAATAGCCTAATTCTGCTCCTATGTCTATTATCTTATGGTTTCTTTGTATATACTTTGAATGCCTGCAAGAAAATGAATCTCAGGGCAGTATATTGTGACATATGAGTACTGAGGTAATAAATTTGCTTTGAACTTTGGCGGAGACCCTTCATTAGGAGAGGTGCAGAGACCCGACTGTCCTTTTGCCTCCACGATGCTTCTCAACCCACTGCATTCCTCCAGCAGTTTATTCTTTTCCTGTCTGGGGTTGAGATGCCGGCTGTAGGTCGTTGAGGTCTCAGAAGTGTAGAGGACAGGAATCTCTGCTACCTGTTAGACCATGTGCTGGGTCCGAGGTCTTGGTCTGCAATACACGAGACAACAGCTGTGACTTGTTTGTGGACTCATGTGCAGAAGTAGAAAGTGGGTCAGGATTTTACTGGTGTCCAGCGTGTCTTTCTACTGATTGATTGATTGACTGAGATACAGTGTGGAATAGGCCCTTCCGGCCCTTGAAGTCAAGCTGCCCAACAACCCTCGATATAACCCTACAATGGCCTATGACCTACAAACCAGTAGGTCTCTGGACTGTAGGAAGAGACTGGAGCACTTGGAGGAAACCCACACAATCATGGGGGAGAACGTACAAACTCCTTACAGACAGCGGCGGGAATTGAACCTGGTTCATTGGTGCTGTAAAGCACTGTGCTGACCACGAGGCCACCACGCTGCCCTATCACATCACATTGGAGCTTAGCTCCTTCTGAAGGCTCAGTAAACCGCACGTTACTAAATCTTGGACACTTTCAGCTTGCACGCTGTCCTTCTCGGAGTTGAAATGCTGCATCTACAGTGCTGCATCTTCCATGCATCTGGAAGCGCATTCGGATTAATGATGGGAGCAGATGTGTTCAACATCTGCCAGCTGCCACGGTAAACAAGGAACTTGGTAATCTCCAGTGTCCCTAAGCTTTAACCAACACATCTGAAATGTATGCTGAGCATATTTGTCACAGCGCTGGGTTCCACCTCTTTACTTACTAGGAGTTCGAGCAAACGCATCTGGATTCCACAAGGCAGGCTCACACATAATCGTCCTCTGTCTCAAGAAAGGTGAACCGTGGGTCCTAAGTGTTTCTCTGATTAAATGGTTAATCAGCACTTAGCACAGTGTGATGTGCAAAGAAATCAACTGGGTGACATTGGAATATAGTCCACAATGGACAGAAGGTGGCCATTCAGCCCATCAGGCCTGCTTCAAGAATCAATAAAATAGTGACTGATGTCTGACCCAGCTCCAGCTTCACAACTATTTTTATATCACTCAACAGCTGTAATAAACAAAAATCTACCAATTTCAGATCTTAAAATTTAGCAAGTTGCAAATTTCTCGCAAAAGCTGTTGGATTCTGATGCTTTTGCAAAACAAAGGTTCTTTAGAAGACAAGGTGGGCATAAAACCTATTTCTAGAAATTTTATTAAAGCTTAAGACAAACAAAAAAGAGGAGTTGAGATAATAAAAGAAAGACAAGGAGAAAGCAGTGTGGTTGTCTCATGCTTAGACCAGTGATAATTAACCTTTAAAAGAGCAAGTTTCAAGTAGTGTGACACTGACGACTGAAGATTGAGAAGTTTCTAGAAAAATACAGAAACATCTGTACTGTAGTTACTGGAAAATTCACTGAACAATTGCTTGCATATAGGTAATTACAGTATGAAAATGCAAGCAAGCATAGGAATGTTAACTACAAGAAGAATAACAATTATACAGTCCACTCCAATAAAATCTACAGTAGATCTTCTTTTCAGATCACCTCCTCTTGCATTCGGCTCTCTGATGATAAGCACCTCTCTTCCCTCTATTTTAGGGGTTCCCAACCTGGGCTGCACAGACCCTTTGCGTAATGGTATCGGTCGGAAACTCCTTCAGAGCTATGGAAATAAGATCACTTCCTGACCTTCCAATTGTGAAGAGTTGGAGCAACCTCTCTTCACCATTTAACCCCCGAGACCAGGTGTTGTTCTGGCAAGTCAGCACAATGCCCTCTCCAAGGCCGAAGTAATCTCTCTCAGGTGTGAAGGCAACACCGCCTCCAGGGGTGGTCCATCCTGAACCTGTAATGTTGCAGTTGAACTTCCATCCTCTGGTTTCCATCTTCAGGGTATAAGAGCCAGATTTCCGTTCATTACGCTGGCTTCTTGTATATCTATCTGTCCGCGGCACATTAAGCATTGACAAACGTGGACTTAGAATTTGTCCCATTCCCGCTACCATTAAGAAAGGTATTTTTAGTTATGCTATTTATTAGATTTGAGAATGGCAGACAGTGTTTTAATACTCACTGCTAATTGCCCTCATAAAGGTGAGCTACCTCCTTGAATGAGTGACCCAAGGCTGGGAGCCCCTAACTTAGGATGGGAGAATGGGCAAATAAGTAGCAGATGGAATACTTTGTAGGGAAGTGTATGGTCGTGCACTTTAATAAAGAGACCCCTTTACTCCTGGAATCATTCTCCTGAATCTCCTCTGGGCCTTGTTCAAAGCCAGCACACCTTTTCATACATGAGGGGCCCAAAATTGCTTACAATACTCCATGCCATCTAACTAGTGTCTTATAAAGCCTCAGCATTGCATACTTGCTCTTTTATTCTTGTTGTCTCGATATGAATACCAACATTGCGTTTGCCTTCCTTACCACTGACTCAAGCTGCAAGTTAACCTTCAGGGAACCTTGCACAAATCCCTTTGCACATATGATTTTTGAATTTTCTCCCTGTTTAGAAAATAGTCCATGCCTTTCTGGAGAAGGAGATCCCAGATCCCAGCGCATTCGATCCATGAAACCTATTAACAAAACTCTGTGATGACAAAGTTACAAGGTCAAAGTCAATGTATACATATTATCAAAGTATTTATATGTCACCATATACTACCTTGAGATTCATTATCTTGCAGGCATTTACAAAAAAATAAAGAAACTCAATAGGATTTATGAATAAAAATTGCATTAATAAAGACCGGCAAACAACAAATGTACAAAAAAAAGACAAATTGAGCAGTAAATAAATAACTAGATAGATAGATAAATCAATCAATCATACTGAGAACATGAGTTCTAGAGTCCTTAAAAGTGATGAGGGACCTAAGGCTCCTGTACTTCCCGCTTGATGGTACTAGAGCAAAGAAAGCATGGCCTGGATGGTGGGTGTCTTTGATGAGGGATATTGATTTCTTGGCCAGGATGGTCAGAGCCTGGATGAGTAAGTAGCATGGTATGCTGATGGTATGAAATATAGATGTTTAGTATAGATGTTTGGAGTGGTGGATGGAATGCAGCCAAGAAGGCTGCTTTGATCTCGATAGTACTGAGATTCTTGAGTATTGCTGGAACTGCCAGCAAATGCAGCATATTCCATCACAATCCCAGCTAATGTCTTATAGATTTGGAAGTGCTTTGGAGGTGAGTCACTTGCCACAGGATACCCAGTCTCTGACCTGCTCTTGTAGCCTTGGTATGTGTGTGGGTGGTGTTGCGTTTTGGTCAATGTGACTGTAGGCTCTTTGCCGTCGTTGCTCACTAACCCGGGGAGAGATACCAGCGAAGAATTGGTTACTGAAGCAGCTTTAAGAACCTCAGTGCAATCATTTCAGAGAACCTGTCCTGTGTCTAGCACGTAAGTACCATTATGAAGAAAGAACAGTTGTAGCTCTACTTTCTTCAGAGTTTCCAAAGGTTCTGCACGTCATCTTAAACTTTGATGAATGTCTATTGATATGTGGTGGAGAGTATATTGACTGGTTACATCATGGCCTGGTATGGAAGCAACGAATATCTTTGAATGGAAAAGCCTACAAAAGTAGTGGATGCAGCCCAGCCTATCACAGGTAAAATCATTGCCATCGCTGAGCACATCTACAGGGAGTGCTGCTGCTAGAAAGCAGCATCCATCCTTAAGCACCCCAGCATCCCGGCCATGGTCTCTTCCCTCTGCTGCCCTCAGGAAGGGAGGTACAGGATCCTCAAGATCCACACCACCAGGTTCAAAAATAATTATCCCTCAAACATCAGGCTCTTGAACCAGAGAGGATAACTTCACTCAGCTTCACTCACCCTATCAGTGAACTGTTCTCGCATCCAATGGTCTCACTTTCAAGCACTCTTCATCTCATTGTTCTTGATATGATTTGGTTGGCTGACTATTTAACTATCTATCTGTTCATGTATGCATGTACAGTATTTATATTTTTCTTTTTACATTTGTAGTTTCTCATCTTTTGCACATTAGTAAAAATTATCTTCCAACTCCTACCTCAACCCTCCCTCTTTTTTTTGACGATCTTCCCTGTATGTTCTCATTGCAGATGCAGAGTCTTGACCTGAAATGTTAAGCATCCCTTTGTCTCCACAACTGCTCTCTGCCATACTGGGTTCCACCAGCGATTTATTGCTCCAAATTCCAGCATCTGCTCTCCATGGTATCTCCTTCCTTCCTGTGTTACCTGCCTCAGGAGAGCAGCATCACTAGAGGCTTAACGGCCCCCACACAAATATTGGGACCTCTAGAGCAGGCCAGAGGCTGGAAATCCTGCAGAGAGTGACTCACATCTTCACACCCCATCGTCTGGCACGAGTTCACAGCATGGTAGGATACCTTTCACACCTGGATTCACAGCCCTCTGAATGGAGAGGGGAGGGGATGTCTCTCCATGTCATTCCTCCCTCTACATTTATCCAAGACTCAACTGTCTCACTGGTTCTGCAACTGATTTGTCCTTCCATATCTTCTTTGGGTAACTGACCAAAGAATACAGATTTGGCCTGTAGACTGAGTGTGTGTGTGTGTGTGTGTGTGTGTGTGTGTGTGTGTGTGTGTGTGTGTGTGTGTGTGTGTGTGTGTGTGTGTGTGTGTGTGTGTGTGTGTGTGTGTGTGTGGTCATTCTAAACGATAATTGTTCTCTTTTGTCCCTACCCTGCCATGTGTTTCTACAAGTGTATTAGTACACACTTGCACCCTGTTCTAAATTAAACTTTTTTCTGCTCCACTGGTGTTTTCTTGTAGAATGTGTTTCTTGTGAATGCTGCTTATGTGATGTTATGTGCCTGTGGTGCTGCTGTAAGCTTTTCACTGCAACTGTGCACACATACCCGTGTGCATATGACGATAAACTGAACTGTGACTTTGATATGTGTGTTTTACGCATGTTTTTGTGTGTGTGCACATGTGTCTGTGTGTCTCTGTCTAAAGGATGTTCACTTGGCCCATTCCCCTCCCCTCCCCTGTGCCAATGGAGATGCTGTTATCGCAGAAGGCTGCCTGCCCCTCACTGTAGGATTCTCCGTCTGATGACAACTGGTGTTGCAATAAATCTGCAAGCGGAAGGAACTGTTTCCAGACAGTGGCTAAACACGGTGATGGTTAAAGGATGAGCCAACAGAGCGAGGCTTTGATCTTGAAATTAAATTATTCTTGAACCAATGAACCCAATTCAAGCCTTAATCTGCGTTCATTTCATCCTAAACCATTCTGAGAAACAGAGTGTAAGAACATGAGAAAGAAAAAGCAAGGAGGAAAAACGAGAGACAAAGATAGCAAAGGTGTGTGAGTGAGGAATTAAATGTGAAAAGGAGAATGTGAGAAAGAGAGGGAATAATTGAGGGAAACAGATTTAACAAGAAAATGTTTGTGTGTGAAAAGAGTGATGGAGAGAGGGAGAGAAACTGATAGAGAGGCAAAACAGGAAAGAGAGGGAATCTAGGAATTGGTGATAGAAAACAGAGAAAAGGAAAGAGAGTGGAAGAATGTGCATGTATGTGTGTATGTGAGAGAAAGAGAGAGAGCGATAGAGAGAGAGAGGAGGAGGGGAGGAGAGAGGACTGAATTGGTCATTCAGTAACACAGTCCTCAATCAACATCCATTATCACTATGTGTTTGTGGGGTCTTGCTGTACTAATATGATAACAGTGACCACACCAATTGCTCCTCTGAGCGTTAAGCACCCTGGGGTGTTGGAGATGCTGTGAGCTTGCACATCCTCAGCCAGTACGATCATGGGCTGCTGTGACTGTGTGTTGTTGAATGGGAATCAAATGTTTGCCTTCTGTTGTCATGAAGAAAGATACGGGCGGGAGATACTTTTAAATCCCTTTTGATGTTTACCACTAGTCTGTCAAGAGCAAACATCCAGGCCTACATGTTTGAAGAAGCCAAGCTAGTTTTGCAGATCTGTTGTCACCTGATGTTCGGGTTGAGGCGATGGCCTGAATATCTCCCGGGCTTCCTGTCTCTCCTCCATGTTGTTCTCTCCCCCACCACCCATGCCTGCACTGAGAGAAATGGAAGGAGGATGCGATAGGTGGGTGAGGAGGAGGGAAGGAGCAGCCACGATGGGGAATGAAATATGTGAGGTGGGGGAGGGAAGATAAATTACTGGAAGACAGGGAAATTCATTCATTTATGGGATGTGGGTGTTGCCAGCTAAGCCGGCATTTACAGCCCATTCCTAGTTGCCTTTCGGAAGGTGGTGACGAGCTGAGAACGTGCTCATACCTGACTAGAATGTGATGTGTTGCTCCTCCAACCCGAGAGTGGCCTCATTTTGGCAACGGCGGAGGCCGTGCACCAAGACGTTGGAATGGGAATAGAAAGTGGAATTAAAAGGGGTGGCTGCCAGGAAATCGTGCCTGTTGCAGAAAGTGCCCGACCCATCCTCCGGATGCTCAGCTACCTGTCGTGGTCCTCTTCACAGGGTTTTCTGTCGTAGGTTTGCAGCATCAGCACTGCTTTGGTTTTTCAAGGGTTAATGAGTCAAAGAATTGAAAAGAAATATAACACAGAAACAGGCCCTTCGGCCCATTGATTCTGAACTGACCATCAACCACCCATTTATACTAATTTTACACTAACCTGTTTTTATTCTCCCCACATTCCTGTCAATTTACCCCGTATTCTACCACTCACCAACACACGAGGGGTGATATAGAGAGGCCAGCCCACACATCTTTGGAATGTGGGAGGAAACCAGACCACCCAGACTGAACTGGGATCTCTGGAGCTATGAATCACCCCATATTTTATTGTAATTTGCAATGTGTTCTGCGAGGAACAGTTAGCTCACAGCCCACCTGCTCACCTCCCAACTCACATCTTTGTTGTTTCCAGCTGCTAATTAAAATAGATATTTCTCCCCAAACAAATGCCTAAATCCCTAAATTACTCTGCAGATTGGTATCTGTCTGGGACTCCGGGAAGGTGAATGAACACACACATTACCTCCCAGACTTTAGGGGTTAGTAAACTAGAATCAAACTCTTATGAGGTAGATAAGGAGCCAATAAATTCACAGTTAAATTGAAAAACCCAAGTGTCAGATAAGAGTTTAAGGATTAGGAAAACTGTTTGCAGTTCTGTGCCAGGGGGCTGCTTAATTAATGAAGGAGTTGCCATAGTCTAGTGCTTGGGAACGATTTTTATCTCTCAGGAAGTGGGATAATTCCGAGTCAATCAATTGATGTTGGGTCAACAGAATGAGTTTGAAAGCTCTTTACCGTGAAATACTTTACAACATGCTTTCTTTGCTTTAGCTGTATTGGTTAGAGATTAAAGGATGTTCTGTTTGATTGCATACAATGGAGGAGCTTGACAGGAAGCGTCCATCTGACCTTTTCTGTCCATTGTGAGCTTGTTAACAAGGTGGGGTGGGGTGGGGTGATGCCATTGAACTGAAGGTAGATTGATATGAATGAAGGGTAATGTTTCTGGGCCCCAAGACACTGCGGGAACCTGTATTTGAGGTGATAGCAGTATGGGCTCACATGAGGAGCTGCTGGAAGGTCAACAACTCAGTGGAAGACGCTCTTGGGTCTGCTCGAAACTTGTTTATCTTCCATTGCAGCAAGATGTCCATTGGTATTGTTGCTAATTGGCACACTCCAGGCTACAGAGGGTACGCCTGCCTTTGCCAATGCAAAGGCTCTGTGGGTTAGGAGCACAGTCTAGGCACAGGGAGTGATTGTGTTGTGGGGAAGAACTTCAGACAATGAAATGGTGTATCACCCCAGGGGACTACACGGGGCAATGAAGCTATGGTTTGTATATATCCTTTTAGTTAGTCCCCAGCCATTTTATCAATTACCCCTTCACAGCAATGCACTGTAAACACTTCTTATAATGCTCTTTACATTGTAAATATATTATGGTATTTATGTATTTATGCACATTTTATTCCATATCCATACTTTAACCTCTACTTTATGTTTTATATAATTCTTTATTCTTCTGAATCATTGAATGTTGTTGCTATTTTTGTTGCATGTCACACCAACATTCCACAGCAAATTCCTAATACATATAATGTTGATCCCATGATCCTTGATGCTAGATTCTTTTTGAAATACAAAGAAGTACAGGCTCAATTAGGGTTCCAATGCCTTTCCCTGTCTCCATTGCTTTGTGTTGATGTACAGGCAACAACATCCTGGACTGTTTTAAATATAAAAGTGTTTTACATTTTTATTGGCCCCAGGCTTGGAAAGGATTTCTGAGAATAGTGGACAGAACCCCTCCACCCCTCCAAAATGGTGGGAAGATCCTTGTGCAAAGTCAAATAATATATTATCCATCTATACATTGGGAGACGATATGGAAGTTAATGTCGATCAGATATGGAGGGGAAGGACCTCTGTGTTGTTCCACTTAAATGGCTAAATACTGGAAGTCCTTTGGAAGTACCAGTCCTGGCCAATATTCTCACATTTCTCCACTGTTGCTATTTTTACATGCATTTCAAAAGACAGAAACTTTCGGAAACACTCAGCAAGTCAGGCAGAATCTGAGGAGTGGGGGACACGATTAATGTTTCTGATCGACTACTTTACCTCAGATTTAGCTTCACAGCAGCAGTGACTTTATATCTTTTGACATATCTTCCACACCAGTACTCTCTTACAGCACGAGGAAATCTGCAGATGCTGGAAATTCAAGCAACACATATGCAACTCACATTTTGTGTGTGTTGTTCTCTTACAACATTTCACTCTCTTAGCGATTACAGTGAAGTATGTTCAGTTGGCAGACACAACCAGACTATTCAGCCCCTCTGCTCCTAACCAATGTTTCTGCCCCACACTCGCCTTCCCTGCAGCTCGACACCTTCCCCATACCACCTTGGTCCTCTCCCACTTGTGTAAATAACCAAGTTCGCTTAAATCCATCTCTGTGGTTCACCTCTAACACTCCCTGTGGGAGAGAGTTCCCTATTCTCCATGGGCAGGGACAACTCCTGAATTCCCTTTGGGAATTTTTTGAGGCTTTCTTATACGATGGCCGGTTGTGTCCCTGGGTGGAAATATCCTCTGTGTGTCTACTCCATCTCAAAGCCTCCGTGTTGTTACCGTTACTATTATCATCAGTTGTTTATGAGAGAAGGTTTGGGCCAGCTGGAACTTGGTATCTGGATGCCCTGATTTGCTTTGATCAGAGTCAGAATTAGGTTTAATATCACTGGCATATGTCATGAAATTTGAAATTTGTTAACTTTGCGACAGCAGAACAATGCAATACATAGTAATAGAGAGAAAATACTGTGAATTATAGTAGGTATATATATAAAATAGTTAAATAAGTACTGCAAAAAATAGAAATAAAAAAAGTAGTGAGGTAGTGTTCAGGGGTTCAATGTCCATTCAGAAATCTGATGGCAGATGGGAAGAGGCTGTTCCGGAACTATTGAGTGTGTGCCTTCAGGCTTCTGCACCTCCTTCCTGATGGTCACAATGAGAGGAGGGCATGTCCTGGGTGGAGGGGGTCTTCAATGATGGATGCCGGAAATCTGGAACATCCCCAGTTAGTGAATGACAGAAAATTGATTTTCAGGAGAGAAAAACAAATTGCTGTATGAACTTAGCAGGTCAGGCAGCATACGTGGAGGCTTAGCATGTCATGATTGTGGGGCCTTGACTTAAAACTTCAACCACCTGTTCTGTCTTCAGCTGCTGACTGACCTAATGAATTTCTTCAGCAGATTGGTTTTAGACCCAGGCTGTGATCTTTCCCCACAGACCCTTTGCAGTAACTGCACCAAGAATCATTCACTGATATATGCCGATCCCTTTATCCATTGAGTCACAGAGTTAGCACAGAAACAGGCCCTTCAGCCTAACTCATCCATCGCAGCCAAGGAGCCTACCTGAGCTAGTCCCATTTGCCTGCATTTGGCCCATATCCCTCTAAACCTTTCCTACCCATGTGCGTGCTCAAATGTCTTTTAAACATCATAATAATAATGATCTGACCTTTGTGACATCCTCCAGTCTGAGCCCCTGAGCTTCTCCAAGTCCAAATGGTCGGGGTACTGAGTGAGTCAGTTTGCTCCATTGCTGGAATCCATTCTGAAGTTTACCACAATCCTCCCCCCTGTTCTGCGCAAGCCAGGAAAGAGTTATTATCTGTGGAAACAGGAAACACACTCTGATATCACAATGTTTGTAAAGTGATGTTGGTACAGTAATGACATCAAAAAGGAACAGGGAGGGATACTGGTGTTGCCTCTGTTAGGTATGTGGGAGACCAAAATACTGATGCATGTCAGCAGAGATCTGATGCTGAGATTCTGACTCAGAGAACGCTGGCTGGAAAGTCCTTCTCATTTCCTCCCTAGTCCAGAGGCCAAAGGATACGGTGTATGGTTTGAGCGATTTGTCTGTGCTTTCTTCAGAGAGGAAAGGACAGTGAATTTATTCGCTGATGCAATCAGGGGTGAATAAAATATCACTCAATTTTCCACCTGACATACACAAGACTGGGAATTTATTAGCACCTAGTGGAATCCCCTCAAGATCGGTGAGCAGAACCAATCGATTCCTGTTGGCACAGCTCACTAATCCTACAGACGGCCCCCAACCTCCCAGACCAGGTTGCTGAAGGCAGCATTGATATGTTAATCCACAGGAGTTCCCCTCACAATGCTCCGGTTGGATTGCCCAGGTTTCACAAAGTGCCTTGAGTGTCAATGACCAGACATGTATGGTACCCGCTAGCGACCTTACAGGCGCAGTGGTCGACCGTTCCCTCAGTCAGCTGTGTCGACTGGGGGAAGTAGAGTGAGCAACAGTGGTTACACCCTCTGTTTTATTTCTATTGACATCGGTGAGAGACTACATGGTGCTATTGACTCAGAGACATAGCAGGGAAGCAGGCCCTTTGTCCCACTGAGCCACAATGACAACCAAGCATCCATTTACAACCTCAGGCAGTTAATCTGAGCAACGTTCTGGTTAGCTGCCCCATCCCCAAACCCTGCTCTATTCATTAACCCCGTCACTGCACTTCAAAACACTTTTTATAATACATTGTAAAGACATGCCGCTATTTATGTATTTATGCACATTTTAGTCCATACTTTAACTTTGTTTTTTATATAATTCTTTCTTCTTTATAATTGTTGTTTTATGTTGCATGTCACACCCTGAGCAACACATCACCGCAAACTCCTAATACGTGTAAGTGTATATGGAGCATGAAGTTGATGCTTGATCCTTGATTTACACCAGGCCTGCACCAATCCCATTTCATCCTCTGCACATTCCCATCAACTTCTCCCAGATTCCAGCACTCACCGACACACTCAGGATAAATTACAGCGCCCAATTAACCTTTCAACCCCAGCAGTACTGGGATGTATCGGGATACCAGAGTACCCAGAGAAGACGCAGGCAGTCACACGGAGACTGTGCAGACTCCACACAGACAGCGCTGGAATCTGATAATAGACAATAGGTGCAGAAGTAGACCATTCGGCCCTTTGAGCCTGCATCACCATTCTGAGATCATGGCTGATCATCTACTATCAATACCCGGCTCCTGCCTTGTCCCCATATCCCTTGATTCCCCTATCCATAAGGTACCTATCTAGCTCCTTTTTGAAAGCATCCAGAGAATTGGCCTCCACAGCCTTCTGAGGCAGTGCATTCCAGACCCCCACAACTCTCTGGGGGAAGAAGTTTTTCCTTAAGTCTGTCCTAAATGACCTACTCCTTATTCTCAAACCATGCCCTCTCCCAGCATCTGGAACATATTTCCTGCCTCTATCTTGTCCAATCCCTTAATAATCTTATATGTTGCAATCAAATCCCCTTTCAATCTCCTTAATTCCAGCGTGTATCTGATCTCTGGAGCTGAGAGATATCAGCATTACTAGTCGCATCACAGGGTTACCCCTTCTCATTGATTGGGGAACAAAGGGTTTTACTTTAGAAAAGCCTGATTTGAGTCATATCGACGTGTTACCATCTCACGAAGGCAGAAGGAAGCCCCTATGAGTCACCCTCTCTGCAAGGGAGCTTGGCAGCTCCATTGACCAAACTTCGCCCTCTGCACTATCCTTCCAATTACAACTGCGCTCGGGTGGCAGCCTCCTGCCCTCTTGAGCCCGCAGGTTGTGGGTTCAAAACCCTGGGCTGATGCTCATTCTGCTCGAGGAGCTGGTGTTCACCATGAGGGGATGTCTTCACTCAGAGGGCGCTGAGAGTGTGGAACGAGCTGCCAGCCTGAGTGGTCAATGCAGATTTAACTGCAACATTTAAGGATGGGTACATTGAGTGGTATGAAGGGCTATAGTCCATGTGCGGGTCGATGGGACTAGGTAGAGTAATAAACACAAGAAAGTCTGCAGATGCTGGAAATCCAGAGCAGCACACACAAAACACTGGAGGAACTCAGCAGGTCAGGCAGCATCTATGGAAAAGAGTACACAGTCAGCATTTCAGGCCAAGACCCTCCATCAGGACTGAAGAAGGGTATCAGTGCAAAACCTCTAGTGTTTACTCTTTTTCATAGCTTCTGGCTGATATGCTGAATTGCTCCAGCATTCACTGGGTGTTGCTCAGTATGGAGTAGATGGGCCAAAAGGCCTGTTTCTGCACTGTAGTGCTCTATAGCTCTATGGCTCTGTGTGAAACTGAACCACCAGTAGGAGGAGGTGACCCCAAGGATCATGTTTGTAAAAAAAACGAATGAGAGAATTCTCCACCATTGTTCCAGGCGAACATTTACTTCTCAACCAAAGTCAGTGGGCTGTTGTCACAGTGTTGTGTGGGGGATGACGCTCTATGCCTGTGATGCTGCTGCAACATTTCTATCGCCCCTTTGCATACATGTATATGGCAATCAACTTGACTTTAATTTTGACCTTGCTGTGCACAAACTGGCCTTTGCACTACCTCCATTGTGTTTTCTCATTATTCCTTTTCTTTGCACAATTTACTTCTTGAAATTATAGCGGTTTTCTGTCCACAACAAATTTCTCGACACGTAAGTCCATGATACTAATTCTGATTCTGATTTTAAGAATGTTTCATTGGCTGCAAGCTGCCTGGGGGTCACTTGAGAGACCATGAGGTATAGGGTTTCGGGACTACCAGGCCCAGTCGCTTGTCTCCCGATACTCACACAGAGCTAACACTAATTGTAAAATTGCACTTTTACTTGTTGTTTTGACTTGCTTAAGTACATTCACACTGTGTTGTCATTGTTGGTATGGTGATTATGTCCATTACGCCATGTTTTTGACAATTAACACTTGCCCTTGGAGAGTTTGTGAGAGGGGTGGAGTGGTGCACATGCTCTCAATCGCATCTCTGAGACCATGTCTATTAAAGACTGGGGCTATGTGTGCTGTGTAAAACACATCAAATCAAGGATTCTCTGAGCCTTAGTGGAGAGTAACTTGATACTTTGTGCGGTGGTCCTGACGTATGGGGCTCCCTCCCTAACTGACATAAAGTTGAGGGAATAAAGGAGCATTTCAAATTCAATCGTTGCCATGACAGCCGGTCTGTTATGGAACCAGTGACGGCACACTTTTGCAAAACATCTTAATTTGAGTTTAAATTCTGATGTCATCCTGTCACCTGTTAATTATTAAGGCCATTGCAAAGAGCTGGCAATAATTCAGTCTACTCAACACTGCAGCTAATGGATGTCAGAAAGCTATATTCTGCTTTAACCAACCAGCTGTGCTTTGTAAAACTTGCTGATAGGCTGCTTTTCAGAGTACAGCTTTAGTTATTTCTTGATGATGGCCTTAATTAGTTGATTCAAACACTTATTTCCAGGTTATTAATAGGAGAAGAACAGTCCCAAGGTAAACTGAGGGAAGAGCAAGTTTTAAAAATTCCCAGACTTGTGTTCTAGTCCTTTGCTGGCCCAGACCTCAGCAGGGATCTTCAGTAATTTCCTCTAGCACCAGTATTCTCTCACATCTCGGTACTTGTCCAAATCTAATCTCCAGAGCAAAGCCATCCCTGGCAGCCATTCCCTTCAGCTGCCTGTGCTCTAAGCTCTGGAATTCCATCTCCAAACCTCTCCATCTCTCCTCTTTTAATGCCATATTCCCAAGAACATAACAACTCTTGCCGTCAGCACTAGCATCTCCTTGTGTGGCTTGATGTAGAATCATTTAATGAACGCCCTTTGGATGATGTAAACACAACTTGTAGTAGTACTCAGCTACATTAAGAAGAAGGATACCACATGTTGCTGACTTAGATTCGTCGGTTGATGCAAAGGCACTCCTTTCTTGCATGAAACTCGAGAGTAAACACGTACAATCACAAAACACCAGGATGGTGCAAAGATTGCAGCGTAGATCTGAGGTGGTGCTAAAAGAATTGCTAAAGTGACAATAACGGAACAACCAAGAATTAAGAATCTGAAAAGATGGTAGCACCTCAGGGAAAGGGTGAGAGAGAGCTGACTGGTTCAGAGATCAATCAGTGGAAAAGAAGCAGTTCTTGAGTTTTGTTGTGCGGACTTTCAAGTTCTCGTATCTTCTCCCTGACAGCAAAAGTGAGAAGAGAATGACCAGGGCAGCAGGCATCCTTGACGATACGCAGCCTAAAGCAAGACGTTGTGAATTAGGACTGAAGGGAAGAGGTAGGTCTGTGAAGCAACCAACAGTGATAAGTTGCACCCCTTGAATGAATGCAGAGGTTGGAAAAAATGGGCAGAAGTGACAAGGTGCAGCATAGATTAACCAGAGTGGAAAGGATATGTCTGCAGGAGAGACTGGACAGGTCGGGTATTCCCATAGAAAGAGGTTTACACTTAAAGGAGCTCAATAAGAAGAAGTAGAGACCAGGGCATTAGATCACAAAGACGAGAGAGTCCCAAAAATATCCAGCTGGGAGTTCATGAGAAGTCCTTTCCCCTGGGATGGAAGAAAATAGGAATGTCACTCCCACAGCGAGGAGCTGAGGTGAATGGCTTTGGAGAGGAGACTGCAAACATGAGGTGGGGGGGGGGAGTGAAGGAATGATGTGATGGAATGAGCTGAAGAGTTCAGAAGAGAGTAATGAGGTGCAGAAAACCATCACAGAGAAGAGGGGCTGAATGGTCTGTTTGAAGTTATAGTCTTAAAGTTGTGCACCATAGAAACAGGCCATTCAGGCCATCGTGTCTACACTGACCTCCATACCTATCTATACTAATCCTACTTGCCTGTGTTAATTCCGCATCTCTTTATGCCCTGTTCATTCAAGTCCCTGTCCAGATGTCTTTTAAATGTCAATACTGCTACTGCCTCCAACACCTCCGCTGGCAGCTCATTCCAGATGCCAGCCATAATGCGTGTTAGAGGACCTATAGCAAATAAATTCAGCAACTAACTGCAGCCACCAATCTTCAGATCTGAAAATGGTCTGTAGATTAAATTTAAAATGCAGTCCTGGACATTGGGTTCCTAAGAGCTGTGAACTGCAGTTAATTGGAAATCCGGACAATGCTGATTTAACATGCATTTTGGGTGTCTGTAGCATGGGTGTGAAGAAGGAGGTATGAAAGTTATATATAATCCAAAGGAAGCATTGTAGATACATTGTAAATATAGAATTGTCCTTTGATCTTTAGCATATAAAATATCAAGTGATGTTGGGTCGAGCAGGTCTCTTCCTCTGAAAGGGTCTCAATATGATGCCTGCTGAGTTTCATTTTGTCAAATAACAAGACGACTTCGCTTCTACCGGCTGCATCTTTCCAGTGACTTTGTTCACGAGACAACGCTGCGTGAAAAACTTATCCCCTGGTCCCCATTTACACTTCAGCCCTCTTATCTTAAACTGAAGCCCTTTAGGTTTTCGACACTCCGACCACAGGAAACGGACTCTGGTTACCTGCTCTATCTACCCTATACCTCATATAATTTTATAAACCTTTATCACGTCACCTCTCAGCCTGCATTGCTCTAGGGAAAACAGACCCAGCTTATCCAATCTCTCATTAAAACTCGAGCCCTCCAGTCCTGGCAATATCTTTGTGAATCATTTCTGAACTCTCTCTAGCTTAATCACATACTTGATATAGCACGGTGACCTGAAAGGCACACAATACTTTAAGTGTGACTTAACCAATAATTTGCACAACCGTAACACGATGCCCCAACTCTTGTAATCAATGTCACAGCCAGTGAAGACATGTACACCATACCCTTCTTCACCACCTTGTCTACCTTCTGGGAATTATGTACTTTTATTGCTAGGTCTCTCTGTTCTACACTGTTTGCTAGGGCCCAATCATTGACTGTTTAAGTCATGACCTTCCCAATATATAACACTTGACACTTGTCTGAATTAAATTCCACCTGCCTTTACATGACCCACCTTCCCTGTTGATTTAGATCCTGTGTAACCTTAGACAATCTTCTTCACTTTCCACTATGCCAGCAATTTCAGTGTCATTCGCAAATTTGCTAATCACACCACCTCCATTCTCATCCAAATCATTAATATATGTGATGAACAACGATGGAGCCAGCACCAATCTCTGTGACACACCGTTAGTTACCATTCTCCTATCTGAGAAACAGCTCTCTCCTACGCCCTCAGCCTGCTGCTATCAAGCCAGTTTGATGTCCAGTTTCCGTGCTCTCTGATTCTGGAGGAGGGTTGAAATGAGTCCAGTTTGACTCATTCCTTCAATGACATCACTTAAGAGGTTTGAGGGAGGCCCACGGCTGACACTTCCCCATGGAATCATTTCCATTTCCAGTCGGTGTGGAAGCAGATCATCACGGTCTGCCATCAGCCACTTCCTGCCCCATCCATGGAAATGTCCGCAGTCCCCATGTTGGCTTCATCAGTTAGTTCAGAACCCATGGAACTGGAGGTCACCCACAATGCTAACAGACTGTTTGTGAAGGAGATCCAGAGACCATCGAGGTATTTCAGAGTGAATCATCCCCACATTAGGGATTCTATTCAGCAAAGGTTTTGTATATCGGTTTGTATATGACCGATGAAAGACACTAATGAATCAGTGAGTTTATCTACTGATTTGTCCACAATGTTGTGCCGAACTGACTAAGTAATAAGACTTAACCCTTTCTGCCCACAAGTGGTCTAAATCCCTCTATTCTCTGCATACTCATGGCCCTTTATAGATACCGACCACCCCTGACAGTGCACTCTAGGCACACGCTACTGGGTGTAAAAAACATGCCCTGCACATTTCCTTTGTACTTTTCTCCTCTTGGCTTAAATGCATAGCCTCTAGTATTAGACATTTCATTTCTGGGGAAAAAATATTAGCTATCTACCCTATTAATGCCATTCATAATCTGATAAACTTTTATCAGTCTCTTCTCAGCCTCTGGCGCTCAAGATAAAACAGACCAGTTTTGTCCGAACCCTCTTTATATCACATACTCTCTAATCCAGGCAGCATCCTGGTGCACCTCTTCATCTTTCCGGTAATGGGTGGTCAGAATTCAGCAGCAGGCTGCTGTTTTCTGTATCAATAGTCCAAAACATTAAAAGGTTTGGAGCCAGCAATGATTACAGAGCAAACCGGTGAACAGACAATGATGTTTAAAAGAAGCCTCCACATCCCCTCCACTCTCTTCTTCTGAAGTCTGCTGTTTCAACAGTTGCTCAGAGCGTGGTGGGGGAAGTTTGCTGATTTCAGTTGGGTGTTTCTGGGGTGGGTGAGGAATTGGGGGAATGCCTTGCCCTTCACACCCAGGTTTGAGGGGGATGTCTTTCCCTCCTCATCCCCATGCCCCCCCCCCAATGTTTACTCCAGGCAGTCAGAGTTGAGTAGGGGGATCTAATAGGTGGGAATATGTCAGACAGGATGTATGGAGCGCACACTGCCTACAGTTGCTGAGGGAGATGGGAGCTCAGGCCACAACTCACTAATGGGACAGTGGTGCAGGGAATGCGTACTTAAACCGATGACTCTGCCTCTGGCTTGCCTGCATGTTTAGGACAGGTTTAATGCTATGGAAACTGCCCAGTGTCAAATGGACAGCAATCTTTATAGGGCTTTCGGAGGGTGGGATCATTGGCATCCCAACAGATAACATCTTAAACCCTGCTTTATAAACAGCTCTGCAGTACTTTCTTCCAACAGCCAAGAATGTCAAGAATGATCTCAGGAATGACAGGCTCCACGGGAATGAGGAGAATTTGATGTATATGGGCCTGTACTCAATGGAATTCGGAAAGTTGATGGTGCACCTTTTGGATCCTACCGGATACTGAAAGGCCGAGATAGAGTGGATGCAGAGAGGATGTTTTCATTAATAGTATAGCTACCAAAAGCACAGCCTCAGAATAACACCATAAGATATAGGAGCATTCTAGTGAATACAGGCCCAGACCCATCAAACACTCTTCATATGACAAACCACTCAATCCTGGAATCACTTTTGTGAACCTCCTTTGAACCCTTTTCACTTTCAGCACATCCTTTAGAAAAGTAGAAATGTAGAAAACCTACAGAAGAACACAGGCCCTTTGGGCCATAATGCTGTGCCAAACATGTCCTTACCTTAGAAATTACCCAGGGTTACCCATAGCCCTCTATTTTTCTAAGCTCCTTGTACCTATCCAGGAGTCTCTTGAAAGACCCTATCGTATCCGCCTCCACCACTGTCACCAGCAGCCAATTCCACACATTCACCACTCTCTGCATAAAAAAACTTACCCCTGACATCTCCTCTGTACCTACTTCCAAGCACCTTGAAATTGTGTCCTCTTGTGCTAGCCATTTCAGCCCTGGGAAAAAGCCTCTGACTATCCACACGATCAATGCCTCTCATCATCTTATACACCTCTATCAGGTCACCTCTCATCCTTTGTCTCTCCAAGGAGAAAAGGCCGAGTTTACTCAACCTATTCTCATAAGGCATGCTCCCCAATCCAGGCAACATCCTTGTAAATCTCCTCTGCACCCTTTCTATGGTTTCCACATCCTTCCTGTAGAGAGGCGACCGGAATTGAGCACAGTACTCCAAGTGGGGTCTGACCAGGGTCCTAGAAAGCTGCAACATTACCTCTCAGCTCTTAAACTCAGTCCCACGGTTGATGAAGCCCAATGCACCATATACCTTCTTAACCACTGAGTCAACCTGCGCATCCGCTTTGAGTGTCTAATGGACTTGGACCCTGAGATCCTTCTGATCCTCCACACTGCCAAGAGTCCTACCATTAGTACTATATTCTGCCATCATATTTGACCTACCAAAATGAACCACTTCAGACTTATCTGGGTTGAACTCCATCTGCCACTTGTCAGCCCAGTTTTGCATCCTATCAATGTCCTGCTGTAACCTCTGACAGCCCTCCACAGTACCCATGATGCCTCTAACTTTTGTCATCCTTTCTAGGATAAGGGGTCCAAACCTACTCTCAATACTCCAAGTAAGGCCTCACCGGAGATTTATAAAGTCTTAAAAAGATGTCCCTTTAAAGCTGAAGTGAGAATTTCCTCAACCAGAGGGTGTTGGATCTGTGAAATTCATTGCTACAGAGGTCTGTGGAGACCAAGTCATTGGGTGTATTTACAGAAGGGATTGATAGGTTCTTGATTGGTAAGGGAGTTATGGGTTACAGGGATAAAGTGGGAGAATGGGATTGAAAAAAATCAGCCATGATTGAATGGCATCGTAGACTCACTGGACAAAATGGCCAAATGCTGCTCCTATATCTTAAGGTCATTCATCCTCTTCCTGTATACATTGCCGACAAGTGAAAAGGTCATTTACAAAGCTGGTGTTTATTGCTCACCTCACCTGCCCTGGAGATGGTCAAGATGAATCGCCCTCTTGAAGTGCTGCAGTTGTTCTGGTGAAGCCCCCACGGTGCTGCTGGGGAAGGAATTCCAGGGTTTAGACCCTAGTCAAAAGTATGGAGGAGTTTGACTGGAATGGTCTCGGTGATGAAGAATTTTGGTTGTATGGAAAAATTGGAGGGGTTGGGGCCAAAATCAAAATCAAAGTTGAGTTCATGTCATCTGTACAAGTACATATCTGCAGAGATATGGTGAAAGATTGACTTGCAGCGGCATCATAGGCACATAGCATTTGGGATACAACGTTCTCAATGATTTAAGCATAAACCATAGAAGAAAGAACACAATGCGAACAAAAATAAAGTCCATTATACTGCAAAGTGATCAAAATGTTGCTATTGAGGTGGTGATTATGGTTGTACACCATGGTTCAAAAATAGTTGAAAGCAAGTAACTGTTCTTGAACGTGATGCTGTGGGACTTCATGCTTCAGTACCTTCTGCTCGATGGTAGCAGTGAGAACATGGTATGGTGCGGATGACTGGTGTGTTTGACGCTGCATGTTGCTTTCTTGAAGCATTGCTTGGTGTAGGTACCCCCGAAGTTCTCCTTGGAACAGAGATTCAATAGAGGCCTTCGGAGTTCTGAAGGTATTTGGTGAAGCGTAAATGAGCAGAGTGATATGGATTACTGGAGATTATTGAAAGAAACAAGAAAATTAATGAGCAGACTATTGTTTATCTGTCAGTTATTGTAACTTTGCTGGCTCTTAAAATAGGTTCATTCTCCAAACTGGCATACACACCATGCAGTTTAGTTCACTAAGTTTATTGTCACGGGTACTAAAACACAATGATAATTTTGTTGTTTGTGTATCTTCCAGACAAATCATACCATATGTTAGGGCATATTCTGGAGTTACAACAAATATTAATTTCCACAGCAGCCAGTCTTCAGACCAGAAAGTAGATTGTAGACTGAGTTAAAGTTGCACCTGGAGCAATAGTCTTCTGGGAGCGACAGTGTGGCAGTGAACACCCATTCACCTAAGGGGTCTGCGTGTGCATGATGCAGCTGCAGAGTGAGTGGGGATTAACATTGAAACCGACCCAATGCTGAAAGGACTAGATGAGGTGGATGCTGAGAAAATGTTTCCTATGTTGGAGGGTGTCCAGAACTGGAGGGCACAGCCTCAAAATTGAAGGGCAATCTTTCAGAACAGAGGTAAGGAGGAATTTTTTTTAGCCAAAGGGTGGTGAATCTGTTGAATACTCTACCCCAGACTGCGGTGAAGAGCAAGTCCGTGGGTATATTTAAAGCAGAAGCTGATGGTTCCCTTATTGGTCCTGGTATGAAAGGATATGGCGGGAAGGCAGGTGTATGGGGTAGGATGGGATCCAGGATCAGCATGATGGAATGGTAGAGTAGATTCAATGGGCTGAATGGCCTAATTCCACTCCTATGTCTTATGGTCTTATTTTAGGTGTCTGGAGTGTTGGTGTGAAAATGGATGTGTTTGAAAACTATATGTAATTCAAAGGAAGCATTGTCGATACATGGGAACTATAGAATTGTCCCTCTGTTACCTTTGATCTTTAGCATATAAAAATGTCATGTAGTATCGGGTCAGGGAGGCCTCTTTTTCCAAGAGAGTCTTGAGTATGATGTCTGTTGGTTGTTTTGCTGAATAAAGACCTTTATATCCACCAGCTTCAGTGTCTCCCTAGTGACTTTGTTGACAGTCACAACACCAACAATAGAAAACTGAATCAGGATATAGTTCTGCAGTTACAGAGAAAGTTGAGTGTGCATAAACAAACCAATGCAAGGAATGTGTAAAGGGTAGATCATGAGATCAGGTGTTCATCCTTTAGCATATGAGAAGACCATACAAGAGTCTGATAACTGGGTTAGAAGTTGTCCTTGAGCCTGGTGATTATATATTCTCAATACTTTGTATCTTCTCCCTGATGGAAAAGGGAGATGAGAAAATGTCCAAAACTCCTCAATGTGCCATCCATTGGTGACAGGAGTTCAGTGAGGGCCAAAGTGCCAAGGGAGAGACACTGACGCAAAATGAACAGTTCACTGAGTTTCAATAAGAACTGTAGAGAACAAGGGAAAACAATGAACTCTAGGCCAACAGGACCACTATCTAAAACTCTCAAACCAACTAAACAGTGACACTGTCGCTGTGACTTGAAAGCAGTAAACTAGGACTAAATTAACTTCACTCCTTTAACAGTGTCTAACTAAATCATTAGTCTTCCTTCCCAGAACATGGACTAAAGTAAGCAGGGAATGTTGTCTCTGTGCTTTGATCAAGACTTGACAAGACTGAACAAAAGGAAGAGAGTTAAATACATTTACAAAGAAACCCTAATTGGCTGGAATGTGTGCATTCTCTCATGCATGATTGCTGCCTTCTTTCAGCTGCCCACCTGCGAGAGCATCCAGGCTCCACGGCAGTGTCTACAGTTGTGAGAGGGCCCCCTTCCTGAGGTGCCAGAGGCCTGTGTCCACCAGGCATACTGTTTCAGGGTGCACAGCGAAGAAGCCTTGGTCCGTCTCCATGCGTACTTGTGGCATTGAACCAACTGTTCAGCAGAAGTGACTCTCAGGCCAATCTCTTGATGGCTGGAATCCCTTTTGGCATTCAAAGGGAGACATACCCGTGGTGGACAATTGGAGGTTATTGTGGACAATCTGCCCAAACCAGTTGGGAGCTCCAGATTCTGGGGGTTGAAGAGACAAGGCAGCACAGGTTTCTCTCCAGCTCCTGATTCACTCTCTCAATCTGAACTCTGAGAATGTTTGGGCTTCCTCACTTGTCCATTGGAATCTTGCAACGGTCTCGGTGAGTACACTTATGGGAGCCACGATGGAACTGCAAAGCGGCGATAGAAGTTTACCAACCCCTGAAATGCCACATCTGTTTGACTGTAGCTGCGTTGTCCATTCTGTGCCTGCCTGAACTTTACATCGGTCCACTTGAACACTGGAAAAAAGCTACAGAAAGCTGTAAAATTAGTCAGGTCCGTCTTGGGTACTAGTCTCCATAGTATCCAAGACATCTTCAAGGAGCAGTGTCTCAGAAAGGCGATGTCCATTATTAATTTCTGCTTTTACACTATTTTTACTCTATTTAATAGAGTATTTATTTATTTTTCTATATTATCATGTATAGCATTGTACTGCTGCTGCTATGTTAACAAATTTCACAAGACATGCTGGTGATAATAAACCTGTTTCTGATTCTCGGAGAAGTTAGAATGTAGCCCAAGAACCACACCTACTCTTTGTGGACTCACTCTCCTCTGATTCAGCACAAAGGTTGCTCTCAAGGCGCCATCTGAGAACCTTCCAGACAAGCTAGATGAGTTCCTGGGGCGAGTGGGAATAGGTAATAATGTCATCCAATTACACAAAAACAAACTGATTCAACATGTTCTGGAGCACATTGTTGACCAGGGTCTGAAAAACAGCAGGGTAATTAGCCAGACCTAATGGCTTCACGAGGTACTCACAGTGGTCAATGGGAGTGTTGAATGCCGTCTTCCACTCGTCACCTTGTTGGATGTGAAGCCAGTTACAAGCGTTGCACACAGATCTATCTTAGGGAATATGGTTGTTTCCCAGAGATGTTCAAATGCACAGGCAAGCAGGGGAAGAGAATAACAGTTCTTCAACGTGGAATTGTTGAGGGGCCAGTAATCAATGGAGCTCGTCGCCCTTTTTGCCTACAAAAAGAAGCCTGTCGCTGCTGGTGAGGTAGATGGATCCTAAGGCCAATACCTCCTTGATGTATTAAGACCACAAGGCATAGAAGTAGAATTAGGCCATTCAGCCCATTGGGTCTGCTCCACCATTCCTTCATGGCTGATCTTGGATTCCACTCAACCCCATACACCTGCCTTCTTGCCATATCTTTTGATGCCCTGACCAACCAGGAAACGATCAACTTCCACCTTAGAAATACCCACAGACTTGGCCTCCAACACAGTTTGTGGATTAAGCATTCCACAGATTCACTACTCTGTAGCTAAAAAAAAATTCTTCCTTACCTCTGTTCTAAAAGGTCATCTCTCAGTTTTGAGGCTGTGCCCTCTAGTTCTGGATACCCCCACCATACGAAACGTCCTCTTCACATGCACCATATCTAGCCCTTTCAACCTTCGGTTGGTTTCAATGAGATCCCCTGCATGCTTCTATATTCCAGTGAATTCAGGCCCAAAGCTGCTAAACGCTCCTCATATGTTAACCTCCATTCCCGGAATCATCCTCCTGAATCTCCTCTGGATTCTCTCCAATGACAACACATCCTTTCTGAGGTATGTGGCCCAAAACTGTTGACAATACTCCGTGCGACCTGACTAGTGTCTCATTAAGGCCCAGCGTTATCTCCTTGCTTTTATATTCTATTCCTTCTGAAATAAATGGCAACGTTGCATCTGCCTTTTTACCACCAATTCAACCAGTAAAATAACCTTCTGGGAGTCCAGCACAAGGACTTTCTACACCTCTGATGTTTGAAATTCTTCCATGGCCATAGATTTTCAGGATGAGAGAGGGGAAAGAGCTGGCCCTGAGGAGGGCCTCAACAAGGTAGGAGGTCAATGGCGCAGTTGTATGTCCGCTATGGAGGCAGTGCAGTGGTAATCTTCTTACTGAAGGTCAGCGTATTCAGTCAGGTCCACACTAACTGTTGACTCGGGCTGCTGCCAGGGGTTGGAGCTGGACCCAGACAGGTAGGTGGGCATGGGCATGCTCTTGGAGCACTTTTAGGGACCAATCGGTCCATAGGTTGTGTTGAGAGAGTCAGGGAAGGCTAAGCACCAGCAGCAGTTCAGGTAAATCAACAAGATGGAAAGAGAGCTATTCCCTTATGGTTGCCCTCTAGCACAAGTTGGAGCGGTGCTGTGGAAGGGTGATCTTGTTGGTGCCCAAAGCTCACCATTCAGAACCTTGATAACAAGATTCTCTCTCAATTCTTGAGTGGGAACTTCCCACTTTTGAGCCTGAGTGATATACATTAAGTTCCCGGAGTCAATAAATGCCAGGGAAGCTGTTCAACTCTGTTCGTTTGGACTATGGAAGTACTTTGTATGCATGCACACTCTCCCTGTTACGCACGTGCACATGGGAGGAGAGGGCGCAATTGTGGAACATAAAGGTGTCATCCCTCAGGGATTGAATAGAGACATTGAAAGTGAAGTTGTTTATACAAAAGAAAAACGTGTCTTTGTTGTTTGGGCGTTAGCAGTGGCAACAGAGGAGATGGTTTCCAATTATAGGATCCTGCCAGCATTTGACAAGAGCAATCCTTACGAAAGCTGAAGAAGTGAAATCAGAATATGGACGTGTTACGGAACTGGAGAAGACAAAGTGAGCCTCGGCTGTTGTGTTGTCAATTTTGGGAAGAGCAAGAGAGCAAGAGGTGGGGATTTCGGAGGAAGACACGAACAAAGGTGACGGCATGAATACGCTAATAAATCCACTTGACTGTATTTTTTGAAGGACGAAAGGGATCGTATTTATGAGGCATATTCAGACAAAATTTACAGCGACAATTCTAAAATTAGGGCTGATTTTATTACTGATTTTAAACAGAAGAACAGTCACATGCATAAATACAAAATGGAACTTCCTGACACTGTCAGGAGAAAATCTGAAGATTCTGGAAATCTGAGCAACACCCACAAAATGCTGGAGTAACTCAGCAGGCCAGGCAGCATCTATGCAAAAGAGCAGTCAACATTTCAGGCCGAAACTCTTTAGCAGGACTGGAGGAAAAAAGCTAAGGGTAGATTTGAAAGGTGGGGGACGGGCGGAGGAAAGAGAGAAACACCAGGCATTAGGTGGAACTTGGAGGGGGAGGGATGAAGCAAAGAGCAAGGAAATTGATGGGTGAAAGAGGCAGAGGGCCATGGAAGAAAGAAGAAAAAGAGGTGAGGGGAAGGAGCACCAGAGGGAGGCGATGGGCGGGTAAGGAGAGAACATGGAGATGGAAAAGGGGATGGGAAATGGTGAAGGGGGTGAGGTGTTGCTGGAAGTTTGAGAAATCAATGTTCATGCCATCAGGTTGGAGGCTACCCAAACGGAATATAAGGTGTTGTTCCTCCAACCTAAGTGTGGCCTCATCACAACAGTGGAGGAAGCCATGGATGGACATAACGGAATGAGATTAGGAATTGGAATTAAAATGGGTGGCCACTGGGAGATCCCGCTTGCTCTGGCAGGCAGAGCGTAGATGCTTAGCGAAGCGGTTTCCCAATCTATGTCGATGTAAACAAAGATCTGAACACAATGAAATGGTAACATGAACTGGAGCCACACGCACAAAATGCTGGAGGAAGTCAACAGGCCAGGCAGCATCTATGGAAAAAAGTGCAGTCAACATCTCAGACCAAAACTCTTCGGCAGTCCTGCTGATTTCTTTCAGCACTTTGTCTATGTTACTCACATTTCCAATATCTGCAGATTTTCTCTTAATTGTGAACTGGAGCAAGGAGTGTGCTATCTCCACATCATCGATGAGTTCACATGTTTCAGTGCAGGTGGCACTGTAAGTACCTCAGAGACAGTAAAGAAAATCTTCATCCATTCCTGGATAAGTGTGCATGGCCCACCTCAGAGAGTATTCAGTGATAATGGCCCTGAATTTAATAATGATGAATACAGAGATATGGCAGAACTTTCACATTGAAACAAAGACAACAGCGGCATACAGTCCTTGGAGTAATGGGCTTCTGGAATGAGCCAATCAAACATTGACTGAAATAATACTGAGGGTAAAGAAAAGCAATGGCTGTGATTGGAACACTGCCCTGGACTGGGCCCTTATGGTGAAGAATACCATGCACAGTGTACATGGCTAGAGCCCGTATCAATTGGTGTTTGGCCATAATCCAAACCTTCCCTCTGTACTGATTGACAGATTACCTGCTCTAGAGGGCACTACAAGGAGTGAGTGGGTTGGGAGACGTATTTCAGATTGCATGCTTTCACTGACGCAGAGTGTTCAGAGAGAATTCAAAGAGCACTGAGGGCACAGGTCTGTCCTACAAAAGACAAATATGACACGGGACAGAGTGCATTACAAAAGAGCAGACGGTACAGAATGGAAAGGTCCTGGAGATGTCAGGATGGTATTCGTGAGACATGGAGGTACATATGTGAGAGTGCATCATTCCAGACTACATAAAGCACAAACTGAGGACCATCAGACTTCATGGAAAATGACACAAAAAGTGAAAAGCACTTACCAAGTTCACAGTCACATAGCAGCGACAGGGATGCAGAGAGTGCAGCGAAGGACCCAACGGAGTTGCTTCTCAGTGGGAAAGAGAGTGAAGTTGGGAAGTCAACAGACTTAGCTGGACAGAGATGATCACAAGTGCAAAGACAACATGAAAGTTTCCATTTTAAAGCAGTACAAACTGTGAGATTTGTAAACCAAAACATTGGTATCTCATACAAAGCTTAAGTCTTAGGATGAGCAGGCAAAGCCACTGGGAGAAACAAAAGTTGGTACAACTTGAATTACCTATAACCAGTCATTGTCACTGACACTACAGGGCTAGTCGACTTGTCATGTGTAGACAGACTTCATATTGGACCATCTGGGAAATATCAATTGAAGATGTCCGAGTGACTAAAGAGGTGTCATTTAAATCTGCAGAACAGGATGAAATCAAAAGTTGGAGAAATAATGGAATGTTTGAGCAAGCTAGAGACACTGACCAAAAGACAGTGTCTACAAGAAATCACGTGCCACACAATGGGATGCACCATCAAAGAAGCTGAAGCTGAGTAACCTGGGTCAAAGGTATGTCAGATTCTAAGTGTGACAAGGCACAACAGGCTTGATATCATGTTTGATGCCTGCAACTTGGCATCCAGCACTACAATCTTTACATGAAGAAAACAAGATAGTGTGCAGAACTCAATCTGAAAAAGTAGTCTTGAAATTTCAACAACTTGTAAAAAGATAACTCACTGAGGTTCATTGCCTCATTTAGGAATCTTCCTGATGAAGGTACTCAAAGGGGACATTTTATTGTACTGATGGGAGAACAGGGTAGGTTTTTTCCTCTTCTGACAATCAAAAAGGATCCAAAGAGTTGTGTGGAGTACACTGACAGGAGAAGCCCTTGCAATGTCTGAAGGTTTTGACAATGCTGTTTTCTGGCCACTCTGTTCTGAGCTTTTCCATGGTGACAGGACAGTCTACAGAACACTTGTGTCACAGACAACTACTCTCTGTTTGATGCCATCAATTCCACCAAGTCGGTTACATAGAAAGAGCAGCATCAAAGAACTTGTCCAAGCACAGAAAATCCATCACGTGTTACGGTCAACTACAAAGGAACAGTTAGTTGACTGTCTCACAAAGAAGGAGCACCAGCTCCTGTGCTGTTAAAGGCACTTAGTGAAGAAGGCAACCAGTACTTTTAAGAATTGTATTAACATCAAGGAATAGAACTAATTCTCATATCCTAATGGAAATTTGGATTGTTTGGACATTTGATTTGTCTTTAAATTTTTTTCAAATTTTAATGTAAGCATGAAAAGGATGAGAGATTGTTGAGTTCTGCTCATTTGGACTATGTGAGTATGTAATACTCGTGCGCACTCTCCCTGTTATGCACATGTGCGCAGGAGGAGGGGGTGGAATTGCGGTATGTAAAGCTGGTAGCCCTCATGTATTGAATGGAGATATTGAATGTAAAGTTGTTTAAACAAAAGAAAAATGTGTCCTTGTTGGTTGGGCGTTAACAAAGCTGAAAGCATTATTTGTCTAGGGGAAGATGCCAGCAGGGAGAATCTGAATTCCCTTTCTTACATATGGTCTCCTCTTTAACTCAACACTTGGGTCATGATGCCCAGAAGTGTCCAAGAGAGCCACAGCAGAGGTGCAATCTATTCTTCTGCACCATCTCATTTCTCTTGAGATACAATATGTGTAGGCCCCTCACCGGTGTGAGCTCCTCAGCAGACTGTGTACTGGATGATGATGGAACGAAGACAGGCTATAATCAGATGAGTAGGCTCAGAGCTTTCTCTCTCTGTGCCATTCAGCTGCCCGGTTGTCTGAATGGTGGATCTATCAGGCCCACCAGGCTATCCTGTTCATCATGAACTGCAATCTGTGACAGCAGAAATGAGAGCCCTCTTCTTCCAACTCATCTCAATCATGAGTACGGAACTTTACCGCATAGTCTCTCACTGGCCCTCTTCCTTGGTGTGGTGAACTATGTGCCTGTCTGGACACACCCCCTGCTGATTGCTCCTGTGGCTCCTCCCACAGGCCCCTGTATAAAGGCGATCTGAGGCCTGACACTCGGCCTCAGTCTCCAGGACATAGTATGATGGCCACTCACTCCTGGTTCCTTCTTCCAGTCAATAAAAGCCGATATCTTGCCTTACGTCTCAGTGTGAGTTATTGATGGTGCATCAATTTTATTGACTGGAAGTTTTAAAACATGGAAACCGTTTTGCGTCCGGACCGGTTGGATTTGGACCCTCAAGACCCTGCCGCAGTTCTCGCTTTTGAACACTGGCTTGCATGCTTCCAATCGTACTTGGAGGAGGTTCGTGCAACTGAACCCGCCGTTATGCACAGAATTCTACTCTCGAGGGTCACCCCCAAAGTTTACTCCATTATCCGGGACCTGCCGACCTACGATGGGGCACTGGACACCCTCAAAAGACAGTACCTGCGGCCGGTGAACACCGTCTACGCAAGACATCGTTTAGCTACCCGGCAACAGCGGCCTGGTGAATCGTGCGCTGAGTTTCTCCGAGCACTACAGACACTCGTCCGACCTTGTGACTGCAAGACGCTCATGGCAGAACAGCATGCGGAGCTGCTGGTGCGAGACGCCTTTGTGACGGGACTGAGGTCAGTGTACATGCGCCAGCGACTGCTGGAAAATGCCGACCTTACCTTAAGCTCGGCGATGGAGAAGGCCAACGCTCTAGAAGCTGCTTTGCATAATGCTGACGCTGTCCAGTCGCGCGATTCCCCGCCGGTTCTGTGGACACCTCAGACCCCGCCACCGCCGGCTCCCGGGAGCGAATTCGCCAACGCCGCTGCCAGTCGCGATTCAGCGAGCTCCCCGAACCTGACCACGGCGGTGGCCCGTCAGATGCCTGTGCTTTGTTCTTGCTGTGGCCATAAAAAACACCCTGGACAACGCTGTCCAGCGCGAGAAGCGACCTGCTCCAGCTGCAGAAAGCGGGGCCACTTCGCCAAGGTCTGTAAGTCTCAACCTCGAGCGGAGTGCAGCGCTGCGGGTGAAACGTGGGGGCCGCCATCTTGCATGCCCGGATGTGGGCGGCCATCTTTGTCGACGTCAGCACGCCCCGTCCCCGACCCTCCGATGCTGACCGGGTACCCCGACGGCAATTCAACTCTGGCCACTGTGACCCTCGACCAAAGCGCCCCACACCAGCTTGCAAGGTCCATGATGGACATCCGGGTGGAGGGGCACAGGACTAGATGCCTGTTTGACACGGGCAGCACTGGGAGTTTTATTCACCCGGACACAGTGCAACGCTGCGGACTCGCAACGCGGCCAGTAAGTCGGAGGTTCCATTTGGCTTCTGGGTCGCAGTCCGCAGACATCTGGGCGGGGTGTGTAGCGACATTGGTGGTGCAAGGCACAGTATATCGGGACTTTGAACTGCTGGTCATGCCTCAACTGTGCGCACCTGTGCTATTGGGGCTGGACTTCCAGAGCCATCTCGAAAGTGTGACTATGGTATACGACGGGCCCCTCCCACCACTCACTGTCAGGAATCCTCAGTTTTGTGGGACTTCTTCACATACCCCGCTACTGACCACACACATCCCATCCAGAACCAGGCCGACAGCTGCGCTACCGACACCACTTGCAGCCTCTCCACTCTCAGGGTCCCTCCCCCGCCGCTGTTCGCCAACCTGACCCCCGACTGTAAACCTGTGGCAACCAAAAGCAGGAGGTACAGCGCGGGGGACAGGGCCTTCATTCAGTCGGAGGTGCAGCGGCTGCTCAGGGAGGGGATCATTGAGCCAAGCTCAAGCCCTTGGAGGGCCCAAGTGGTTGTTGTTCGGACTGGGCAGAAAAATAGGATGGTGGTGGACTATAGTCAAACCATCAATAGGTTTACGCAGCTTGACGCGTACCCCCTACCCCGCATCGCAGATATGGTCAACCAGATTGCTCAGTACAAGGTGTACTCGACAATAGATCTGAAATCCGCTTATCACCAGCTCCCCATCTGCCCAGAGGACCGCCCCTACACCGCCTTTGAGGCGGGCGGCAGGCTCTATCACTTCCTGCGCGTCCCTTTCGGTGTCACGAATGGTGTCTCTGTCTTCCAGAGGGAAATGGACCGGATGGTGGACCAGTACCAACTGCAGGCCACATTTCCCTATCTGGATAACATCACCATCTGTGGTCACGACAGGCCAGATCACGACGCCAACCTCCAACGATTTCTCCAAGTGGCCGCAGCTCTGAACCTTACTTATAACAGGGACAAGTGTGTGTTTGGAACCACCCGCCTTGCTATACTTGGGTATGTCGTGGAAAACGGGGTTATTGGCCCTGATCCCGAACGTATGCGCCCCCTGTTAGAACTCCCTCTTCCCACCACTCTCAAGGCCCTCAGAAGGTGCCTGGGTTTTTTTTCCTATTACGCCCAATGGGTCCCCCATTACGCAGACAAGGCACGCCCCCTGGTCAAGTCTACCTCGTTTCCCCTCTCTGCTGAGGCCCGCGCGGCCTTCAACTGCATTAAAGCGGACATTGCCAAAGCTACGATGCATGCAGTGGACGAGACCACTCCCTTCCAAGTGGAGTGTGATGCCTCCGATTTCGCTCTGGCTGCTACCCTCAATCAGGAAGGCAGACCAGTAGCATTCTTTTCTCGCACCCTCCAAGGCTCCGAAATTCGGCACTCCGTGGTGGAAAAAGAAGCCCAGGCCATAGTGGAGGCTGTTAGGCACTGGAGGCACTATCTTGCTGGCAAAAGGTTCACCTTGCTGACCGACCAGCGCTCGGTTGCGTTCCTGTTCAGCAACCAACAGCGGGGCAAAATCAAAAATGATAAGATTTTGTGGTGGAGGATAGAACTCTCCACCTACACCTATGATATCCTGTACCGGCCTGGCAGACTCAATAAGCCCCCTGATGCCCTATCCCAGGGAACATGTGCTAGCACACAGCTCGACCAGCTGTACACCCTTCATGCACAACTTTGTCATCCGGGGGTCACCCGATTTTACCATTTTGTGAAAGCTCGGAACCTGCCATACTCCCTGGAGGACATCAGGACGATGACCAGGGACTGCCAAATTTGCGCTGAGTGCAAACCGCACTTCTACCGTCCTGACACGGCACAACTTGTCAAGGCCACCCACCCTTTTGAATGACTGAGAGTTGACTTTAAGGGCCCCCTTCCCTCTATTGACCGCAATGTCTATTTTCTCAGTTATCGACGAGTACTCACGGTTCCCCTTTGCCATCCCCTGCCCCGACACCACTGCCACGTCCGTCATAAAAGCCCTGCGCCAGTTCTTCACTCTGTTCGGGTATCCCTGCTATATCCACAGTGATAGAGGGTCCTCCTTTATGAGTGAGGAGCTGCGCCAGTACTTGCTAGCTAGGGGCATTGCTACCAGTCGGACCACGAGTTATAATCCCCGGGGTAATGGCCAGGTGGAGTGGGAGAATGCCACAGTGTGGAAGGCCACACTTTTAGCCCTTAAGTCAAAAGGGTTGCCGGTCTCTCGATGGCAGGAGGTCCTCCCTGAGGCACTGCACTCTATCCGCTCTCTGTTATGTACGTCCACCAATGCCACCCCTCACGAACGCCTATTCTCTTTTCCCAGGAAGTCTGTCACTGGGACCACCCTACCAGTTTGGCTGACGTCCCCGGGGCCAGTGCTGCTCCGGAAACATGTGAGGAGCAATAAATACTCCCCGCTGGTAGAGAGGGTTCACCTTCTACATGCGAACCCCCAGTATGCTTACGTGGTCTTACCTGATGGGCGGGAGGACACGGTCTCCATCCGCGACCTGGCACCCGCAGGTACAGCAGACCACTACCCTGAAGGCTCTCCGGTAACTATGAACCCTGCACCAGAGGTGACACCGTGCTCACCAGGCCCTACACAGACTCCTCACGACACTTGTATACCGGGCGTTTCGTACGCATTTATACCAGGCGCCTCGCACATGCGTGAGGGATCACCGGCGCCTAGTGGGCAGGAACAAGCGCAACCTCCGTCCCCTGTGCAATCACCAATGTCGCCGGCATCCATGCGATCACAGCCGGTGCTACGTAGATCACAGCGACAGATTCGACCACCTGATAGACTTGACTTGTAAGAAACTTCGCCACATGGGACTCTTTCAAACAAAGGGGGGGTGAATGTGGTGAACTATGTGCCTGCCGGGACACGCCCCCTGCTGAGTGCTCCTGTGGCTCCTCCCACAGGCCCCTGTATAAAGGCGATCTGAGGCCTGACGCTCGGCCTCAGTCTCCAGAACATAGTATGATAGACACTCACTCCTGGTTCCTTCTTCCAGTCAATAAAAGCCGATATCTCGCCTTACGTCTCAGTGTGAGTTATTGATGGTGCATCACTTGGTACAGGCCCAAGAGTCAGTGGGCAGCCTCCTGACCCCCTACTGGAAGGTCAAACACTCTCTTGAACCCAAATGCAAATTGCCGGAAAGACCGGGCTGCAAGAGCACCTTGTTCTTGTCGGGTGTTGAGCAGACAGAGTGAAGGTCTGTTTAAGGGTCTCACCAGTTTATGTAGATCATCACTGAACTGGCCTGGCTGGGATTGGAATGTCAGCTCACACTAGGTACTAAAGTTTCTGCAGCTGTTGGGGTCATCGGAGGATCTGACTGGTGGAGGAATGTTCAGTTCAGGTCCAGAAGCAGCCAAGGGAATCAGGACCTTAGTGGCTGTGGCTGCTGATAATGCAATAGAGGAGGATGGGGTGTTGCCGCTGTTGGAAGTGGGGCTGCCTGACCGAGAGCTGCTAACTAGCAGCAGTGGGAGCAGTAACACCTGCCACCTGACTCTGACTGTCTGTTGTGAGTTGCTTGAACCGGGCTTGCCTCTCTGAGGGTAGTTGTCACACTTCTGCAACCCAGACTCCACTAAAAACTCTCAAACTACAAACTGATGCTGTTACTGCAGCTTGAAAGCTACAACTATAACTATACTAATACCTACAACTATGTTTATACCTTTAACAGTATCTACCGAAATCACTAATCTTCTTTCCTGGAACACGGACTAAGGTAAGCAGGGAGCTTTGTAGTCACTGCTCTTCGATCAAGACCTGACAAGACTGAGACAAAAGGCAGAGAGTTAAATACAGTTACAGAGAATCCCTAATTGGCTTGAGTGTGTGCATTCTCACATTGTAATTGTCGTCTTCCTTCCGCTGCCCGCATGCGAGAGCGCCCGGGCTCCGCAGCAGTGTCTGTGGTTTTGACGACAGGTAACAATTATCCTACGGAGCCCTACTGAATCGATTTCAGAGATGAGAAGGTTGTCCCATGAGCAGAGATCAGACGTAACGGTGCAAGACTCACCGGGGTTCTGATGACCTGGTTGAGAAGCAGGTTTCTGAGGTGGGATCAGGAGTGTAACTGTCCTCCATCCGAGTGAAGTATTTTCAGATTCAGTTTATTGTCATTTATAACCACAAATACAATGCAGTTAAAAATGAGACAACGTTCTTCGGAATGATATCACGAAAAAGCACAAAACAGACCACACAAGGAAAACCACATTATATTTGGTAATCTCTAATCCAGAGTCCGGAGAGGCTGCTGCGTATCGATATCGTGCTACCACCTTAGCACATTCCCTGGAAAGGAACTACAAACCCATCAAACAAAACTAAAGCTACAAGACCTACACAAAACCACATCGTTACATATAGTTATAGTTAACATATAGTTTCAACAGTGCAGACAATTGATAAAAGACTAACTGACAAAGACCACATAATTATAACACATAGTTTCAACAGTGCAAAGCAATACCGTAATCTGATAAAGAGCAGTCCATGGCACGGTTTAGTAGAGAGTCTCAAAGTCCCAACAGCCCATCATCTCACGCAGGCGGTAGAAGGAAGAAAAACTCTTCCTGCCATGAACCTCCAGCGCCGCAGCCGATACAGCACTTTGGGAGCTCCGACCACAGCCAACTCCGAGTTCATTCGAAAACTTCGAGCCTCCAACCAGCCCTCCGACACCGAGCACCATCTCTGCCGAGTGCTTCGACCCTGGCCCCAGCCGCCAAGCAACAGGCAAAGCCAAGGATTCGGGGCCTTCTTCCCAGAGATTTTTCCGATCGCACAGTAGCAGCAGCAGCAAAACAGGCATTTCAAAATTTTCACCAGCTGTTCCTCCGTGCTTCACACATCCGTCTCCATCAAATCAGGATTGTACACGGCCCCTACTTACAGATAACAGATATTCATTCCTGGAGTGGCCGCTGCGCGCTGCGTCATGCCGCCATCTTGCAACAGGTTCACATTATATTCACATTCACATAATCTGTCTTTGACTATAGTATTAAAGCAGTATTATGGAAGTTAAAGCAAGTATGAGAGAGGCCAAATATTCCACTCCTCCTCCTTCCTCTGATCTATCAATCAGATGACGGGTGGGCAAGGTGGAGTTTTGTCTTCACACAGCAAAACATCTGTTGGAGGAATTCAGGAGTCTGGAGCACCTGTGGTGGTGAAGGTTGGAGAAGGAAATGTTAACACTTTGGGTCAAAACCCTGCATAGGTGCACTGTTCTTATTTGTCTCTACACAAAATTTATCGTGATACTGAATCATCACTATCCCTTGTCCTCCCTCAGAAAAGAACTTCCCAAAATGGGGCTGCGACTGGATGAGGAAACAAGAGATGGAACTAGTTTAGAAACACAAGAGATTTTGCAGATGCTGGAAATCCAAATCAATACACTCAAGATGCTGGATGAACCCAGCAGGTCAGGCAGTATCTGTGGAAAAGAATAAGCAGCTGATGTTTTTGGCAGGGACCCTTCATCAGGACTGGAAATTAAGGCAGAAGAAGCCAGGGTTGTGGAAATAGTTTTGTTTTATTGCCATTAGAGCTGAGTTTTGAAAATTGTCCTGATTTTTTATTTCTTCACAAACCTATCCCCTATAGAAATGACTTTTGTCTGAATCAGAATCAAAGTCAGAACCAGAGTCAGAATCAGGTTTATTATCACCGGCATGTGACGTGAAATTTGTTAACTTAGCAGCAGCAGTTCAATGCAATGCATAATCCAGCAGAGAGAGAGAGAAAAAGAAAAAAATTATATATAAAGTAAAACATAATAATAAATAAACAAGTAAATCAATTACGTATATTGAATAGATTATCAAAAAATGTGCAAAACCAGAAATACTGTATATTAAAATAGTGAGGTAGTGTCCAAAGCTTCAAAGTCCATTCAGGAATCAGATGGCGGAGGGGAAGAAGCTGTTCCTGAATCGCTGAGTGTGTGCCTTCAGGCTTCTGTACCTCCTACCTGATGGTAACAGTGAGAAAAGGGCATGCCCTGGGTGCTGGAGATCCTTAATAATGGATGCTGTCTTTCTGCCTTTCTGCTCCTTAAAGATGTCCTGGGTACTTTGTAGGCTTGTGCCCAAGATGGAGCTGACTAGATTTACAACCTTCTGCAGCTTCTTTCGGTCCTGTGTAGTAGCCCCTCCATACCAGACAGTGATGCAGCCTGTCAAAATGCTCTCCACACTACAACTATAGAAGTTTTTGAGTGTATTTGTTGACAAACCAAATCTTTTCAAACTCCTAATAAAGTATAGTCGCTGTCTTGCCTTCTTTATGACTACATCAATGTGTTGGGACCAAGTTAGTTCCTTAGAGATCTTGACACCCAGGAACTTGAAGCTGCTCACTCTCTCTTCTTCTGATCCCTCTATGAGGATTGGTATGTGTTCCTTCGACTTACCCTTCCTAAAATCCACAATCAGCTCTTTCATCTTACTGACATTGAGTGCCAGGTTGTTGCTGCGGCACCATTCCACTAGTTGGCATTTCTCACTCCTGTAAGCCCTCTCGTCACCACCTGAGAATCTACCAACAATGGTTGTATTGTCAGCAAATCTATAGATGGTATTTGAGCTATGCCTAACCACACAGTCATGTGTATATAGAGAGTAGAGCAGTGGGCTAAGCACACACCCCTGAGGTGCACCAGTGTTGATCGTCAGCGAGGAGGATATGTTATCACCAATCCGCACAGACTGTGGTCTTCCGGTTAGGAAGTCAAGGATCCAATTACAGAGGGAGGTACAGAGGCCCAGGTTCTGCACCTTCTCAGTCAGGGTTGTAGGAACGATGGTATTAAATACTGAGCTATAGTCAATGAACAGCATCCTGACGTAGGTGTTGGTGTTGTCTAGGTGATCTAAAGCCGTGTGAAGAGCCATGGAGATTATGTCTGCCGTTGGCCTATTGTGACGATAGGCAAATTTCAATGGGTCCAGGTCCTTGCTGAGCTAGGAGTTCAGTCTAGTCATAACCAACCTCTCAAAGCATTTCTTCACTGTCGATGTGAGTGCTACCGGGCGATAGTCATTAAGGCTGCCCACATTATTCTTCTTAGGCACTAGTATAACTGTTGGCTTTTTGAAGCAAGTGAAAACTTCTTCCTGTAGCAGTGAGAGGTTGAAAATGTTTTTGAATACTCCTGCTAGTTGGTTGGCACAGGTTTTCAGAGCCTTACCAGGTACTCCATCGGGACCTTCCACCTTGCGAGGGTTCACTCTCTTTAAAGACAGTCTAACATCGGCCTCTGAGACAGAGATCACAGGGTCATCAGGTGCAGCAGGGATCTTCACAGCTGTAGTTGTGTTCTCCCTTTCATAGCGGGCATAAAAAGCGTTGAGTTCATCTGGTAGTGAAGCATTGTTGCCATTCATACTATTGGGTTTCACTTTGTAGGAAGTAATGTCTTGCAGTCCCTGCCAGAGTTGCCATGCATCTGATATCACCTCCAACCTCATTCGAAATTGTCCCTTTGCCCTTGAAATAGCCCTCTGCAAATCATACCTGGTTTTCTGGTACAGGCCTGGGTCGCCAGACATGAATGCCACAGATCTAGCCTTCAGCAGATGACGTACCTCCTGGTCCATCCACAGCTTTTGATTTGGGAATGTACAGTAAATCTTTGTGGGCACAAACTCATCCACACAGGTTTTAATGAAGTCGGTAACAACTGTAGCATACTCATCCAGGTTCAAAGATGAATCCCTGAATACAGTCCAGTCTGCCGATTCAAAGCAGTCCTGTAGGTGCTCCTGTGCTTCCCTTGTCCAAACCTTGATCCTGACTGCTGGTGCTGCAGTCTTCAGTCTCTGCCTATACTCAGGGAGTAGAAGTATAGCCAGGTGATCAGACTTCTCGAAGTGAGGGAGTGGAACAGCACAGTAGGCATTCTTGATGGTGGTGTAACAATGGTCCAGTGTGTTGTTTCCTCTGGTATTGCAAGTCATCTGTTGATAGTAATTGATCAGTGATTTTTTCGGACTGGCCTTGTTAAAATCTCCCAAAATAATGGTGAATGTGTTAGGGTGTGCTGTTTCGTGCATGTTGATCCCATTGCTCAGATCGTCTAAAGCCTGCTTGACATTGGCCAGAGGCTGAATGTAAACTGCTACCAGAATAACCCCAGAGAACTCCCATGGTAGGTAAAATGGACGGCACTTTACTGCTAGATATTCAAGGTCTGCTGAGCAGAATTGGGACAGCACTGATATACTTGTGCAGCAAGAAGAGTTGATCATGAGGCATACTCCTCCACCTCTGCTTTTGAGACACTCTATAGATCTATCCTGATGATGGATAGTAGACCTGTCGATCTGAATTGCTGCAACAAGTATGGAAGGGGTTAACCGGGTTTCCGTGAAACAAAGGACACATGTGGTCCTAATGTCCCTCTGGCTCTGAGATCATCGATTTTATTCACCAGAGACTGCACGTTCACCAGCAAGATCGTTGGTATTGGGAGTTTAAAACCCCTTTTCCTTAAACACACTTACAATCCTGATCTTCGCCCACGCTTTCTCCAAGGTTTTCTCCGTGGGCCACGTAATCCTTAGAGGGAAGATTAGGAGATCTTGCACCAGATCTCTGTAGATGCAATGGAGCCCACTTAAAAGGGAGAGCTACCACATGAAAAGAGAGTTGGAAACTTTTAGCTGAGTGGGAACGTCTGTTGTACAGGGAGGGGAAGAATGTCAAACTTATTAATAAAGCAGCACAAGGCAAGAAGAGAAAAGAATGGGCAAAAGAAGTCAAGAACAGTTACTCCTGCAATACAGCTTGCAAGATGCTGGTGAGGATGCACTCCACCAACAGGATGTGATTAAGGCAGAAAGGGTGCAGAAATGAGTCACAGGGACTGAGTTATAAGAAGAGAATGAGTAGACCGGGACTCATTTTCTTGAACCACTGGAGGCTGAGTGGTTTATAAACTCATAAAAAGCAGGGATGAAGTGGATGATCACAGTCTTTATCCCAAGCCAATCTAAAAGCTAGAGGGCATAGGTTGGAACTGGGAGGGAAAAGTTTTAAAAGAGATCCGAGAGGCAAGTCTCCACACAGATCTGATTGGTGTTTGGAATGAGCTGGTAGAGGTGCATACGGCTATGATGATTAAAATCATTTGGAAAGGTCCACGGATAGGAAAGGATTAGAGGGGTACAGGCCAAGTACTGGTAAATGGAACCATCTTAGACAGACAGCTTGGTTGCCATGGAGGATTTGGGCCGAATAGACTTTTTCTGGGCTGTAAAACTCGACAATTCTACGGACCTCAGTAAATCAGAGGATCTGTGGGAATGCAGTTTATGGAATCCTGTGCTGTGGTAATTGGTGGCCACTTTTTTCTACAATATAACCATGGCAGCACTTTTATTGGCTGGAGAACATTGAGTTTTAGAGTTCAGCAGCACAGAAAGAGGTCCTTCCACCCACCATGGCTGTGCCAACCATCTAGATCCCATCCATACCAATCCCACTTGCCATCACTTGGGCCCACAGGTTGAGATGGCCCTGGGTTCCTTCTCTTTGGTCTTTCCTGCTCCACCTGTTCTGCTGATAATTATAGAGTCTGATTATTGACCTTTGCGCATCTGACCATTCTGCAGATTGTTGGTTGCACGATTGTCTTGCAAATTGTTGGCTGTGGTTGTGTTGCCTTTTGTGGTGTTGTCCTGTGATTTAAGACCGGCACCGAGCCATGATCAGTGTCTCACATAAAGCAATTCTGATTCTTCTTCTCTCCAGGGTAGGGATCCTCTGCAGGGTAACTGATCCTGTTCTCTGCCACATAGAGCTCTTCATGCCCTCAGGATGTTCCAGACTACCTCAAGGACAGCCAAGCTTTTTTGGAAGTGTGCTGACCTCTCTAATGTAGCAAGGGCAGCCGCTGGATGTGCTCAGCAAGATCCCGTAAAAAGACCACCCGTTTTCAGGAAGGAATAACTGCTGAGAGAACAGGGGTGAACCCCTCTGCTCTTCCTCACCATGGGTTAGCTTGTACCCACTTCAAGTCTGACTGCTAGCAGTAAGAGTTCAAGTTCAAGTTCAGGGCTACTGTTGTCAGAGGGACAGGGTATGAATGCTGTGAAAGTAAGTTTTTATGCAGTAATAAATAAACTTAAATTAACATAAATTATACATAACCTACATGTGTGCAAATTAAATAAAAAATAAGTGTATTGACACTGTGCAGTAGAGAGAGAGAGAGAGAGAGAGAGAGAGGGAAGGAGAGAGAGTATGTTTTAAGTCAGAACACAAACTTGATGGCAGTTTGGAAGAAGCCATTGTTACACCTAGAGGTACGAGCCTTCATGCTCCCATACTTCCTGCCTGACAACAGTATCAAGAAGAGGGCAAGTCGCAAATGATGGATGTCCCCTTTCTGAGATATCCCCTTGTGTAGATGTCCTCGATGGTGAGAGGAGCTGTACCCATGATGGAACTCGCTGAAGGACAAGAAAATTCCACCATCTCCAGCAGGATCCCACCACCAAGCACATCTTTCCCTCTCCCCCACTTTCCACTTCCCGCAGATATCGCTCCCTGCACGATTCTCTTGTCCATTTGTCCCTCCCCGCTGATATCCCTCCTGGTACTTAACCTTGCACATGGAACAAGAGCCACAACTGCCCCTACACCTCCTCCCTCAGTACCATTCAGGGCCACAAACATGCCTTACAAGTGAGGTGACACTTCACCTGTGACCTTTTTGGAGGTCATCTACAGTATCCGATGCTCTTGGTGTGGCCTCCTGTATATCAGGGAGACCCGACGCAGATTGGCAGACCATTTGGCCGAGTGGCTACACTCCATCTGCCAGAAAAAAGGGGATCTTCCGGTGGCTACCCACTGGAATTTTACATCCCTTTCCCATTCCGATATGTCAGTCCATGGCCTCCTCTACTGCCACAATGAGGACATCTTCAGGCTGGAGGAGCAACACCTTATATTCTGGGTAGCTTCCAACCTGATGGCATGCACCTTGATTTCTCAAACTTCTGGTAATTGCCCCGACCCCTTCAACATCCTATTCCCATTTCCCTCTCTCACCTCATCTCCTTACCTGCCCATCACCTCCCTCTGGTGTTCCTCTCCCTTCTTCCATGGTCTTCTACCCTCTCTTATCAGATTCTCCCTCTTCCAGCCCTTAATCTCTTTCATCTATCAGCTCCCCATCCTTTACATCACCCCTCCCCCTCTCCCAGTTTCACCTAACACCTACTACCTTGTACATCTACCTCACCTCCCCCCCACCTTCTGGTTCTAACTTCTCATCTTTTCTTCCAGTCCTGATGAAGGGTCTTGGCCCAAAATGTTGACTGCTTACTCTTTTCCATAGATACTGCCTGGCCTGCTGAATTCCTCCTACGTTTTGTGTGTGTCGCTTGCAAACGGCTGAGTCCGCCATTCTCTGCAGCCTCTTGCGGTCCTGTACTTTGGAGTTCTGATTTCGAAATCAGACAACCAATGAGAGTGCTTTCCACAGTACACCTGTAGAAGTCTGTGGGTGTCTTTGATGACTTATTGGATCAGCAGGCAGAGGCAGAAGCATTGATCCAGACTCAAGAACTCAAATCCCACTACAGCAGCTGGGGAATTTCAAATCAGCTAATGAAATAAGGCTAGTCCCAGCAATAAAAACCATCTAATGACTGAACCATCTGTTTCACTAATGTGGTCCAGAGGAGGAAATCTGACTCCTTATCCATCTTGGCTTTAATGTGACTCCAGTAGCTGCCTTCATCTATGATCAAGAAACCTCATCATTCTGGGCCACGCCCTCTTTTCCCTGGCCCCATTGGGCAGCAAGTGTAGAAGCCTAAGGTTTCACACCACCAGGTTACCTTCCTGCAACCATCAAGTTCCAGAACTGACTTTCAGAAGCCTAACCCAGCATCAGCAAAGGAACAGTATAAACCACCTCTCGTACTGATTGGGGTTTTCTTTGCATTAAAGTTTTGCAGTGTTTTTTTGCCACACTGCCCCTGCAGGCCCACAACCCCACTTAATCCTAACCTAATCAAACGACAATTTACAATGATCGATTAATCTTTCCCCATATATCTTTGGACTGTGGGAGGAAAGCAAAGCGCCTGTGGAAAGCCCATGTATTACCACAGGAGGATGTACAGGGACTCCTGACAGAATTGAACTCCAAACTCCCGCACTGTAACAGCGTCACGCTAACCGCTACACTACCATGGTGTCCCAATATTTATATTCAGTGTGTTGACTGTACATGCATACACGTGATGCCACCATAAGCAAGTTTCACATTGTACCTGTACCTCTCCATACTGGTGCATCTGAGAATAAACTTGACTTGACCCACAACTTCAGGGTGAAATTAAGATGGCGCTAAAGAACGACTCCTTTGCTTGCATCTTTAGAAACAGCTCTACTTCAATCTTTAATATCTTTATTTTTCCCTTTCAAGGTTCTTTTGAAGACCCTGACCTGGAGTTCCACACTGACTACAGTTCTTTGCGGGAATGGGACCCGCTCTCGGGGTTTCATAACTGGCTGTTGTTCGGCACGCCAAGGGTTCGGCCTGAGAGTCCGGCTCAAATTCAGAAGCCCAAGATCTCAGGGCCCTGGAGACGGGCGGATTGAGGGTTGGTGACACAGCAGGAGACCCGTGTGTCGTCGGGGGAGTCAGGATATCTGCTGTGGGCCTGAAGATCTGAGATCTTTGTGATTTTCAGACAAAGAGCTCAGAAAAAGTGACATAATGGACCTTCAACATTGTAAACCAGTGAGTTGTTTGTTATCTCTCCCTGCTCGCTGGGGAAAAATGGAGAGACCTCCTTCTCCCTTATTGGGGGGAGAGAGAACCTGTGGTATGTCGAATACCGGGTGAAACGCGAAGTCTTTGGGGTTAACTGCAAGTCTGTGTCTTTGTTATTGCTTTGCTCACATTGAGCACTTGGTGACAGTACTGATGCTTTTTTTCCGGTGGCGGGAGGGGGGGATCGTTGCTCGCTGCCGCTTACGCGTGGGGGAGGGGAGCTGGGGGGGGACTTTGGGGTTCTTATGTTTATCTGTCATTCATTCTTTGGGGTACTTCTCTGTTTTCGTGGATGTTTGCGAAGAAAAAGCATTTCAGGGTCAGGACCAATGAGGGATATACAATAAATGTCAGCATTACCAGTAACATTGATATCCTGTGAATTAATGAATAAAGGCTCAACTGGCAGAGTCTGGCCCTCGGTATAATGTTACAGATTGATCCAGCACAGAAACTGGCCCTTCGCCCACTGAGTCTGTGCCAACGATCACTGAGAATATAAACTGTGCTATTGACTAATAGAGTCATAGATGGAAATGGGCTCTTTGTCCCACTGAGTCCACATTGACAATCAAACACCCAGTTACACCATTCCTATGCTAATTCCATTTTATTCTTCCCATGTTCCCATAAACTCTCCCAGATTCTACTAACCACCTACATATCAGGGGCAATTTACTGCGGCCAATCAAAATAAACTCAGCCAGCTCCATCATGGGCACTCTACTCCCCACCATCAAGGACACCTTCAATAGGCAATACCTCAAGAAGGCAGCTTTATTAAGGACTCTCCCCATCCAGGGCATGCCCTCTTCTCATTGCTACCATCAGGGAGGAGGCATAGGACATGAAGACCCACACTCAACATTTTAAGAACAGCTTCTTCCCCTCTGCCAACAGACTTTCGAATGGACCATGAGCCCATGAAATCTACCTCTGTTTTTGCTCTCTTTTTGCCCTACCTATGAATGTATATATATTTTTTAATGTAACACATAGTCATTTTTTATATTGTCCTGTACTCCTGCCACAAAACAACAAAATTCACGACATTTGTGAGTGATTCTGATTCCAACCTAGCAGCCTGCACGTCTTTGGGAAATGGGTAATGAGCAGGCCAGGTACGAGGCTCACTGAGACAGGGAGCAACTTCTATATATGGACTTACTCTATGGGCCCTCAGGGTTAGCTGGGAATCTTGTGTACTGCTGATGACGAAAAGAAATGATTTACCACATAATACCCTGTCTGTACTTGTTATTAGACTCCCCAAAGAACATCTGTGGCTGGTTCCTTCATTGTTACTTTATGAGCTTAAAAGTTGCATTTTCACTAACACTTCTGAGTGCCGAATGTGAGAGATCAAACAACCACACACAGAGTATGTGGTCATGAATTTTCATGCAATGAGTTGCAATTAGTCATGAGCCTGATCGGACCTATGCTCGGCAGAGGCCCAAGAGTTGATGGAGGGCTTTTGTTTAACTGTGTCTCCACTTCCCCCGCCCTCAAAAAAGGAGCCAACGTAATCAAAGACCCCTCACACGCTGGTCATTCCCTCTTCACCTCCCCCTCCTTCCACTGGGCAGAAGATACAAGACAGCTTCTACTTCACTCCTGATGAAGGGTTCGGCCTGAAACGTCATTATTACCTCCTCCCATAGATGCTGTCTGGCCTGCTGAGTTCTGCCAGCATTTTGTGTTTTCTACCCACTGGTAACATGGTAACGTAGTGGTTAGCGCATCGCTTTACAGCAATTAAAACTTCAGTTCAATTCTTGCCACTGACCATAAGGAGTTTGTGCATTCTCCCCGTGACGACAAGTGTTTTCTCCAAGTGCTCCGGTTCCCTCCCACATTCCAAAGGCATGTGTTTAGGATTAGTGAGCTGTGGGCATGCTATGTTGAAGCCAGAAGTGTGGTGACACTTGCAGGCTGCCCAGCACTGTCCTCACTTACTAGATTTGATGCACATGATGAACTTCAATGTATATTTCAATGTTTCAATGTACCTGTGACTCTTAAACAGACCTCTTATATTGATAATGATGAACTCTTGACCTCATGATCTACTTGGCATTGCCCTTGCACCTTAATATCTGACTGCACTGCCCTTTGTAACTGTAACACTATATTCTGTGTTCCGTTATTGACTTTTCATTTGTACTGATGTATGGAATGATTTGTCTGGATTGCACTAAATTTTTCATTGTATCTCTATATGTGACAATGACAAACCAATTGTCCATGACCACAGAAAAATTACCATGGGTTTCAGAGCCTGAACTAGGTGATGATATCTCGAGAGCTGCAGCTGAAGCCTGCCTATCTGCTTAACACCCCCCTACCCTGAGTTGTCTCAACAATCTCCCAGTTAGATCTACCCCCAACATCAAAACCAGAAGAGCTGTGCTTCTGGTGTGACATCACCACAAGAAATGGCATAATAAAAAAGAAACTCAACCAGACAGGTAGGTGGGTAGCTCTGAATCAGAATGGGGCACGTTCCAGCCTCACAGCCTCACAGCCCCATTGCCCCACTGCTTCAGGTGATCTTCCCTTTGCCTCTCTGCATCAGAAATGGCTGTTTCTGCCACTCGTTCATTTGTGATGAGCCCAGTTTTGGCCTCTCCATCGGTACAATCTGATCTGCTGCGTATAAGCTAGAGCCTGCCATCAGCAGCGTACGACATTGACAAGAAGCCGAATCATCCGCCAACAGCCTTCAGTAGCTCATTCCTCCTGCTCGCACCCCATGACCAATGCTCCCTTTTTACCCACAGTCAACAGTGATTCCTTGAACCAATGAATACCCACAGTCAACAAGAAAGGAAGGGGTTATCATACAAGAAACCTTTGATAGCTCTGGGTCTGTACTCACCGGAATTTAGAAGGATGGGGAGGGGGGAATCTCACTGAAACTTTTCGAATCTTGAAAGAACTAGACAGAGCAGATGTGGAAAGGATGTTTCCCAAGGTGGGAGAGTCTAGGACAAGAGGGCACAGCCTCAGGATAGAGGGGCGTTCATTCAAAACAGAGATGTAGAGATATTTCTTCAGCCAGAGGTTGGTGAATTTGTGGAGGCCAGGTCGTTGGGTGTATTTAAGGCAGAGATTGATAGCTTCTTGATTGGACATGGCATCAAAGGTTATGGGGAGAAGGCTGGGAAACGGGGTTGAGGAGGAGAACAAAAAGGGTCAGCCATGATTGAATGGTAGAGCAGACTTGATGGGCCAAATGGCCTAATTCTGCTCCTTTGTCTGATTCGGAATGTGGGAGCTTTCTGATCATTACAGGTTGGCTATGCTCTCAGGGTACAGCACGGACCATACAGCAATGAGATCAGGAGTGGCGATGCTTTCCTTTCATTCGGAATTCTCGGAAGACTTCTGAACCATGACCTTTCACCTGCATAAATCTTAATTCAAAAACAATATCTCTTTCAAAATATATTTGTCGTGGCCACTTATTGCATGAGTAATCTCTTAATAAAGATTTCAAATAAAGCCAGTGTCATTGTGAAAGGCTGTTCCTTTGATGTGGATGACGATGAGGATGTTGATGTGAGTGCCGCCTTTGTGCGAGAGGTTTCTCCTGAGTGCCATTAGTAACATGAAAGCAAAACTAAATACTCTCTTGCTTCTTGTACATATCCCACTCCAACTCCCTTCCCTCTGCCTGTGTGCACTGACCAGCTCAAGGATGTTCCTGGCTAGAGACAGAACGTGGTATATCAAGCTTCAGGACACTTCCAAGGATATGAAGTCGATGTCCTTAACAAGGCCATAGACTGACTAGCAAGGCTGCTTTCGTGTCTGTGGAAAATGTGGAGTTTAGCAAGACCACACAGGCTGTGGCCACCAGCCATTCACAGATACCCAGTAATAAAGGACGTGAGTTACTCACTTTACAAAATGTTCATGTTTGACAGTTCGTCAGAGCTATTAGTGGGAGTCTGACCTTGTTCTGGCTGACTCTGAGAATCAATCTCCGGGCCCTGACACTCAGTCTAATCTCCCCTAACCTCAGAAAGTGATGGCCGTGCATTTCTCAATGAAACACTGTGGGGGAGGATTCCTTTCTGTGAGTTTGAGAGGGCTCCTCGTGATTTGGATTCATGGAATCGCAGGATAATGTAGTGCAGAAACAGTCCTTTGTCCCAACTTGTCCATGCCAACCAAAATGCCAATCTAAGATAATCCCATCTGCCTGCATTTGGCCCACATCCCTCTGATCCTTTCCTATCCATATACTTACCCAAATGTCTTTTAATTTTGTTATTTTACCTACCTCAGCTGCTCCCTCTAGCAGCTTGTTCTACAGATGAAATCTCTGCACTTGAAGTTTCTCCAGAGGTCCCTTTCAAATGTTTTCTCCCTCAGCTTAAACCTATGCCCTTTAGTTTCAGGTTAGGGACTGTGTGCATTCATCCTATCTATGCCCCTAATGATTTAAGAAACTTCTATAAGTTTACTCCTTGGTCTTCTACGTGCTAAGCAATAAAATCCTAGCCTGCCCAACCTCTCCCTATAACTCAGCTCCTCATGTCTTGACAAAGTCCTGGGTGCTTAAGGAAGGAAGAACTCCTCTTCATCCCCATGGATCAGGAATTAAACGTTACTCTGACAGAATTTCCAGACAGATGCTTAGAAAGGAAGACTTGAACCAGGCAGTCATGTCGGTAAAGGGTAATGTTGTGTGCCTGGTGAATGCTATGCAGAAGCTCTCTCTCCTGCTGCAGTGTTTGATCAGCTGACCATGAGGTTGTGCTGGGTAAGCAAACACTAATAGGAGCAGGAGTGGTCCATTTGGTTCAAGTGTGTTCAGCTGATCTGGTTTATGTCCGCCACCCCACTCCTTGAATTTTCCTGCAGTGCTATCTTTCATCACTGAAACTGAGGTATATATCCACTCATACATCCAACCCTTTCTGATTCTTAGTTCTCGATGGTGCCTGACGGCAGACAAATACATCCATTATCTACCAGGTGAAAGACAGTCTAACAATCCATCCATTATCAACCTTGAACAAAAACAACCACAGAACTTGTGGATCCCTCTGGGGAACTATTGCCTGGGGCTTGAGGGACTGAATTACAGAGAAAGGTTGAGCACTTTGGGATTTTATTCACTGGCGTGTAGGACAATGAGGAATGATCATAGAGGGATGTATAAAATCACAAGGGCCGGCGTGCATACTCTTCATCTCAGGTTTGGGGAATCAAGAACTAGAGGTCATAGGTTTAAGGTGAAAGGGAAAAAATATAACAGGAACCTCAGGGGTAACTTTTTCACCAGAGGGTGGTCAGTATATGGAAAGAGCTGCTTGAGAAAGTGGTTGGGGCAGGTATGTTAACATCATTTAAACAGAGCTTTGACAGGTACATGGATACAAAGGGGTAAATAGAAATAGGAAACTTGGTTGTCATGGACAATTTAGTCCAACGGGTTGAATCCATACTCTATGACTCTAATGTCTCCTAAGTCTCCATTTAGACACCTCTGTACAAAGGAGAACAAACCTAGTTTATCCACAGAGCCGAAGGTCCTTATTCCTTGGATTTTTTTCAACCATTCCTACAGTTACAGTATATGGGTTCAATGAAGTAGTTTATAATCTGACTGTTCCTTTCAGAAGGGACTGCATCATTGTTATTGGTATTGATTTATTATTGGCACATGTACTGAAATACAGAGAAAAGCTAGTCTTGTGTATACAGTTCATATGCAGATCAAATCATTGCACAGTGTCTTGAGGTAGAACAAGGAACGTGAAGCCTCTCAACCTCAACTCCTTTGATGTAGGCAGCAGCATGTGCACCATCCCCCTTCCTAATGCCAATGACTTAATCTTCTGTTTTGCTGACATTGAGAGAAAGATTGTAGCTACTAAGCTCCCTGTCTCCTTCCAACTCATTGTTATTTGAGATATCGCCCACTATGGTGGTATCATCTGCAAACCTGTAGATGGAATTCGAGCAGAGTCTGGCCACGTAGCCCCAAGTGCACAGGGAATAAAGGACTGAGGATGCAACCCTGTAGAGTCCGAGTATTCAGACAATCATGGAGGAGGTTTCGCAGTCTATCCTCACTGATAGTGGCCAGGAAGACAATGATCCATTTGCAGAGGTAGGTGTTGATTACCAAGGTCTGGAATTTTGGTGAAGAACTTGTTTGGATTTATAGTTTCTTTGGAGCTATTGAAGGCAGAGTTGTAGTCAATAAGCAATAGTCTGATATAGGTATCTTTATAGTCCAGACACCCCAGAGATGTGCTTGGGGCCAGGAAGATAGTATCTAGAGCCGACCTGATTCAGCAGAAAGCAAATTGCAATGAATTGAGGGTATCTGGAAGGCTGGAGTTAGTGTGCGTCACCATGACTAGCCTCTCAACGTAAGGCATATCAACTGTTTTTCTTACATGTACTGAGATGATAATAACTGAGACGATACTGAGGATGTTCTACGAGTCTGTGGTGACCAGTGCTATCATGTTTGCTGTTGTGTGCTGGGGCAGCAGGCTGAGGGTAGCAGACACCAACAGAATCAACAAACTCATTCTTAAGGCCAGTGCTGTTGTGGGGGTGGAACTGGACTCTCTGACGGTGGTGTCTGAAAAGAGGATGCTGTCCAAGTTGCATGCCATCTTGGACAATGACCCCCATCCACTCCATAATGTACTGGTTAGGCACAGGAGTACATTCAACCAGAGACTCATTCCACCGAGATGTAACACTGAGGGTCATAGGAAGTCATTCCTGCCTGTGGCCATCAAACTACACAACTCCTCCCTCGGAGTGTCAGACACCCTGAGTCGATAGGCTGGTCCTGGACTTATTTCCATTTGGCATGATTTACTTATTATTATTTAATTATTTGTGGTTTTATTTTGCTATATTTCTTCACTATTCTTGGTTAGTGTGGCTGTAACGAAACCCAATTTCCCTCGAGATCAATAAAGTATGTCTGTCTGTCTGTAAAACAGGTGAGAACCACAGGTTGAAGCAGGGCATTAAGTTCATTAGGAAGGGATGTACTGTTGTTGGCAATATTGCCTGACTTTCCTGTTGTATTACAGTGGTCTAATTTTTTGTAATGTTTATGCAGTGTGATTATTGTAATGTTATTTTTATGGTTGCTAAGTAAATCAAAGTTGATTGGCCCAAGGCGCATGGAAATTTTCTGAGATGTAACAACAATAATTTGGCCTGGCAATATCGCTTCTACTTGCTAACTTAGGAAATCACCCTCTGATAAACACTTAGCAGAGCCTTCCGTTGTCTTGATAAGTTAACAATGTTCACATAAATCATCACCTCAAGGTTTTAGTCATGCTATAAAAATAATCCGTTTTGATGTTCTTACGATCTGCACACTGTGTGAAATAATATGTTACTTCAGGATGAGGATAACACAGAGACTTTAATACTGGATCTATTGTGAATGTTCTTTGTAACAGTCAAGCAAGTGTTAGCGTTAGGCTCCCTCTCAGCTCAAATTCAGAAAGTCACAGGCTTGTCCCAAGGATTTAACCCAGGCTGATGCTCTGGGTGGGTTTCTGAGAAACACTCTCAGCAAGATCCGACAACTTCAGCTGAGATGTCAAACTGCCTAATCTCAAGTAGGTTGAAGTGACAGGTACATTCTCCCAGATGTCCTGGCTAATACTTGTTCTCCTGTCAACATGACCATATTACTACAAGAACTGCTTCTTAAGTCATGACCACACTGTGCAAATGGCCATAGAGGACCTGTGACCTCCTGAGAAGGTAAACGTGACTGGGAAAATGAACATTCTTCCTTCTCTTCATCTTCTGAAGCCATTAGAAGAAGATCTTAGTGAACATAGAGATGTAAGTCCCAACTCATCACACAATTCCCTCATCAACTAGTTCTCTATCAGCCCAATATTCCAACGTGGACAGAGGTAGTTCCACAGTTCCTACAAAATGTAGATGTAGTCAGATGTGAATGATAGAGACAACAATGTTATCCTGCCCAAGCACAAATAGTATTTTATCATTAAAATACTGTGATGTGGTGCTCCCAGTCACATTGGGTGGCTGGGGTCAAAATGGTTCCGGACAAAAGGGCCAACCTGATCTACAGCAACCCACAAGACAAGGCTATCAGTTTGTATTGTGATACTGGGCACTGATGGCATCATTGTCCATATTACCAGGACCCTGAAAACAAACAGATGCTCGTGTGAAATGTTTGGAAAGAACATTCCCACCCACAGGAAGCTTGTTGTACTTCTACCACCATTCAGTAGTTTCAGAACGTTCCGAAATGCTTCTCAGCCAATGAAGTGCAGTAATGTAGGAAAACAGTGTCATGGTGTTGGACGTCAGATTTAAGATGATTGGTAACAGTGTAGTGATGTAGGAAACCAAATTTGAGATGATTGGTAAAGAGCCAGAGGAAAGACATATTATAAAAACCGAAGGTTGACAAGAGAAGGAATTGGGCCTTGATCCTGCATCCCCATTCACTGAGATTATGGCTACTCTAATCTCCCTCACAACCCTTCAATCTCTCATGGACCAATAACTCATTCAGCATCAGGTCTGAATATGCTCAGAGATTCAGATTCCACAGCTCCTCAGGGTAGACAAAGGTTCACCACCCTCTGGGACCATTAGTAAAAGCTGCAAGTCTATGAAGAAAGAGGGCAGTGGGTCTAACTGGGGAGCTTGTTCAGTCAGCTAACACAAGTATGAAGGGCTGAGCGGTCTCTTTCTGCCCTGAATGTGCTGTGGATTTGGGATTGCCTGATTGGATATTTCCATGATCCTGAATGGTTTGATTTTTAGTCATGCTGCACCCTTTGGTACCAGATTCCTTCACGTACCTCATCTTCCATCCTTCCCATGACCCCCACTCTCTGTTCATGAGCTCTGCTTCGGGAGCCCACACTCTCAAATGATTTGTCATTCTGCACAGCTGCTTAGTTTGTCCATTCTCCACTTCAACTGGATTATCAGTTAGTACAGTGAAATTCTACAACCTGTATTCCAATTTTTTTGGAAATTCAACTGCTTTGGGATCCAGACCAGGATTCTTTTAACACACGAGGACCCTGACTATTCCATTCCCTTTAACACACCAGGCCCGGGTTCCCACACTTACTCTAACACAGTTCCTATGCTGCCTTTAGTAATGAGAGCTCAGGTTCTTAAATTCTCTTTAACACCTGAGGCTCTGGTTCCCACACTCCCTTTAACACACCAGAGCCCCTGTTCCCAAGCTCCCTCTAACACACTAGGGCCCCAACTCCCCTATTTCTTTTAACACACCAGGCTCCCTTTAACAGACAGGGCTCCGATTTCAGCCCATCCTAGTAACTCACTTTTCCACATTCCCCTTGCAAAATCTTTCTAAAATAGTACCTTAGAGCTGTGTTGGAATATTAATCAACACTCTGGAACATCTGTCAGCCCAGCACTACTTAAGTCCCAAGTGTACCAGATTAATGGAGCTTTACTGTTTTTTTTAAATTCTTTTTTCAGATCAGTCATCTGACAAGGCCCATCCTCAATTGTTGTAACTGTGACAAGCAGCTGAGTGTCTCTCTCTGTACTATTGGAAATACATTTAAACTTTGCAATATCCTGATATTCCAGCGTGTTCATCGTCAGCTGTGAAATCTATTTAAGAAATCTTGCAAAATGGCTTTTGGTTAGCAAAAATTTGTCAGGCTCTTGTCTAAAATTACCAGTCAATTCTCCATGAATTGGAATGTGCGGAGTCCATTCCAAACCTCTCCCATCTCTGTGCGTAAAACTATTTCCAATTTGGTATACCTCAACAGTACATTTAACTTCAAATTCTGTGAATTTTATGTACTAGAAACTACACACTTTGACAATAAATTTACTTTGAACTTTGAATAATATTACGACAAGTTTTCTGAGCAGTGCCTGAGAAAGGCGGTGTCCATTTTAAGGATCCACATCACCCAGGACATGCCCCCTTCTCATTGTAACCATTAAGAAGGAGGTGGAGAAGCCGGAAGGCCCACACTCAGCAATATAGCAACAGTTTCTTCCCCTCTGCCATCCGATTTCAAAATGGTCATTGAGCTGTTAAAACTACCTCTCTTTTTTTCTCAATTATTTCTATTTTTGCACTATTTTAATTTATCTTTTTAATATACATATGCAGTATATACTTACCGTAATTCATTTTATTTATTCTTTTTTCTGTATTTTATGATGTATTGCATTGTACTGCTGCTGCTGATTTAACAAATTTCACAATATATAAAATCTGATTCTGAAGTTTTTTAGGCAGAGGAAGCAGAGCTTTGGTTTTTTGTGTCTAGTTACAATTTATGGTCAATGTGTTTGACGTTTTTTACGTCTTTGTAATTCTATAATTAAAAGCTTTTACAGGTAGCTGTTGATAACGGGGTCACACCCTTGTCTCTGTTTCTGAAGGCTTTGAGTTCAAATGCTACACTAGGGAACTGAGCACAAAACCCTGGGCTGTCTGTTCGACCTCTAATCCTAATTGATTGATGTGACTCAGTAATCCACAAAATAAAATCTGTAGCACATTTTGGCAATTTACAAATGCTATTCTTATTCGAGGATAACAATGGCCCATTTAAACAAATATTGGCTATGAAGATTATACTTTTCTCTGTCAGCAAGAAACAGATAGTCAGTTTAAGAAGAAAAGAGAACACACTGATTGGCTGAAGGGAACCAGGGTCCCTGTTGTGATAAGGGGCATAGGAATCAAGATCCTATTGTGTTAAAGTAGTCTTGAGGGTCGATAATGTAAAATGATGAGACCGTCAGCATATCTCTTTGTTCAAAGTTCGAAGTAAATTTATTATCAAAGTACGTATATGTTACCATATTCAACCTAGAGATGCGCTTTCTTGCGGGCATTCACAGTTGAACAAAAAACTACAATGAACAACTACACACAAAGACTGACAACCAATATGCAAAAGGAAACAAACTGTTCAAATACAAAAACAGATAATAAAAATAATAAACAAACAAATAAATGAATAATACTGAGAACATGGGTTGCAGAGTCCTTGAAAGTGAGTCGATAGGCTATGGAATCAGTTCTGTGTTGAGGTGAGTGAGGCTATCCATGCTGTTTCAGGAGCCTAAAAGTTGAGGGGTATTAGCTGTTCCTGAACTAAGGCTCCAGTACCTCCTTCCCGGTGGCAGCAGTGAGAAAGGAGCGTGCCTTGGAAAGTGGGGGCCCTAGATGACGGATGCTGCCTTCCTGTGTCAGCACTCCATGCTGATGTGCACAGTGGTAGTGAGGGCCTTACCCATGATGGACTGGACTGTATCCAGTACATTTTGTAGCCTTTACCATTTTTGCTTCCATACCAGACACTAATAAAACCAATTAGGATACTCTCCACTGTGCATCAGTTAAAGTTTTAGTTTTAAAAAGTTTGTGGAGTGTGGATTTGCCAAGAGTCTATGGAAGAGGATGCAAGACTTCTTAATATGGTTCACCTCAAGCAGCTGTTAATTTTGGAACTGAAATTGACAGTTCTTTGTTAAGCAAAGACATTAAAGACGAGAAGGAGGGTTCACATCTCAGCCATAACTTCACTGAATAACAACAGGTTCAAGAGATTGTAGGGTTGTCTCCAGTTCTATGTTTCTTATTTACATAATGGCTTCTCTGTAATGTACTGGTTTTTTGTAGTGTTCACCGCTGAGGTAACGGTTTCTCTGCAGCAGTAATGTTTGGGTTATGTCTGGAGATAACGGGACTGTGGATGCATGTTAGCCAATCGGGATTTTGTTGCCCTGTCTTGTGATTCCGGAAGCAGTTGCTTTCGAGGACTTTTGCCAGAGGGAGAGAGAGAGATGAAGAGAGAAGACGCAAATGGAACGATTTGGTAGTCTGCCAGTTGGGGTGGACTCAAAGCGGGGGTCCGAAGGGCAGCAATGATCGAAGAAGGATCAGCGAAAGGGAAACTGTGAGTTCCAACTTTGTGTGCACAGACTGCTTAATAAGATTTGGGCCCTTTTTCTTTTATATTTCATTTCTCTACTAACCATATAGTCAAAGTAAGAGTTACAAAGCTTGATTGTTTAATCACATGTTGTGTACTGTTTGTTATTCTGGGGTACTGATTTGTAACAGGAGACACATCATGCAGCATCCACTCAATCGAGATTTCTTAAGTTCAGCTGGGCCAGGGGTTATCACCCCCTATATGAAGCTTGCTAGGCAAAGCAAGTGTTACGTTTATATATAAACATTTATTTGCAAACTTGCAAAATATATATTTCTGCCAGAATATGCACATATATCAAATTCAAATTCTGGTCCAGGCACTCTCTAGCCTCTACAGTGCCCAATAATCCTGTGGACATCAAGCGCTCCCTCTCCAAGGACACCTGGGCACTGTTGTATTGTCGGAAAATTGGCAGGCGCTAGCTCAGCTGGAACCCCCCTGCAGCCTATTGTCTGGAGCTGTGAACAGCTACCTTGGCAAAGCTCAGGAGAAGACTGACAGAGAGATTCCCTGGCCAACTGGGTGGACAAGGACCCGGAGAGTGGGTCTGAGGTGCGACCAGAACTTGAGGAGCAGTCCCTTCAAACACTCAAAGAGAGGCAGCAACCTCTGGAGCGCAGTGTGAACTTGGAACACGGACTCCACCAAGCCACAGATAGAACAGCTGGCCTGGGAGATGGTGAACCAGGTCCATCGATGAGAGTGGGAGGATGGACCTGCTGCTGGGTCAAAGTCAGGTGTTAAACCCTGCAGGAATAATCAACCAGATATAGCAACCTTAAGTGAGAGCACAGGCTCTATAACACCTAAAGCATGTCGGGTCAATATTAACACTGCAGGAATCTGTTATTTCTTGTTGGTCCCACCCTCTATTTCTTGCTATTGTCAAGAGGCTGAATGTATCAACAGCTAGTTGTTGGGTGTTAATGATCAGTATTTTAACTTAGTGACAAAAAATAGTGACTTCAGTTCCAGTTCCAGACTGTCAGTGCTGGGTGAAATTTCCACCTGTCAAACAATGATGCCAGAAGTGAATCAAAGCGGTTTTTAAGTCATCCTTTCAGTCAATGGTCAAACAAGTTTGCTCCTGTGTCTGACATGAAAACTGACCACTGCTGCTCCCATAATTACTGAAAAATCCAAGGGCCATGGTTCCTGGGACTGGTATTTAGGGGATATAATTAGGTGGTTTTGCATTCTGCGAACATATTGTTGGAAAATGACTTTAATTGACAGCACATGAATAGAAAGAAGGAGATGTACTTTATTTTATTTTCGCTCATTAATTTAGACTAGAGATACAACATGGTAACAGGCCCTACCCAAAGAGCCCACTCTGCCCATTGACACCAATGTGCCCAATTAACCTTATTACATGTGCATCTTTGGAATGGGGGAGGAAACCCGCGCAGAGCCAAGGAGAACATACACAGCAGCGGGAATTGAACCCGGGTCATTGGCGCTCTTACACTACCATGCCATCCCGGCAACAGTAATGAAACAGGAGAAGACAACAGCAGCAAAACAACGTTTTCACATCCACTCACACACCCAGACAGGCCAGGGCACCTCCAGGCCTCCAGTCTTTGCCCTGAATTGATCACTTCTACCGTATAAGTCATGAGTAAGGTGTATTATTGTAAACAGGGTTGCTGGGATAGAACTTGGAGGATCTGGTTCATTATAATTCATTGGGTTTGGTGGGGTGCATTTTTTCAGATTTGGAGGTAGCACCGTGAACTCTCTCTATACTCACTGTCTAGGTAAGGTAGCCAACAAATCAAAGACCCCACCCACCCTGAACATTCTGTCTTTGCCGCCCTTCCATTGGGCAGAAGATTCAAAAGGCTGAGAGCCAGCTTCTACTTCGCTGTTATACAACATTGAATGGGCCCCAAGTACGGTAAGATGCACTCTTGACCTCACAACATTCCTTGTTACGGCCTCGCGCTCTTTGACTGCACTGCACTTTGTCTAGAACGACAGCACTTGCACTTTCAACGCACGGATGTGAGGAGCTGTTCGGTATGGATGGCATGGCATGAGATCCAAGGTAGACTACAGATGCTGGACATCACACACAAAGACCCTGGAGGAACCCGGTGGATCAGGCTGCACTTATGGAGAGAAGTGAACAGTGCTGTCTGATCTGTGGAGCCCCGCCAGCTCTTTTGTGTGTTGCTCATTCTCCTCTTTTTATTGAACACAAACGAAAACAGAAACACTAAACATATGCTAACAAAGCCAGGGAATCACACATATGCAGCAACAAATATATAACTATGAACTTTAAATACACAAATAAACAAGAAAACCCACTCTAAATACTGTCGGACTGTGTTGCTCCGCTACCTTCACTGCACTGTTGCCAGTTCTCAATGCTGTACAGTCGAGTGCAAGGGGGAGGAGTGAAGGAAATAGCAAACTGAGGAGAGGCTGGGTCAGTGCTTTTCAAAGAGTTGAGAAAGGGGGATTGCATCAGACAGAAGATACAAAAGCATAACATGCTACCACTAGGCCTATAGACATCAACTATCGCATGTTATCAGACTCTTGAATGGACCTAAGATGAACCCTTGATTGTTCAGTTTGGCTCGTCATAGACTTAGCACCTTATTGCTTCTACATAGTTTTGTTACTGTTTTTCCTTCCATAGTACCTCAGCGAACTTCTGTTTCGAATGATCTGTCCTGATGGCATACAAACAAAATCTTTTCACTATATCTCAGTATATGCTACAACAATAAACCTACTACCAATTACCAGCTTCTGTTTCCCTCTCTGACAAAAACCATCATTTCATTCATTTTATGAAATTTCCAAACCCCAGTACAGGTCTCCCCCACTTTACGAATGCTTGTTTTACGCCATTACGCTTTTACAAAGGACCTACATTAGTAACCTGTTTTTGCATTACAAAGAGGATTCTCGTTTTTACGAACATTTCTCCCATGTAAATTAATGGTTCTTCCCTTTACGCCATTTTGGCTTAAGAAAGGTTTCATAGGAACACACTACCTTTGTAAAGTCGGGGGTGGGGGAGGGACATCTATAGATAGCATAAACTTATTTACAGCACTGGACTGACTCTTGATCTATTCAGATGTTGTTTTAAGAATTTAGTGAGGAATTCAATGATTAAAATGGATTGTTCATGGCACAGAATGTAATGTCATCACTGAATAATCCCACAAAACATGCTATGGATGTCCTGTTCCAGTAGCTCAATTAACAAGTTAACATAGTCTCACCAAGGTAACATCTTCTGGGAACAACTAAGGAAACATTTTTGAACATTCAGTGAGAGAGCAGAGTGGTTAAGCTTCATTAGAATCCAAACTACCAGTCTTAAATCATCTTGTGGCCATGCTGCAGAACTGCTCATTCACAAAATGATGAAAGGATTGTGCACTCAACACAGCCAGTAACACTAACAAGTTGTATTTATAGAACACAGTAAAGTATCCCACAGTGCTTTATAGGAATGCTTTCAAGAGAAATATAATGAACATGTGAAGGTGTACTGGAGCAGTTGAGTGAGAGCCAAGCCTAGATGGTAGATTTTGTGGAGCTTTTTTCTTGACATTGAGGAAGAGAGTTTCAGAGCTGTACAGTATAGAAGTAGATTTGTCAGCAAATCACATCAATGCTAACTTTTCTCCCCCATCTCTTTAACCTGCTTATATATGCCTTATCTATTTCAGTGACTGTCTAAATGTCTGATAGACATAGTGATTGTATCTGATTCATCACTTCCCCAGCAGTAAGTTTTAGATATCAACCAATCAAAATACTTTCCCTTTAAATCCCTTTTAATAATTTATCCTGTCACCTTAAACCAAAACTCTCTTGCTTTTGATACCCTTACTGTGGGGTAAATTATTCTTACCATTTCTCCTATTAAAATGCTGTATAATTGTATAAAGTTGCTCCTCAGTCCCCTTTTGTTCCAGGATAAATAAGCCCAGTCCATTCTCTCTTTTCCATGTTCTCCCCATAACTAAAGTGCATCAATGCAGGCAGCACCCTGGGGAACCTCTTCTGCACTCTGTCCAGTGCCAGCACTTCCTTTCCCTTATCTGGTGACCAGAACTGCATGCAGTACTCGGTGTGTGGTCTCGACCAAAAATACCATAAGACATCGAAGTAGAATTAGGCCATTTGGCCCATCCAGTCAGCTCCACCATTTAGTCATGGTTGATCCTTTTTTACCCTCCTCAGCTCCACTCCCCAGCCTTCTCCCTGTAACACAGAAACACAGAAAACATACAGGCCTTTTGGCCCACAAAGATGTGGCAAACACGTCCCTACCTTAGAACTATAGAACCATAGAACACTACAGCACAGTACAGGCTCTTCAGCCCTCCATGTTGTGCCAACCCATATAATCCTTAAAAAAAAGTACTAAACCCACGCTACCCCATAACCCTCCATTTTTCTTTCATCCATGTGCCTGTCCAAGAGGCTCTTAAATACCCCTAATGTTTTAGCCTCCACCACCATCCCTGGCAAGTCATTTCAGGCACTCACAACACTTTGTGTAAAAAACTTACCCCTGATGTCTCCCCTAAACTTTCCTCCCTTAATTTTGTACATATGCCCTCTGGTGTTTGTTATTGGTGCCCTGGGAAACAGGTACTGACTATCCACCCTATCTATGCCTCTCATAATCTTGTAGACCTCTATCAAGTTCCCGCTCATTCTTCTACGCTCCAAAGAGAAAAGTCCCAGCTCTGCTAATCTTGCTTCATATGACTTGTTCTCCAAACCAGGCAACATCCTGGTAAATCTCCTCTGCATCCTCTCCATAGCTTCCACATCCCACCTATAATGAGGTGACCAGAATTGAACACAATACTCTAAGTGCGGTCTCACCAGAGATTTGTAGAGTTGCAACATGACCTCTCTACTCTTGAACTCAATCCCCCTGTTAATGAAGCCTAGCGTCCCATAGGCCTTCTTAACTACCCTATCAACCTGTGCAGTGACCTAGAGGGATGTGTGGATTTGAACCCCAATGTCCCTTCGTTCATCCACACTCTTAAGTAACTGACCATTAATCCTGTACTCAGTCTTCTGGTTTGTCCTTCCAAAATGCATCACCTCACACTTGTCCAGATTGAACTCCATCTGCCATTTTTCTGCCAAACTCTGCAGCCTGTCTATATCCTCCTGTAACCTTCGACAACCTGCAGCTCCGTCCACAACTCCTCCAATCTTCGTGTCATCTGCAAACTTACACACCCATCCTTCCGCCTCTTCATCCAGGTCATTTATAAATATCACAAAGAGCAGGAGTCCCAGGACAGATCCTTGCAGCACTCCATAGTCACCGACCTCCAGGCAGAATACTTTCCTTCCACAACTACCCTCTGCTTTCTTACTTTAAGCCAATTTTTTATCCAAACAGACAAGGTTCCACTTATCCCATGCCTCATGACTTTCTGGATGAGTCTCTTGTGAGTGACCTTGTCAAATGCCTTGCTAAAACCCAAGTAGACCACATCCACTGCCCTACCCTCATCAATTCCTTTTGTTGCCTCTTCAAAAAACTCAATCGGGCTCGTGAGAAACGATCTTCCCTTCACAAAGCCATGTTGACTATCCCTGAGTAGACTGTACTTCTCCAAATGCTCGTAGATCCTATCCTTAAAAATCCTTTCCAGTAGTTTGCATACCACCGACGTAAGACTCACTGGTCTATAGTTCCCAGGTTTCTCCCATTACCTTTTCTAAACAAGAGAACTACATTTGACATTCTCCAGTCCTCTGGCACTTCCCCTGTAGCCAAAGAGGATTCAAAGATCATAGCTAATGCTCCTGCGATCCCTTCTCTCAATTCCCACAACAACCTGGGGTGTATCATATCCGGCCCTGGGGATTTATCAATCTTAATGTTTTTAAGAAAAGCCAGCATTTCTTCCTTAATCTCCACATTGTCCAGCACACAGGCCCGCTCTACTTTGACCTCATCCTGATCAAGATCCTTTTCACTTGTGAATACTGAAGCAAAGTATTCATTTAGGACCTCCCCAACCACCTCTGCCTCCAGGCATATGTTGCCCTCTTTATCCTTCAGCGGTCCCACCTTCGTTCTCGTCATCCTCCTGTTCTTTACATAAGCATAGAATACCTTGGGGTTCTCCTTAAACCTACGTGCCAAGGCCTTCTCATGCCCCCTTTGAGCTCTCCTAAGTCCTTTCTTAAGCTCCTTCCTGGCTACCCTATATTTCTCATGAGCCCCTCCTGCTTCCTGTTTCTTATATCTAACATATGCTTCCTTTTTCCTCTTGACGAGTTGCCTCACATGTTTCATCAGCCACGGTTCCCTTTTCCTACCATTTTTTTCTTGCCTCAGTGGGACAAACCTATCCTGAACCCAGCTCAAGTGGTCCCTAAACTTCTCCCATATTGCTTCTGTGCTTTCCCCTTTGAACATCTGTTTCCAATTTACTCTCGCTAGTTCCTGCCTCATCCCTTTAAAGTTAGCCCTTCCCCAGTTAAGCACTTTACCATTTTGTCTGACTTTATCCTTTTCCATGGCTATGCTGAAGCTAAGGAAGTTGTGGTCACTCTCACCAAAATGCTCCCCCACCAAGAGGTCTGTCACCTGACCAGGTTCATTACCCAGAACTAGATCCAGTATAGCCTCTCCTCTCGTCGGCCGGTCCACATACTGTGTCAGGAATCCTCCTTGAACACACCTGACAAATTCAGCCCCATCTATCCCCCTTGCACTCAGGAGATGCCAGTCAATATGTGGGAAGTTGAAATCACCCATAGCTACTACCCTGTATTTCCTGCCCCATTCTAAAATCTGCCTGCTTATCTGCTCCTCGGTGTCCCAAGGGCTATCCGGGGGCCTATAGACTACTCCCAACACAGTGATTGATCCCTTCCTATTTCTGACTTCCACCCAGACCGACTCAGTGGACACTCCCTCTGCAATGTTCTCCCTTTCTAAAGCCGTGATACTATCCCTGACCAGCAATGCCACTCCCCCACCCCCCACCTTTTCTACCTCCCATCCTATTCCTTTTAAAACACCTGAAACCTGGGACCTGCATCATCCAATCCTGCCCTTCATCCAACCAAGTTTCAGTAACGGCCACAACATCGTAGTTCCATGTACTAATCCATGCTCTAAGTTCATCCTCCTTGTTCCTAATACTCCTAGCATTGAAATAGACACATTTCAACCCCTTTAACTGGCTACAATTATGTTTTGTCCCCTGTCTGTCCTTCCTCATCAGCTCAGAACTCTTTGCATCATGCCCTTGTGCTTCTACCTTAATCCCTGCACCCACATTCTGATTCCCACCCCCTGCCAAACTAGTTTAAACCCTCCCCAACAGCTCTATCAAACCTGCCCGCCAGGATATTGGTCCCCCTGGGATTCAAGTGCAATCCGTCCTTTTTGTACAGGTCACACCCGCCCCAAAAGAGGTCCCAATAATCCAGAAATTTGAACCCCTGACCCCTGCTCCGTTCCCTCAGCCACGCATTTATCCTCCACCTCATTCTATTCTTATTCTCATTGCCACATGGCACAGGCAGTAATCCCGAGATTACTGCTTTTGATGTCCTGCTTTTCAACTTCCTTCCTAACTCCCTGTAGTCTTCTTTCAGGACCTCTTCCCTTTTCCTTCCTATGTCATTGGTAATAATATGTACCACGACCTCTGACTGTTCTCCCTCCCACAGTAGGATATCTTGGACACGATCAGAAATATTCTGGACCCTGGCACCTGGGAGGCAAACTACCATCCGAGTTTCTTTCCTGAGTTCACAGAATCGCCTGTCAGACCCCCTGACTATAGAGTCCCCTATCACTACTGCCTCCCTCTTCCTTTCCCTACCCTTCTGAGCCACAGGGCCAGACTCTGTCCCAGAGGTAAGGCCACTGTCACTTTCCCCAGGTAGGCTGTCCCCCGCAACAGTACTCAAACAGGAGTACTTATTGTCAAGGGGTACAGCCACAGGGGTACTCTCTAGTACCTGACTCTTCCCCTTCCCTCTCCTGACTGTGACCCATTTCTCTGTCCCCTGTGGCTCCGGAGTGACCACCTGTCTGTAACTCCTCTCTATCACCTCCTCACTCTCCCTGACCAGACAAAGGTCATCGAGCTGCATCTCCGGTTCCCTAACACAGTCCCTTAGGAGTTGTATCTCGATGCACTGGGGGGAGGTGTGGCCGTCTGGGCTGCTGGGAGACTCCAGGACCTCACATCTGACACCGACCACAGAAAACCAGCCTCACACACATACTACTTCCTTTAGCAATCAACAACTGCCTCGCCTCGTTGTGTTACCGCCAAAGCCTCTCACTCTGCTGCCTCTCACTCCGCTGCCCACTGGATATGGCTGCCTTCGTTTTAAACTGTTCGCGCTCAACAGGCTGACGTCACGCGCCTGCGCAGTCTGGCCTCTCTTCCCCGAGAACTCAAAATGTCTTCCCGCTGGAAATCCTTAGGTGCTCTCCCACTGCCTTCTCATTCCGAATCTTTAATGCCGTGTCCAATCAAGAACTTAACAAGCTGTGCCTTAATATACCCAAAGGCTTGGCCTGCCCCCTGCCTGTTGTAACAGATTCCACAAATGCACCTTCCTGTGGCTAAAGAAATTTCTCTGCATCTTTTTTTTAAATGGACGCACCTCTATCCTGAGGCTGTGCCCTGTTGTCCTAGACTCCCCCACCATGGGAAACATCCTTTCCACATCTGTTTTGTCTAGGCATTTCAACATTTGAAAGATTTCAATGAGATCTCCTCTCATCCTTCTAAATTTCAGCAAGTACAGATCTAGAGCCACCAAATGTTCCTCGTATGATAACCCTTTCATTCCCAGAATCACCTTTGTAAACCTCCTCTGAATCCTCTCCAATGCCGGCACATCTTTTCAAAGATGTTGAGCCCAGAACTGTTCACAATACTTAGGGTGAGACCTCACCAGGGCCTTATAAGGCCTCAGTATCATAAGCCTGCTCTTGTGTTCTAGACCTGTTGTAATGAATGCTAACATTGCATTTGCCTTCCTCACCACCAATTCAACCTGCAAGTTAACCTTTAAAGTGTTCAACACAAAGACTTTCAAGTCCCTTTGCACCTCAGATTTTTGGATTTTCTCCCTGTTTAGAAAATAGTCCACACATTTATTTCTTCTACCAAAGTGCATGACCATACATTTTCCAACATTGTATTTCATTTGACACTTTCTTGCCCATTTTCCCAATCTGTCCAAGTCCTTCTGCATCCTACCTGTTTCCTCAACACTATCTGCCCCTCCTCCAATCTTCGTATCATCTGCAAACTTGGCCACAAAGCTATTTAATTCACCATTTAAATCATCGATATACAGCACAAAAAGAAACGGTCCCAACACCGAGCCCTGCAGAACACCACCAGTCACTGGCAGCCAACCGGAAAAGGATCTTTTTATTCCCACCCACTGCCTCCTACCTATCAGCCAATGCTCTAACCATGCCAGTCTAATCAGTAAACACAAAGTACACTGCAGATGCTGTGGTCAAAGCAAGACGTACAAAAAAGCTGGATGAACTCAGCAGATCGGGCAACATCCGTTTACAGCTCATTTCAACAGATGCTGCCTGATCTACTGAGTTCACCCAGCTTTTTTGTACGTCCAGTTTAATCAGTGTTTTGGAAATTTGGAACGTAACACTCCAACTCTTATATTCTAAGCCCCGACCTATGAAAATAACCATACAACTATTTCACCACTTACTACAGCAACTGAGATCATAAAGACAGCATATTTAAACCTGGCAGTGCTGAAGCATTAAATGAGGACAGAGATCTTCAAGGGTTTAGGTGGGGTGAAAAGAACCGCGGAGAGGCAGCGTTGTGACTTTCAATGGGCTACGTAGATGTAAAGCATGACTTTATTCAGCTGAAGCAGACGTTCAGGATGATATTGGGAGAGTCTCTCTGAACCTAGGGTACAATGAGTTTATACTCTTAAAGCTTAACGGTAGCAGCAGGTGATTAAATTGAGTTTCAGTTACATTGATGCACTACAGAAAGCATCCTCTCTGAATGCACAAGCACTTGGTACGGCAACTGAAAGAAACTGCAGAGAGTTGTGAACACACTCAGCACTCAGCCTCCATGGCCGCTGCCTGCTCTTCTCACTGTCTCGACAAAGCAGTTACCATCAGACATAAGCCTGAAAGCACATACCACCAGGTTCAAGGGCAGCTTATATCCTATAGTTATAAGACTATTGAATGGTCTTACTAATTTATCGAGATACAGCCTGGAGCAGATCCTTCCAACTCTTCAAGCCGCACCACTGAGCAAACCCCCAACTTAATCTGAGCCTAATTACAGTGACCAATTGACCTACCAACCAGTGTGCTCCCAAAAGGTATCCACATGGTAATGGGGAGAACATACAAACTCCCTGCTGACAGCGGCAGAACTGAACCTATGTGGCTAGCGCTGTATTCGCATTTTGCTAATCACTATGCTACCTTGCCACCCAAGTAAGGAGAGGAGAATCAAAAAGGGTTTCAAGGAGAACTCGGGTAAAACTAGAAATGTCTTATTTTCATCTATGTTGTTGTCTTGCCATATATATTGTGGTTCAAATTAGCTGCCATTGCTTACAAATTATGAAAATAACAGGAATTAAGAAAATCTTCTCAAATAAGATGTGCTCCCATTGCAACTATGTAATTCCACTTGCCTGCATGTAAAATTATTGAAGAGAACTCTGCAAATTTAACTATTTTTTAAATTGCTAAACTGGTTTATTTTCATGGACCAAGGTGCAGGGAAAAACTTTGTTTTGCAAGCCATCCATACAGGTCAGATCATTATGCAATACGTTGAGGTAGTACAAAGGAAAACAGTAACAGAATGTAGAATCAGGTGTAACCGTTCCAGAGAAAGGACAGAGCAGGCAGACAACAAGGTGCAAAGCCATAACCAGGTAGAGTGTGAGGTCAAATGTTCATCCAGGTTGGATGGGAAGAGACTCAATATTGAAGTACAACTTTAGGAAACGATATCTCTCTAGTATGTATTTTATTTTCCTTTTTTTGTTTTTGTCTCTCTGGGCGTGGAGCAGTCTGACCAACCCAATATGTCTACCAGCTCTGCATTTCACAATTCCCACGGTCTTTTGTCTATGTTCTCACTCACTAACTGCTCCCATTCTCACTTTGACCGGACAACCTTGCTTACATCTTATCCCCATGGTCACCCCAGTTTTACCTGTCACATACACCCCCGTCCCCACTCTCTCAGCAGCTTAACAAACTTCTTCTCTCTGCTTCCTGGCTCTGATGAGGAGCCTTCAACCCAAAATGTTAGCTTTCATTTGTTCCTCTTCCCACAGATGCGGCCTGATCTGTTGAGTATTTCAGTGTATATTTTGTTTTTTATAATAGACAGTTGTGTTTTGAGCTACTCCCTTCTCTTCAGGGATGCAACTAATTCCCCTAAACGTGGTCCAGCCATCAAAGGATTTGTTGGGTTGACCATGTGATGGATTGACTATTATGGCTGGTCTGTCATTTGCATTTCAACAGCACTCCTAGTAAGTAGATAATCTACTGTCCTCCAATGTACAAACATTTTTGGACATTTGTATCCTTTTAAATTCCCACCCTCAATAGCTTTGCTACTTTCTGTGTGTTTATAAAGAATGAGACATGGTACTGCAGACCCAGGAAGAATCACAAGAGTGGGAAATGGCCAGAGTTGTACCACAGCAATGCAAATCCTGGTGTGGTTACACCTGGAGCAATGGATATGGCTCAGGGCTCCAGAATTACAATATGTATGTCTTGTCTCAGGAGGAAGGAAGCTTAAATGACACTTGGACAACAACGGAAGATTATAAACACAAAAGGCAATAAGAAAGATTGAGAGGCGATGTTTTTGAAGTTTCAGGATATGAAGGAAGCCTGATAGGATTTGGTGGAAGAATGAAAAAGAGAGCAAGACAGAAGGACAAAGAGGCAGTGACAGACATAAAGATAGAGAAAGATTCAGGTACAGACAGATGGAGAGACCGAGACAATGGTATACAGAGGAACAGAGAGAGAGAGAGAGAGAGAGAGAATCTATTTCCACTAGCCAGGAGCTTACAGATCAGGTAAGATCTCATCAGCTGACAAAGAGGCTGAATGGCTTCTTCCTGTTCTCCATCAAGGAGTTTTTCATTATGGGTTTGTGTTGAAGATGTCAATACTTTGGCTCTCCTGCCTCCTGTGACGTAAGGGATCAATTTTCTTCTCCCACCCTGTTATGTCTTCATATCCTGGGCATCTGCTGTGACAGGACACTGAAGCCGGAATGGTCTGGAATTGGAATTGGAATTGGTTTATTATGTTACATGTACTGACATACAGTCAAAGGTTTGCCTTACATACTGTCTGTCACCTTCCATGGCCAGACAAGGTTTGGGTGAGTACCATTCATGGCTTGGATTTCAAAATAGTGTGGACTCAAGTCCCACTCTGTAACTTGAGCATCTAACTTTAAGTTAGCGTTGTCAATATATTGCAGAGAGAGGGTGTCTCTGTGGCACATTATAGTTGAAACATTAAACTAAGACCCACATAGTATGGAGTCAAGTAGTTCACAATGGGAGAGTTCTCCTTTGGCTTCTGGGCAAATTAAAACAAAGCAAAGTAACTACCTTGTCGGTGTTTTCAGGACGTTGCTGCACACAAACTGCACATACTTGGCTGAGTGTTTTGGAATATCCAATGTTCACCAGTCTGAAACTTTGCAGAAGACGTCAGTGTTTAAACTGTCTACCATCCATGAGTCCAGGTTGCCTGCCTTACTTCTGGAGAATCTGACGCAGCCCCAGGCTCTCTCACGTTCCTCCACTGTTCTCCACAGACCATGTGTCAGACTGAGCAGCTGGAAATCGGTTCTCTTCCTGTAATGATGCAACGATTGCTGGCAGAACAAAGAAGCGCTTCTTTCAAGCGAAGGGTATGGCTGGGAGAAATAAACCCCACATTTGGAGATGGTGTGCTGCCAGTAGACATACTTCATTCCAAAACATCCCACAAATATTCCCCTTTCTACAGCTCCTTTGTGCAGTGTTAAACCAGAGATTGGGCTCCTGATTTTCTGCCTGATAAGCCTCCAATATTCCATCCCAGCTCTGGTCAGGCCCAGATGTGGAGGATGGACCTCATCAATCCTTCTGTCTAACCTACTTTTGCTTCTATACACAGTCTCCTTTGCCGGCAGAAGTGATGACACCCAGAGTCCAAGAAAATGGATGGTTTGCCAGTCAGCAGGAGCAGCTAGTACAGTGGTTACACTATCAGAAGCTTAAACTGTAGGCACGTGTTCAACTCCCACAGCAGCAGTGGAATTTAAATATATCAGTAATACCCATGGAATTAGTGGTCTGTCACCAAGTCTTCATCTGCGTCTCCAATGAACACAGGAAAATAGGAACATGAGGAGGCTGCTTATCTCCTCAAGGCTAACCACCATTCACAGTGTTAGACTGCATTCCCTATGACCCACTCTCTTTTACACATGCCTGGCGTCAGGTTTTACGGTTGGGGAGGTCAGTGATGCATGGATGAGGAACAAAGTGGAGGAGGGAGCTCCAGCCTCTCATGTTTCAGATACTAAGATGAGAATGCAGAGGTGTGCTGGGTGTTTATCTTCCCTGCTGTCTGGCCCATTATTGTCCAATAAACATGTGGAATATAAGGCACTGATAATCCTGTCCTTACTTGTAGGAGCCTGTTGTGCACTTTGCTTCCTACATCAGTGTCTCATTCTGATTTGATTTTATTTGCATTCATTATCCCTGGCTTCCTTCTCCTCCACTGGAATGTCAGGTGGAACTCCCTGAGAGAGAATGGGCAGCTGCTTCTAAAGACGGAGAAGTCTGGGAAATTATGAGGGGTCTAGATAGAGCAAATGCAAGCAGACGTTTTCCACCAAGGTTGGGTGAGACTAGAGCTAGAGGTCAATAGTTAAGGGTGAAAGGTGAAATATTTAAGCACTCAGAGGCTGGAGCGAGTGTAGAACAGGCTGTCATCAGCAGAATGGTGGATGTGGGTTCAAATGCAACATTTAAGAGAAGTTTGGATAAGTACATGAATGGAAGGAGAATGGAGGGCTTTGGTCCAGGTGAGGGTCAATGGGGCTGGGCAGAATTACTCTTTGGCATGAGTCGAAGTTTTGTAGTGCTCTCTGCCTCAAAGTGATCCAACAAGTCAATTGAATTTATCATCATGCATCATGTACAAGTATGGTGAGTTACAGATACAATGAAAATGGTGCTTGCAACAGCATCATGGCACGCAGGCAAGGACAACTAACAGGATATTAATAATACATAAATATTTCACTATACACTAAGAGAAAGACTGAGCAAGAGGAAGACCTTAGTGCAATAAAACAATGCAACATCATAGACAAGTCCGTGGTCTTGCAAAAGATGATCAGTAATGTACTGTTGCTGAGATGGGGTTAGGACTGTTCAGGCCAGTTTAAGAACCTGATAGCTGTGAAAGTCAAGTTCATTCTCATGCACAGTTACAAGTTTGAAACACTTGCAGCAACAACACAGGCACATGGCATCATATAAGCAGCATTCACAAGAAAAGCATAAAAATAATACACTATTTCTTATGGTAAAACACAGAACAATAAAGTCCATTTTAGTGCAAAAGTGTTGATAGCATTGCTAAAATGTAGTAATCAAGACTCTGCTGGTCAGTTCAAGAGGTGAATGGTTGAAGGAAAGTAGTGGTTCTTGTGTGGGATTGGATCTGCAAAGCCCTGGCTGGGAACAGAGTGATTGGCTCAAGAGTGTGGTGAGCTCCCGGTAGACCAGCCATGCTGAAAGCGACCCAGTTCAAGCTCTCCCTCAGCACACACAAGGGCACTGTAGAGTCGCCAGCCTGAATGGACGGGCCTGACACAGCTGGGCTCTCTGCCGGTTGGTTTAAACGTGTTGGTGTTCTGGTCTGACCTCATTCCGGAATCGAAGCACAGCTGTCGCCAGGTCATGCTTAGCACCGTGTCTGTGTGAGGATGGCGACGGTACACCGAACCAGCTGAGTTACCAGGGTTTAACTTGTTTCTCACACAAAGATCCAATAGCTGCACAATTCATTGGAGGGACTTTCATGCATTTTCTTTAGAATCTGGCTCATGGCTCATAAAGCTGGCATTTATTACCCATCTCTGATTGTCCCCTTGAGAAGATGGCATGAGCTCTATGTCTCGTTGGATCTTCTCATAGGTGGTTAAATGCCATCCAGTTTAATTGGCCTGAAGGTAGAAACAGGCTGGGAGGTGGGAGGGGTGTTGTGGGGGGTGGGGGGAAGGATATCAGCTGATTCGCTTTCCTGAAGAAACTAAACGAACAGCTGGGTTTTGATAAAACTCTGGTAGTTTCATGGTCCTGTCACGGAGGCTTTGCTTTTATGATCCAAATGTTTTAATTAACTTGAATTTAAATTCCACAGCTACCATGGTGGGATTTGAGCTCATCCCTCATGCTTTCCTGGTAACAGAAGCCTCATTATACCACAAACTTACAGCACAGAGTAGACCCGTCTGTCCCACTACTCCACTCCTTTGCGTCTGTCCCTCATACACTCCCTCCTATTATCTCCACGGCCCCATCACTGTCTCGGCCCCTCTCCCTCCTGGGGGGGTCTTCAATCCCCACTGCTCACCTCAAGGCTTTGCTGTGGGAGAGAGCTTTACATTCCCCTCACCTTCTCACTACCCCCCCCCCCCCCGCCCCATGCTCTGAGAGAGAAGACTGTTCCAAACTTCCCTTTAGAGATCGTTTTACATTTATAATCCCTGACTCCAGATTTCCCACATCTGGTAACTTCCTCACTCTTTAGGGCAGTATATTGGCGCTGCCTCATAGCTTCAAATCCTTATTTCAGGTTCTGTCTGAGTGGTGTTTGCACGCTCTCTTTATGGGCCTGTAGTGTTGCCTCAGGTGCTCCAGTTTCCTCCCTCATCCCAAAAGCACACAGGTTGGGAGATTCATTGGCCGTTGTAAATTGCTCCGATGTATAGGTGAGTGGTAGAATCTGGGTGGGGGCAAGGAGTTAATGGGAATGTGGGAAATAATGTGTCACAGGGAAATAAGGGGGGAAGGGGACTGATGGAATTGCTCAGAGACCTGACATTGATGGGCTGAAAGGCCTCTTGTGTTGTGAGAAAATATGAGAGACTTATAAAATAAGATGTTAAAATATCTTGCACAGTTCTGGTCACCAACTCACAACACACAAAGCCGAGGGGCTAATGAGATCGCAATCTTTGTGTCTCTGCTGACTCTGAATGTTGCTGGCAAAATGCCATGCAATAAATTATCCATTAGTTACATCTGGCAAATTGTTTAATCCTGATGTAGGAAATGCTAATTTTGACTTGCTCGGCAGAACACAAGAATATAAGAACAGGAGAAGGTCACGCAACCCGACAAACTTACCCCATCACCCAGCGTGATCTATGCTGGTCTCAGCTCCTCTCTGGGCTGGGTGGCTGAACATTGGGAAGAGCGATACAATTATACAGTGCAGTAACAGGCCATTCGGCCCGACTCATGCATGCCAACCAAAAGAGATGGGAGTGACCAGACTGAATGGTCATAAATACCTGACAAATTTAAATAGGATCTCAGGGGAAACTCCCTGGAAATTAGTTAATGCATCTCAGCTGTGACCCCAGCCCATGCCTACCATTTACAGCTGGCATGCTCATACAGATACAATTTGTGTCTTTGTGCCAAAAGAGGACCCCTATGACAATCAGAACCAACCACAGTTCCTCTCCCCAATAATGAGCCCTGGAACGTTGATCTCTTTTCTGGCTTGTCCCAGGAGAAGCAATGTTCAGGTGAGGAGCACCCATTTGCAGATGTTCTCACAGCTGGACATGAGAAGCAGGTGGAGCACGGAGTCTTGTCCAGGTTTGGTTGCTCACCCGGTCTCCTCTGTTGCAATGGCCAGGGGCAGACTCAGCTAAAAGCACTATTATAAAAGCAGGAAACAACAGTGACGCTCAGCAGATCAGCAGCTCTCCAGAGTCCCACTACCCCCAGCGATTTTCTTTCCTGTCTCAAGCATCTACAGATACTTGCTTTGCTCAAAAATATTATCTTTCCTTATTTTGTCAAGTTCAAGTTTATTGCCATGGGCAGTCATACAAAGCGTATATAAATGCCATAAAAATTAGCTTTTTATAGCGCCATTAAAAACATGACAAACATAAGATAACATAAACTTAAATTAACACAAGTTATACACAATTTAAGCATGCATAAATAAACAACAAGATCATGCAAAATTGCTGGAGAAAGAAATACAGCCTGAGACAATGTTAGGGTTTCTCCGATTTGTTAGAGAATCTGATGGCTGTGTGGAAGAAGGCGTTGTTGAACCTGGAGGTGATGGCATTCAGGCTGCTGTACCTCCTGCTTTATGACAGCATCGAGAAGACGGTATGACCCAGACAGTGGGAGGGTCCCTGATGGATGTTGCCTTCCTATGACATCACCTCTTGTAGATGTCCTCGTGTGTGGGGAAAGCTGTAGCCATGATGGAGCTCGCCGAGTCCGCCATCTTCTCCACCCTCTTGCATTCCTGTGCATTGGAGTTTCTATACCAGGCTGTAAAGTCACCAGTCAGAATGCCCATCTGTAAAGGTTTTCCAGAGTTTTTGAGGATATGCTACATGTCCTTAAACTTCTGAGAAAGTTGCTGGCATGGGTGCATCTATGTGGCCAGTTTAGATCCTCCAAGATGCTGACACCAAGGAAGTTGAAGTTGCTCCCCCTTTCCACTGTTCCTGCAGAGAGGGCTGTCATGTTTTTGTCTGTTTTGCCCTGAAACGCATTCCTTCATTTTGCTGACACTGAGTGCCAAGTTGTTGTTACGACTCCACTCAATCAGCAGACCTAGCTAACCCTTGCGTGCTGCCTCATCACCAACCGTGATACTGCCAACAATGGTGGTGTCATTGGCAAATTTGTACATGGCGTTTGACCAATGCTAAACCCCATAGGTATAGAGAGAGTAGTGTTGGGGGCTAAACACGCTGCCCGAGCTGAGTTTTGTTGGTCGTCAATGACTGGTAATCTGGTAATTGACAACTGGTTTATTATCATCACATGTACCAAGATACAGTGAAAAACTTTGTTTTGCTGTCAACAATACAGATTGCTTCATCACATCAGTACAGGGGGGAAATACTTCAATGATATGACAAGTCATTCAATCCTGGAATCATTTTCATAAAACCTTCTTTGAACCCTCCAGTTTCAGGACATCCTTTCTAGGATAATGGTCCCAAACCTGCTCATAATACTTCAAGTGAGGCCTCACCAGTGCTTTATAAAGTCTCAGCATTACATCCTTGCTTTTATATTCTTTTCCTTTTTTCTACCTCTCTCCTTCTTGAAGAGTAGAGTGATATTTCTAATTTCCCAGTCTTCCTGAACCATTCCAGAATCTAGAGTTTCATGAAAGATCATTACTGATCTCTTCAGGCACCTCTTTCAGCAACCTGGGGTGTAGTCCATCTGGTCCAGGTGACTTATCTACCTTCAGTTTCCCAAGCATCTTCTCTCTAGTAATGGTAACTTCATGACCACTAACACCTGGACCTTCCACCAGACTGCTAGTGCCTTCCACAGTGAAGACTGATGCAGAATATTTGTTCAGTTTGTCTGCCATTGCGTTGCTCCCATTACTACCTCTCCAGCAACATCTGCCTTCACAGCCTGTCCACTAACTGTTCTGGGACTCTGATTCCCATCCCCCTGCGGTCCTAGTTTAAACCACACCATGCAGCATTAATAAAACGTCCTGCTAGGATATTAGTCCCACTCTAGTTCATGTGCAAACCTTCCCTTCTGTACAGGTCCCACCTTCCCTGGAAGAGAGCCCAATGATCCAAAAATCTTATGCCAACTCCTTAGACATGTATTAAACTTCCTAGTTTTGGTCTCACTTGCACGTAGCACTGGTAGCAATCCTGAGATCGCAACCCTGGGGGTCCTGTCCTTTAACTTAGCACCTATCTCCCTGACTCCCCATGTAGAACCTTGTCACTCTTCCTACCCTTGTCATTGGTATCTACATGGACCACAACTTCTGAATGTTCACCCTCCCATTTAAGAATGCTGAGAACCCGGTCTGAAATATCCCAGACCCTGGCACCCAGGAGGCAAAGTACCATCTGGGAATCTCGTTCTCACCTCCAGAGCCTCCTGTCTGTTCCCCTAACAAGTCCATATCAACACAACGTGCCTCTTCTCCGTCTTCCCTTCAGAGTCGCAGAGACAGACTCAGTGCCGGAGACCTGACCACTGAGACTTTTCTCTGTTAGGTCAACCCCCTGACAGTATCCAAAGTGATATACCTGTTGTTGAGGGGGATTGCCACAGGGGTGCTCTGCATTGTCTCCTTAACTCCTTTCCCCTTCCTGACTGTCACCTAGTCTCCTGTGTCCTGTTACTACTTCTCTGTATGTCCTATCCATCACCCCCTCAGCCTCCCGAATGATCCAGAGTTCATCCAGCTCCAGCTAAAACTCCTTAATGCAGAGTGTTAGAAGCTGCAGCTGGAAGCACTTCTCACAGCTGTAGTTCTGAGAGACACTAGGTGTCTCCCTGCATTCCCTCATCCGGCAAGAGGAAATTCCACTATCCTGCCTGGCATCTCTACTGTCCTAGCTGAGCAGGTATAAAGAACGGAAGGAAAAAAAAATAACCTTGAGCTTTTCTTTGCTTTCTCATGAGTGCTGAGGGTGAGAATTTTAAAATATCACATTAAACTTTCAAAGGTTTAATTGTGTCTTCGAAAAGCCATGTCTGCGTTCCTGAAGACTGATCCCTTCACTTGGTGGGGCTTCGAGACAGTCCCGTCTGCAAAGAATGGATTGTGTTCTGTAACCACATTTGACTGAGACTTGTTTGGATGCCACATGAAAAGGAGCTGTGGTAGTGATGAGTCTCGACTCAGTCACTCTGCAATGCACACCCACTTCTAGGGGTTACATTTTTGGCCTCACATTTCAGCCATAGGAATATTGAGCAAGATAAATCTGCCTTATTAAAGAGCATGAGAAGATGAGACTACAGAACTCATTTCTGAAGACATTTTCAGAAGGCACAAAAGAAGTTGGCGCAAACAAACAATGGGACCAAAGGTGAGATCCTTCAGACAGTTCACAATATTGCTCCCTTTGCTTCTTCTTTCAGACGTGAATCTGCTGCTATTGCAGTCTGTGGCCTACATTTTGATGGCGTGTTTTTGGGCCGATTGAGCAATCTGGCGCTTTGCCGCCTCTGAGGGAGGTTTCGAGCGAAGTGTGTGGCCTGGAGTCAGAGCACAAGCCCATGGTTGACTCCATTTCTCAGGAACTGCACTGATTAAAGTGTCGAGGAAGACTGAAATCAATGAGGACGAGAGTGGAAGACGAATAGGTGTACAGCGCCATCTGCCTCAGAGTGGCCAGTTCCTCTCTCACTGAATCCAGGAAGTGTCTGCATTCTATTGGCCTCTCTCTCCCCTCTCGCTCAGAACTGCTGGAGGAAGATGCTGGAGTCTTTTTGAGGGTAATTTGCACAATTTTGATTGGGGCAGACTGGCTCTACGACCGGTAGTCAACAAACTACACAGCACTAGATTGAACTGAAATGAGTTGAAACTGAACATTCCTGGTCTGTTTCATTGGCTCTGTGGTTTGTTGTTTTATATCTGTGTTCTTTGCTTTTTTTTTGCTGTTTGTGCGATTTGTTCTTTTCCTGCACTTTGGAGGCTTTGATGTTTTGCTTTGTTTCGTGGGTGTCTGTGGGAAGACAAATTTCAGGGTTATAAACTGCACACACACTTTGATAATAAATGTACTTTGAATCTTTGATTGAAGATTGAAAACATATACCGCCAGGCTCAGAGACAGTCTCTATCCCAGTGTTCTAATCAGAATCAGGTTTATTATCACTGGCATGTGTTGTGAAATTTGTTAATTTAGCAGCAGCACTTCAATGCAATACATGATAATGAAGAAAGAAAAAATAAATAGGTCAATTACAGTAAGTATATATATGCTAAATAGCTAGATTAAAAATAGTGCAAAAACAGAAATAATATATATAAAAAAGTGAGATAGTGTCCATTTAGGAATTGGATTTTCAGAGGGAAAGCCCTTCAATGCAATACATGATAATGAAGATAGAAAAAATAAATAGGTCAATTACAGTAAGTATATATATGCTAAATAGCTAGATTAAAAATAGTGCAAAAACAGAAATAATATATATAAAAAAGTGAGATAGTGTCCATTTAGGAATTGGATTTTCAGAGGGGAGAAAGCCTTTCCTCAGTGTGCACCTTCAGGTTTCTGTACCTCCTTCCTGACAGGAACACTGAGAAGAGGGTATGTCCTTAATAAAGAACACCAACTATCTGAGGCACAGCTCCTAAAAGATGTTTTGAATACTGCAGAGTCAAATACCTAAGATATTAGTGAGCTGACTAATTTTACAACTTTCTGTAGCTTGTTTCGGTCCTGTGCAGTCGCCTACAAACTTCTCCCCCCATACCAGACAGTGATGCAGCCTGTCAGAATGCTCTTCATGGTACATCTATAGAAGTTTTTGAGTGTTTTAGGTGGCAAACCAAATTCCTTTGAACTCCTAATAAAATATAGCTGGGTATGGAGGGATTAGAGCAGTGGGCTAAGCATACACCCTGAGGTGTGCCAGTGTTGAACGTCAGCAAGGAGGAGATATTATTACCAATCTGCACAGATTGCAGTCCTTCAGTTAGGAAGTCAAGGATACAATTGCAGAGGGATGGACAGAGGCCCAGGTTCTGTAAGTTATCAATCAGGACTGTGGGAATGATGGTGTTACATACTGAACTATAGTCAATCAACAGCATCCTGACGTAGGTGTTTGTGTTGCCCAGGTGGTCTAAGGCCATGTGAAGAGCCATTGAGATTGTGTCTGTCGTAGACCTATTGTGGTGATTAGCAGATTGCAGTGGGTCCAGGTCCTTGCTGAGTCAGGAGTTGGTTCAAGCCATGACCAACCTCACAAATGATCTCATCACTGTATATGTGAGTATTACTGGATGATAGTCATTGTGGCAGCTCACCCTGATCTTCTTGGGCACTGGTATGATTGTTGCCTTTTTGAAGCAGGTGGGAACTTCTAACCATAGTAGTAAGAGATTGAAAATATCCTTGAGTGCCAGATGGTTGGCACAAGTTTTCAGAGCCTTACCAATTACTCCACTGGGGCCTGCTGTCTTGTGAGAGTTCAACCTCTGAAAGACAGCCTGATGTTGGCCTCTGAGACAGAGATCATGGGGTGGCTATGTACAGCAGGGATCTTCACAGCTGTAGTTGTGTTCTGCCTTTCAAAGCCGGCACAGAAGGCACTGAGCTCACCTGGTAGTGAAGCATCACTGCCATTCATGCTATTAGGTTTTGCTTTGTAGAAAGTTATGTCCTGCAAACCCTGCCAGAGTTGACGTGCATCCAGTATCGCCTCCAACCTTGCTTGGAATTGTTTTCTTGCTCTTGAAATAACCCTCCGCAAGTCATACCTGTTTTTTTTCCTGTACAGATCTGGGTCGCCAGACTTAAACCTCCTGGTTCGTCTACAGCTTTCGGCTTGGGAATGTACAGCAAGTTTTCGTGGGCACACATTCATCCACGCAGGTTTTAATGAAGTTGGTAACAACTGCAGCATACTCATCCAGATTCAAAGATGAATCCCTGAATACAGTCCAGTCTGCCGATTCAAAACAGTCCTGTAGGTGCTCCTGTGCTTCCCTTGTCCAAACCTCCTTGATCCTGACTGCTGGTGCTGCAGTCTTCAGTCTCTGCCTATACTCAGGGAGTAGAAGTACAGCCAGGCGATCAGACTTCCTGAAGTGAGGGCGTGGAATAACATGGCAGGCATTCTTGATGGAAGTGTAACAGCGGCCCAGTGTGTTGTTTCCTCTGGTGATGCAATGATTTGTTGATGGTAATTATTTAGTGACCTTTTTCAAGCTGACCTGGTTAAAATCCCCCAAAATGCCAAAATGATGGTGAAGGCATTAGGGTGTGTTGTTTCATGCATGTCGATCCCATTGCTCAGATTATCCGGAGCCTGCTTGACATTGGCCTGAGGTTGGATGTACCCCACTACCAAAATGATCGCAGAAATGTCCCACAGCAGATAAAATGGATGGTACTTAACTGCTAGATATTCTAGGTCTGGTAAGCAGAATTGGGACAATACTGATACATTTGTGCACCAAAGGGAGTTGATCATGAGGCATATGCCTCCACCTCTGACTTCTCCACTCGACATCCTATCCTGACGGTGCACCATGATCCCGTCAATCTGAATTGCTGCGTCCAGCACAGAAGGGGTTAACCCGGATTCCGTGAAGTAAAGGACACAAGCGGTCCTAACGACACTCTGATACAGCTCCCTAGCTCTGAGATCTTCGATTTTATTTACTAGATTCTGTACATTTGCCAGCAAGATAATCGGTTTTTGGAGTTGAGGACCCCATTTTCTTAAACCCACCTGTATCCCTGATCAGCAGCCATGTTTCCCACGAGGAGTCCAATGAGAAGTATGGCCACAATCAGCATCACTTCCATCGGTTTTAAGCAGCGACAGATTATTCAATCACATTAAGACATCTTTATTAACTGTACCGACCTTGAAGCCGTTGTGATTCTCAGCTGTGTATCGGGCGGAAACAGGGATATTTAATCGTATCCATCGAGCTGGGCTGCACGAGATCCCCTCCAGGCACCCTGGAAGGAAGTATAAGACTCTTGAATGGACCTTCAGTATGTTAAAAAGGAACTTGTCTTCACAATCTATCTTGTTGTGGTCTTTGCACCTTATTGTCTAGCTATAAGGCACTTTCCCTGCAACTGCAACACTATATTCTGATTCTGCTTTTGTTTTACCTTTCTACTACCTTGGTGCACTGATATTTTGACTAAGTTTTCACTGTACTTTTGACCTGATTAAATACCAATTTAATCAGAGGATCTACTAACCACTGCATGAAATCCACAGATTGTATATTTTAAATGCCAGTTTTATTCCTGGCTTTTTCTGTAACAAGTTTACCTGATTATTCTTTTCTGGGTTAGTCTAGGGATGTTTTTGGGTTGGACAGTTCATTGAGTGAACAAGAAGGATCAGAGAATAAGGTAGTTTGAGGCTTGTTTCATACACCTGGCTGTCTCCTTCGTCAAAGTACGGGGGAAAGGGAGAGGTCTATAGAGCTGGATGTCAGTTCAGCCATAACATTAGCGAATGGCAGAGGAGAATGATCTCTTTCACACTCAGTGGTTTTCAGTAAATACCGTAGTAGGGAAATGAAAGCAGTTGAGTAAGTCAGGGTTGACCATGAACGTTGCGTTCTAGATGTCTAAATACACAAGCCAGGGCATTACAATACGGAGAGCAAGCTGTTCCCCATGCAGCAAGCTCCCCCTCTCCATAACCCAAAGACAGCCACAGTTTGACACTGGCAGCATCGCAGGAGTTGCCAGTCAGCACTGAACTCAACATAGGACTGCCTTAGGGACTCCTGCTCTGGATCTTTTACCTCGAGGTTTACACCCGGAGCCATCCCCATGAGTGGGTAGAGCCACAAGGCAGCGGAGGATTGAGATCTGAGTTTTCTTTCCCCGGATGAGCTGCCAACTGTGGCTGATAAGCCCCATCTGCCCAAAGCAACTGGTTTTAAGATGCCTGTCACCCACCTTTGTCCCTTCTCCTCTCCATAGCAACGTTTCTGCCAGGCTTAGTAGCTGAGCCACACGTGAAGGCCGGGGAGCTGGAATCGGATGTCTGGAAGAGACTATTTGAGTCACATGCCATTGGGAACATTTAATTGGAGTTTATGCCCATTACCACCCCCCAGCTATAACAGCCTTAAGGACCCAGGTGAAAAGGCATCATGGGGGTAATAGAGCCTGGACAGGAGGCAGGGCTTGGGAATGATTGGCTATCAACAGCGGAGGTTTACAGGGGGCTGGAGGATCTCAGATCTGACCAGCAGAGAGCAGAAATCATCAGGAGTGAAGGAACACAGTCTTCTGTTTGTGTTCTTCAAACAGGCAGTGCCTCCTATAACAGCTCCTCAATACTGGAACGGGTGTGCAGTATGGATTCTGGTGCTCAGTCTCCAAAACTGTGAGAGAAACACTTAAACTGAAGACTGTGTCCCTCCTAGTCCTGACTTACTGAGAATCAATGAATGTAGAAGGGCCCATTCTGTTCTGCCATTCACTAATGTTATGGCTGAACTTTCACCCAGCTCCACAGAACGATCTCTTTCCCCTATATTTTGATCAGAAAGACAGCCATGTCAGTGAAACAAGCCTCAAAGTGCTCTCTTCTGTGATTCTTCTGGTTCACTCAGTGGACAAACAGGCCCGATAATGTTTCTAGTCTACTCCCCAGAATGTTCAGGAGTGGGACTTGAAGTCACAACTCTCTTGGTCAGAGGCAGGAATGAACCCCCAGATCTACAGCCCACGTTGATACCATTTGAATTGCATTCCTGAGGGACTGGCCTGGTTAGGTGAGGTTGTATCGCAGAGGCAAGAGGCAGGTCACATTGAACAGGCTCAAGAAGGTCAACTGCTGCTGCTCTGAAGGCTCAAAGTAAAATATTGGACACACGATTCCAAGCTTACGCTGGGATCCTCAAGAGTCTGACTGAATTCTTTGAGGAAGTGACAAAACAAATTGATGAACTTGGAGAAGTGGATGTGGCAAATATGAATTTTAACAAGGTGTTTGATCAGCTTTCCCATGGTAAGCTCTTTCAAAAAGTCAGGATGCCTGGGATCCATGGAAACTTGGCTGTGTGGATTCAGAATTGTCTCACCCACAGAAGGCTGAAGATGGTAGCAGTTGGAGCACATTCTGACCAATGATGCCCTGCAAGGACCTGTTCTGGGACCTCTGCTTGTTGTGTTTTTTATAAATGGCTTGGCTGAGGAAGTGGAGTATTGAGTTAGTAAGTTTGCCAATGACACAAAGGTTGGTGGAGTTGTGGATAGTGTCGAAGGTTGTCGTAGGTTACAACAAAGATATTGACAGGATGCACAGGTGGGCTGAGAAGTGGCAGATGGAGTTCAATCCTGAAAAGTATGAAGTGATTCACTTTGGAAGGTCAAATTAGAAGGCCGAGTACAGGGTTAATGGCATGATTCTTAGCAGTATGGAGGAACAGACATATCTTAAAATCCATATCCATACATCACTCAAAGTTGCCATGCAATTTGATAGGGTTGTTAAGCTGGCATATGATGTGTTGGCCCTCATTAGTTGGGGGATTGATTAGTTTTTCGTGCAGAGAATGGTGGGTGTGTGGAATGCCGCAGGTGGTGGTTGAGGCAAATATCTTAGGAACACTTAAGAGGCTCTTAGATAGGCATATGGATGAAAACATTGAATTGAATTGACTTTATTACTTACATCGTACATATACACGATAAGTAAAAATATTTATGTTATGTCACTATCCAAGTGTGTAATGTGAAATTTATAGTCATTTATAATAAATAGTATGTCAATATAACATAGAAATACAGTTGCGTCAGCATGAATTAATCAGTCTGATGGCCTGGTGGAAGAAGCTGTCCCGGAGCCTGTTGGTCCTGGCTTTTATGCTGCGGTACCACTTCCCGGATGGTAGCAGCTGGAACAGTTTGTGGTTGGGGTGACATGGGTCCCCAGTGATCCTTCAGGCCCTTTGTACACACCTGTCTCTGTAAACGTCCTGAATAGTGGGAAGTTCACATCTACAGATGCGCTGGGCTGTCCACACCACTCTTTGCAGAGTCCTGCGATTGAGGGAGATACAGTTCCCATAGCAGGCAGTGATGCAGCCAGTCAGGATGCTCTCAATTGTGCCCCTATAGAAATGAAGGGCTATTTTAGAGGTAAGCACTACATTGATCTAGCAGTAGAAGATCAGAACAACATTGTGGGCTGAAGGGCCTGTGTGCACAGAGAAGACAAAGATACAACACAAAAGCAAATTGAGAGAAAGTGATTGACTTGTACATGGTCATGATTAGGATTTGATTGGCCTTGGTCAGGTTGGGCCAGGGTAGGACTGGGAGTGGTTAGCTCGAGTGCATTTTGTGGATGTACACACTCCAGTGCTGTGCACTGGTAGTGGAGGGAATGAATATTCAGGATGGTGGATGGGATGCGTTAGACAGGTCCTTTGCTCTGTGGATAGCGTCAAGCTTCTTGGGAGGTGCTGGAGCTGCAGTCGTACAGAGAAGCGGAGACTGCTCTATAATTGTGCCTTGTAAGATGGTGGCAATGCCTTGGGGTGTCCTGAGATGAGTCACATGCTGCAGGATACTGAACCCTTGTAACCGTGGTGTTTATGTACCTAGTCACGTTGAGATGCTGGTCGATGGTGTAAGTTGCTTGTCATGTATCAGCCCATGCCCGAGTGCTGGTCAGATCTTGCTGTACGTAGGCGTGGGTGCTTCGCTTGCATCTGGATTTGAGCATTGTGTAACTTACAATGAACAATCAATCAACCCACAAACCATTTTTGAAGGATTTTGAAGGATCATTGCAAATCCTCCATTTCAAGCCTTTTTCTGACCTTTGTCTCCTGCTCATCTGCCGGTCCCAGTTTGGAAGATATTCGCAGCTACGGCTCCTTGTCCTTCTTCTCAGTCCTAAAAGGCAAACAAGTCATTTTGTGACCCACCTCTACTTAGCAGCACGTTCAGAATTTGCACTCCCCACCACCCTGCAAACCTTCAGGAATTTAATTTCTGTCAGTGTGATCATCTCACAATGCCCAAGTTCCAGAAAGTGCAGGCCCCGCCTACTAAATCACTTTCCACTGAACCTCCAACAAATACAACTTCCACTTAGGTCGTAGCCTTGGAAACGATTAACAAATAGAATTTTGGCTCAGCGATAGGACAATTGGACACTGTACTTTGCCCATAGTGTATAGATTGGGACAATTTAGTGGGAATTAATGGGGATGTGGGAAGAATAAAATGAGATTAGTATAAATGGGTTAGCCCAGACTAGTTTCTATGTTGTTTCTCTCTATGAGGGAGATTTCAACATTGAGACACTTAATGTATAAGAGTGGTTGGTTTGAAGATGTGTTTTAGAGGAGGACAGATAGAGGTGAGGAGGTCTAGGAGGGAGCTGTGGAGTTCAGGAGCACTGGTGAAGTGAAGCAAAGATGTTAGTGAAACACACAGATATGGGAAGGCTTCACTGTGCAGGGAGTTTACTGATATTAGAAGGCCAGGGAAAGGGATTTGAAAAGAAGAGTGATAACATTAAAGTCGAATTACTGGTTATCTTGAGGTCAGGGGCGGTGTGTGAAAGGGACCTGGTGGGAGTTAGGATAACAGTAGCAGAGCTTAGGAAAACAGAAAGTAGAAACAACGAGTCCTCCTGAGAACCAGATTGGGCTGCCATGGGCACAGTGGGCCAAATGGCCATCCTGTCATGCTACATCACTGTATATAGATCTATGGCAGTAATATCCCACATGCTGTAATTAGCTTGGCTAGGAATCCAGCAGGATTGTTAATGAAAATAGAGGCAAACAAAGGCGATTCTTATTAAGAAATTGGAATATTTATAATGGATTAGGCCCAGATGGCCGGCATTCAAATTTACAAGAGGAAGTGAAAGAGGAAGTCAGGGAGCTCTGGATAAAATCCTGTGCAGTTTATTGAAAGCAGGGAGACTGGAATGAAACAATGTGATCCTGACCTTGGTGGAAGCTCGGGAAGGCAGACTCCGAGTGTTACAGCTTGACACTAAGGTTTGAAAGAACAATTACACCTCCCTCAGCTTATTGATAAATCAATTTAGCTGGCACAGTAAGATAAGAAGGATGTACGATTGATAACCATCCCTGTATCAGGAATAGAAAGTGAACTAGAGAACATGGAAACTGGGCCTGTGGTCCTCAAAGCTCATGCTGACCATCAACCCACCCACTTACACTAATCCCACATGTTACTGACACCACTTTCTTATCAACTCTTCCAGAATCTACCACCTAGCCACACACTTGGGGAAAGGACCCTCACCACCCAGGGACCTGAAGACCCACATTCAATCTTTAGGAACAGCTCCTCCCTTCTGCCAAATCGATTGTGAACCCATAAACACTACCTCACTATTCCTCTTAGCACTGTTTATTCTTTTATTCATTGTAGCTTACTGTATTTTTATGTCCTGTCACTAAACAACAAATTTCATGCGACACAGTATGCTGATGTTAATAAACCCAAAAACAACATAACCTCCCAGCTTGCGTGCCTTTGCCATGTGGGAGGGAACAGAGGAAGTGGAGACCATGCAGTCACAGTGGACTCCACACGGACAGCACCCGAGGTCAGTTGCTATCACACCCTGATACCATTCCCTTATGCACAAACCATCAGGGCTAGCAGAACACTAATGGGCAGGAAAGCCCCACCAGGCAAATAAATGCACCTTGTTTGGGCAATGTCCTTGGAAATCTTATCCCCCTCCTTTTGCTATTCTCAAAACTATTGTGGAAGTTTAAACGTAACCGGAGGACACAGGTCAGCGGGACTAGTGAAAGAAGCTGAGGTGAGTTGCTATCAAAGTTAAAATCCAGTTTATTGTTGTGTACACAAATACATGTGTGCACAGGGACAATGAAAAAATTGACACACAGCTGCATCACAGGCTCATCTTGTTGGCTGTCCGTCATTTCCAACGGTGCCATAACCTGTGCGGGAGGAGTTTGTAGTGAAAAAGCTGTTGCACTGGGGCGGTTCCACTCTCTCAGCCTCAGGAATCTGGGTCCACTGGCACAAAAGATCGTCACAACTGGGGACTTCCTTGACTGCAGTGGATAGCCATGATGCATTCTGTACCCTTCATTCTCCATGAATCCACGCAGCACCACCTACTTGGCTGTTGGCTCTTGTAGTTGATCTCATCGGCCCAGTCCACCGGAATGGCTTTGCATGCTGGGATATATCACAGGCATCTAGTATCAAATAAGCAGCATTCTCAAGGAAATAAAACTTTGGTTAAACATAAATACAAATAATTCTTACAAGAAAGAACACAATTAGACCAAAAAACATAAGTCCTTTCTAGTGCTGAGTGACAATACTGGACAAGGTGTTGCTAAACTGCAGTGATTATTGAATTGAGTTGACTTTATTTCTTACATCCTTCACATACATGAGTAAAACATCTTTACATTATGTCTCTATCTAAATGTGCAATGTGCAATCATAGTAATTTATAATAAATAGAACAGTCAATGTAATATTGAGTGCACTTGAGTCAGCATGAGTTGATCAGTCTGATGGCCTGGTGGAAGAAGCTGTCCTGGAGCCTGTTGGTCCTGGCTTTTATGCTGTGGTACCGCTTCCCGGATGGTAGCAGCTGGAATAGATTGTGGTTGGGATGACTCGGGTCCCCAGTGATCCTTTGCCAGCTGGTTCAAGAACCCATTGGTTGAAGGGAAGTAGCTGTTCTTGAACCTGATGGTGTGATGTGAGACATGCCGTGTAAAGGACGATGGAAGCAGGTTCAATGATGGCTCATGAAAGGGAACTACAAGCAGCCTGCTGGAAGAACTCAGCCAGTTGAGCAGCATCTGTAGGTGGAGGCGGGGAGTGGGAGGAAGGAATTAATCGATGTTCTGCGTCCAATCCCTACAACAGAACCAAAGAAAAATACTGAGGAAAGATTGGTGGCTTTAGTAGTGAGACGTGGTAGGAATGTGGTTGAAGAGTTGGCGAGCATTAGAAACCACAGGAGGGGAGGGGAGCAGTGAGAGAGGATCTCACAGAACTCCCATTGGAAGGAGGAGGAGAAAAGCTTCCTCAGTGTCAACATACACCTGAAGAGACTCCACCGTGGAGTAGTAAGATGGAGACATAAGAGACTGCAGATGCTGGAACCTGGAGCAGAACACGGTCTGCTGGAGGGAAGTCGAGCGGCTTCAGCGGGGCAAGAAGAATTGCTGACGTTTCAGTCAAAACCCTGCCTCAGGACCTGTGCCTTCGAAAGACAGACTTATTGAAAAACTCTTTCAAAGGTAGTACAGACAGATTGGGTGGAATGGTCTCTTCTTGTGCTATAGTGCGCTCTAAACACACCCTTGTTTTACGCTTTAAAGTTAACTGATCTACTTTCTCAGGAAGAGGAATCACACACGCCCAGTAAATCCACAGTTCATTTCATGTTCCCAAACGAAGCCAGGAAATGCTGGAAACACACGGCAGTTCTCGCAGTCCTTTTGTTTGGCGGTTCTTCCAAAAAGTTAGAGAGTGTGTTGAGAATTTCGCTATAAAATGTATCAGATCATCCTGGGCCAGTACCAAAAAGTCTTTCGTCAGCAATAAAATTATACTCCTTGTGATTCTACAATCAGTGCAGATGTTTATGAAAAATCCATTCTCAAGACCCCAGTGAGTGCTCACAGAAGTTGTCTAATGATGCTTGGAACATGAACTAATTCGAGGTAGTGATCTGACATTTAGGTTGTTCACTCTACCAACAGACCATGGCTGCTAGGAAAGCAAAGTTCAGAACAAAAATTTGGATATATGCCTGCTATTACTAGAGGTCATCTCTTTTTTTTTGCTGAGTGGAGGAAATTTTAGGGGCGATGACAGAGGTAGGTTTTTCACATGGGTAACGGGTGCCTGGAATGCACTGCCAGGGTGGTTGTACAGGCTGGCATATTAGGGACATTTAAAAGACTCTGAGATAGACACACGGATTTAAAAAAAACAAAGGATTATGAGCTGCATCGGAGGGAAAGGTCAGATTGATCATGGAATAGGTTAAAAGGTCATCAAAACATCATAAACCAATGGGCTTATACTATGCTGTAGTGTTCTATCTTTAATGTTGTCAGTATGTTCTATGTTAAAAACAGAAAAACACACAACAGGGCAGGCAGCACCTGTGGAGAGAGGGAGAGAATGAATATTTCAGGTGAGAGATGCTTTATCTGTATTTTCCAAAGTTGCATAGAAACCCTCGACAGATTCAATGCTTCTTCCAAGCACCGTTTCTGAAGCACAAGCTTGTATGTCATCATAAAACCTGCCACAGGTTTAGTCTCAAGAAAATCCAAAGGTAGCTTGAAGATTTTCAATAAACAATTCACGCTGCTCCTCTAAAACAAATAATCAGTTCATGGGCCTCAACGGGAAGAGAATCATTTTATTGTTTATCCCAACTTGTCCATAAGAAGGTGGGAGTGAGCTGCCTCCCTGAACAGACATAGCCTCTCTGTAAAGGCACTCCCCACAGGACAGTTTGGGAAGGAGTTGCTGGACTTTGGCCCAGGTACAATCATATTTTTCCCAAAGTAATTGAAAATCAATAAGCTTCAGCTGCTGGAGATCTGAAATACCCGGCAGCCCAGGCAGATTCTGTGGAGAGAGAGAGAGGGACAGAGTTATAAAGACAGACTGGATGGACTGGGGCTATTTTCCCTGGAATAAAGGAGATTGAGGGATGAAATCATAGAGGTTTATAAAATCCCGAGGGACAAAGATAAGGCGAATTGTTACAGATTTTCCCCCAAGGTAAAGGAGTCAAAAACTAGGGAAGCATAGATTGAAGGAGGGAGGGGAAAGACTAAACAGGGATCTAAGGGGCAACCTTCTCAGACAGAGGGTGGCGCATACATGGAGTGAGCTGTCAGAGCTGGATACAATTGCAATGTTCAAAAGACATTTAGACTGGTTCATAGTTAGGAGAGGTTTAGAGTGGCAGAGGCCAAATGCAAGCAAATGGGACTAGCCCAGGTAGACACTTCGGTTAGCACAGGATAATTGGGCTGAAGGGCCTGTTTCGATGTTGTATAACTCTGGGGCTCTCTGACTCTAACTTCTGAGGATGCCTTTGCAAAATGAGGGGCCGGTCTCCATGAATATCAGGAAGGGGAAGAACAAGTGGTAGGGGAGTGCAGGCAACAAGAGACAGCACAAGGCTTTTGAATTCTCCTCCTGAATGGGGTCACGTGTTTGGTCGGAAGAGCCAGAAAGGGTCTCTGCTCTGAAGGCAAATCTGATCTTCTGCAGTTGGAATATCATAAAAGACCCAGACTTGAAAAGCACGCACCATGCGGCATTGATTAGAGTTAAAAAGGACCGGCAGTGAGATGTGAGAAACACTGCCGGCTGTAAGACTAAGCTATAACTTACAAGTGACAAAATCCACTGTAGGTTGTCCAATCAGCTTTCCTTGTGGAAATATTTATCAGATCACAGATCTCACTGCTGTTTCTAAGATAAATCCTTTTTATCCACCCAGATTAATTAAATCCATGCCGCAGTTTCTCAGCAACATTACTAAATTACAAGCATGTGGCATGATGGTCCAGATGTTGATTTAGAAGGTCTCATTCAAAGGGGCGCATTGAAGCGTTTGTACTCAGTCATAACATAACCTTTCGCGATCTCACACTTTCTGCTTTTTTATTTAGAAATGACAAAAAAAATGCACATGGGAACAGCCAGTAAGTCAATGACCCAGTGGGTCAATACTGATAGATCAAGTGTATTGGAGACGCAAAAGACCGCAGATGCTGCCGATCTGGAGCATCGCACAAAGGAACTCGATGGGTCAGGCGGAAATGAACAGTGAACATCTTGGGTGGAGACCCTGATCTGAAATGCCAGCTGTTCATTTCTCTCCATAGATGCTGCTCGATCCATTGAGTTTCTCCAGCTCCTTTGTGTGTTTCTCTGCATCCAGTGCATTAATAGTTTGACTGTCCAGAACAGCCACTGGTGAAGCTCGCTAAGGAAATAGGCACGGGGATGGCACACGTTTGGGGGCCGAGGGGTCTGATCCTGTCCTGTACTGTTCAATGTTCTCTGTTCTATCTAGAGGGAGGTGACTGTCTCACTGCTCCAGACTGGAGATCTTTGTTCTGTCCTGATGCATTGTCTGTGGCGTAAGGGCCGGTCACTGCCTGTGAAACATCATGCACCAGTCAGTGCATTACAACTTCTTTCAACCCAGGCAACGTTGCCAATGCCTCCTAAAAAGGGTGTCCTGAGATACAGTGAAAAACATCTGTTCCGCATGCTTTCCACGAAGACCATTCCGTAGATCAGTACATCAAGATAGTTCAAAGAAAAACACTGTAGAATGTAATGTTACACCGATAGAGAACGTATAGTGCAAGTAGACAAGATGCAAGGTCCACGATGAGGCAGAGTGGTCGATCAAATGGTCATTTGTAATGTATGAGACGTCTGTTCAAGAGTCTGACAACAGTGGGATAAAACCTGTCTTGATGAAGGGTCTCAGCCTGAAACATTTCCATAGATTTTGCCTGGCCTACTGAGTTTCTCCAGCACTTTGTGTGGATTTCCAGCGTTTACAGATTTTCTCGAGTTTGTAAAAACTGTCCTTGAGCTTTGTGGACATGTTTTTAAGCTTTTCTGTCTTCTGTCTGACAGGACTGCAGAAGGAGGTGCCTTGATTATGGTGAATATTTTGACTTTGATTGTGTTAGATCAATTTGTCTGGAAGGGCAAGAGCACAAGAAAGAATAGGCCAGTCAGCCCCTCCAGCCCTACTATCCCATTCAATAAGAACATTGCTGATCCTGTGCCTCAATCCAAACCCACCTGATCTCCAAATCCCCTGATCCTTGAGCCTCTAAACCTGAATCAACCCCAGTCCTGATTGTACACATCACTCTGAGGTCCACCAGTTGAAATGAAATATAATGGCAACGTCCACCATTAAAGATCCTCACCATCCAGGTCATTCCATCTCCTTGCAACTACCACTGGGCAGGAGGTGCAGAGTCCCGAAGTCCCACACCATAACTACTTCCTTTCAACCATTCGGTTGTTGAACCATTTGGCACAACCCTAATCACAAAGGTTTAGCTACATTATGACTGTTTTGATCACTTTGCAGTAAGATGGATTTTTAAAAAATATTCTAATTCCGGTCTTTCTTGTAAGATCTTAGTCAGTCCGGATCGGGAGCAGCATCTCCAAAACCATCACACTGAGCACGGGGGCTCCCCAGGGTTGCGTGCTCAGTCCACCGCTGTTCACTCTGCTGACCCATGACTGTGCTGCAACACACAGCTCGAACCACATCATCAAGTTCACCGATGACACCACCGTGGTGGGTCTCATCAGCAAGAACGATGAGTCAGCTTACAGAGAGGAGGTGCAGTGGCTAACGGACTGGTGCAGAGCCAACAACCTAGCTCTTAATGTGAACAAAACAAAAGAGATGGTTGCTAACTTCAGGAGGGCACGGAGCGACCACTCCCCGCTGAACATCGATGGCTCCTCGGTAGAGATGGTAAAGAGCACCAAATTTCTTGGTGTTCACCTGACGGAGAATCTCACCTGGTCCTTCAACCCCAGCTCCACAGCAGAGAAAGCCCAGCAGCATCTCTACTTTCTGCGAAGGCTGAGGAAAGTCCATCTCCCACCCCCCATCCTCATCACATTCTACAGGGGTTGTATTGAGAGCATCCTGAGCAGCTGCATCACTGCCTGGTTCGGAAATTGCACCATCTCAGATCGCAAGACCCTGCAGCGGATAGTGAGGTCAGCTGAGAAGATCATTGGGGTCTCTCTTCCCACCATCACGGACATGTACACTACATGCTGCATCCACAAAGGAAACAGCATTATGAAGGACCCCATGCACCCCTCATACAATCTCTTCTCCCTCCTGCCGTCTGGGAAAAGGCTCCAAAGCATTCGGGCTCTTACAACCAGACTATATAACAGTTTCTTCCCTCAAGCTATCAGACTCCTCAATACCTGAAGCCTGGACTGACACCTTGCCCTACTGTCCTGTTTATTATTTATTGTAATGTCTGCACTGTTTTTGTGCACTTTATGCAGTCCAGTGTAGGTCTGTAGTCTAGTGTAGCTTTCTCTGTGTTTTTTTTTATTACATAGTTCAGTCTAGTTTTTTGTACTGTGTCATGTAACACCATGGTCCTGAAAAACATTGTCTCATTTTTACTATGTACTGTACCAGCAGTTATGGTCGAAATGACAATAAAAGTTGACTTGACTTGAAAATTTGTGTATATGTTTAATTTTCTTGCAAATGCTGCTTATATGATGCTATGTGTCTGCAATGCTGGTCTAACTAATCTTTCATCTGTGCATTCATATGCTTGTGCATATGACAATACATTTTACTCCGGTTCTTCCTCCCCCCCCACAGATGCTGCCTGACTTGGAGGGTATTTCCACCATTTTCTGCTTTTACTCATGACTGCTGGAGAAAGTGAAGTTTAGTTTCTGAGCTGAGGAAAGCCAAAGGGAAGAGAAGCTTGCTTCTCTTTTCTCCTTATAGAGGGGTGGAGATCAGGTACCTGTTTGAGTTCAAACTGATAGCCTCGACACCTCTTGAGCAGGAGAGCTTAGTGAGAACTCTACCACAGGGAAATGGCTCAAGAGTCTTCCTCCATGAGGTAGGAGGAACCACTGAAAGTTTAATCGCATCTGATACACTAGACCCCCTCAAGCTGGCTGAGTCTGTGAGATGGAGCAACACAATATTCTTCAGCCTTTTTCTGCAGTCTGTGGGAGGGACTTTCCAGGCTGAGTTCCAACAAGCCTCAAGGCTCTCAATGTTATGTCATTAACAAAGCCCTTTGTTTCAGAAGATTCTCTTGAGTCTGACACTCACATAATGAAGTATATTAGCATCTCAGATGCTCACGGGAGCCCACGTAAAAAAAAATCTGGGCCCGGTTGTTGAAGCTGTGGTTTCCACTCTTTAATTATTTCAGCTACAGTGTTTCGTTACATGTGAAATGGTCCAAAGTGAATGCTGGGCTTTCATTGGAAAGATAGTTTAAGCGTGAGTAATTCCACTTCAACACTGCCTCATCAAAAGGTCAGAGAAGGAATAAGGAATTTTCTTTTTCAAGGAACTTTCCCATCTTAATGTCCTGTGGCAATCCAAGCTGTGAAGTGGGCTCACGACTGTCACATTGGAACCTTGTGAGCAATTTTCACACAGTGTGTCGATAGTAACCTGTTAGTGATGACATGTGAGGAACAGGGACTGCCCTGGACATTTAGAAAGTTCAGATTATTTCATTGTCATATTCACCAGGGTGCAATGAAATTCCTAGCTCGCATGAAGCCCAGTGTAAACAGAAACATAGTAATAATAACAATATGTATGGTGATAAGTGCAAGACAGCAGAATGGCACAACTATTGTAGTGCACTCTGAAGTACAGCACACGGAGCCGGGACAGGAAATGGCCCTTCAGCCTGGGATGTTGTGCCTAACTAATTAAGTGAAAGATGCCTAATTACTGTAATCCTTTCTGCCTCCACATGCTCTACATCTCTCTGTTCTTTGCATATTCAAGTACCTACCTAAGAGCCTCTTAAAGTTCTCCGTCATATCTGCCTGTGTTCCAGGCACCCAAAGAAATGCTAAGGTGACGATAATGGATTACAAAGTACAAAGTTCAAAGAAGTTTATAATCAAAGTACATATATGTCACCATATACAACCTTGAGATTCATTATCTTGTGGGCATACTCAGTAAATCCAAGAGTGGTAATAGAATCGATGAAAGAATACATACAGTAAGACAGACAAGCAACCAACGTGCAAAAGACAACAAACTGTGCAAATGCAAAATAAAAAAGTAGTAGTTTAAAAAAAACAATAAATATGGAGAACATGAGATGAAGAGTCATTGAAAGTCAGTCCATAGATTGTGGAAGCCGTTCAGTGATAGACAAGTGCAATTGAGTGAAGTTATCCCCTCTGGTTAAAGGGCATGGTGATTCAGGGGTAATAAGTTTTCCTGAACCTGGTGGTGTGAGTCTTGACACTTCTGTACCTTCTTCTTGATGGCAGCAGTGAGCAGGGACCATGACCTGGTGATGGGGTCCCAGAAGATGGATGTGGCTTTCCTGTGACACACTCCATGTAGATGTGCTCAGAGGTGGGGGAGGGCTTTACCCATGATGGACTGGGCCGTATCTATTACGCTTTGTAGGATTTTCTGTTCAAAGGCATTTAGCCTCTCAAGTCTATGCTGGATCTGAGAGCAATCCCATCAGTCTCAGTTCCCCATTTGTCTCTCTGTAACCTGTTCTCCCTGTCTTTGCATCAACTCTGTTAATTTCAGTTATTCACCTGCAGTTTCCAGGGGCTAATTGCACTACCAAATTGACCTTGGGACAAGTGCAGCTGGTCAAAACTCTCGGAGTTCCAGGGAGAATGTACAAACTCCACATAGGCAACTCATGAGGTCAGAACCAAAACTGGACCTCTGTCGCCATGAGGCAGCAGTTCTAATTCTCCACCATTGTGACGGCCGAGGACTGCCCCTGTGGAGGAATGGTCTGGTACCCGGAGTTCGAAAAAGAAGACTAGAACCAATGATTTTCAGTCTCGGGGTGGGATTACAGTCTCCTTCCAGAGCCCGTACACGAGAGGAACGGTGAATAATGGAAAACAAATGTACCAGCGGTCCGCTTACTCGCTGCACTCAGGCTAAATATTATCTTGATTCATTGGTCCTCTACAATTGTGTCTGTGTTTTATTTGAGAGAAAACAGCAAATGTACCCAGCCCACGGATTTGATGACTCCAGCAAAATGTCACGTCCCACCAGCAGAATCAGCTTGCTGATAACGTTGTCCTTCAGAAGGAACATGATTCAATTCCTTCCAGCTGCTGTTGAAGTTCAGCTCATTTTAACCTCCCACTGGAAGAGCTCTGAATCTCTGCATCCTGACCCTCTCTGTGTCTCTCTCCCTCTTTCACATCTTCCTCCACACCTCATCTTCTGTTTGTTTCTCTTCGCAGCTCTTTCTGTGACTCAGTGGCGAACTTTGAGCATGAACCTGTGAAGTGCCGGGGGGTGGGGGAGGAGACGTCAGGGGCGCAGTCTAAGGGCAGGTGCTGGTTGCTGTTCGGCTGCTGTGCATCCGGCTGCATGGTTGGTCCTAATGCAAGGAACCTGCAATTAGCCTCAACGAATTATACAAATGGACCATAAAGCCTGCAAAGGAGCCTCGCTGAGATGGAGCTTGGGAAGTTCTGGCAGAGACCCAACCTGTAATTTTCCTCCCGTTAAAATATCCCAGCTAAAGGTTACGCTTCAGGATGCTGAAGTGTTGCTCCTCTGTCACTGGGACGTGGAACAGCCTGGACCACTGCCCCCAGTGACTGCTCCTACACGAGATAGACCTGTGAAAGGCGGGTGTCCACCTGGCTCTGATTCAATATTATTTACAGACCATAAAACCATTCGACCCCTCGAGTCTGCTTCACCAATCATGGTTGTAACATTTAACCCCCCCCCCCCCCAACAGTGAAGAACCTATCGGTCTCTACCTTAAATATACCGAATGCCTTATCTGCCACAGCCCTCTCTGGCTCATCTCATCCTCTGGCTGAAGATATGTCACACCAGCAGCCTTACTTCATTAGGAACTTGAAGGAGATCAGTATGTCTCCAAAGACTCTAGAACATAGAAACATAGATAAACCTACAGCACAATACAGGCCCTTCGGCCCGCAAAGCTGTGCCGAACATATCCTTACCTGAGAAATTACCTAGGGTTACCCATAGCCTTCTATTTTTCTGAGTTCCATATACCTGTCAAGGAGTCTCTTAAAAGACCCTATCGTATCTGCCTCCACCACCGTCACCAGCAGCCCATTCCACGCACTCACCACTCTCTGAATAAAAAACTTACCCCGGACATCTCCTCTGTACCTACTTCCAAGTACCATAAAACTGTGCCCTCTCATGCTAGCCGTTTCAGCCCTGGGAAAAAGCCTCTGACTATCCACACGATCAATGCCTCTCATCATCTTATACACCTCTATCAGGTCACCTCTCATCCTCCGTCACTCCAAGGAGAAAAGGCCGAGTTCACTCAACCTATTCTCATGTTATGCTCCCCAATCCAGGTAACACCTTGTAAATTTCCCGCGCACTCTTTCTATGCTTTCACATCCTTCGTGTAGTGAGGCAACCAGAACTGAGCACAGTACTCCAAGTGGGGTCTGACCAGGGTCCAATATAGCTGCAACATTACCTCTTGGCTCTTAAACACAATCCCACAATTGAAGAAGGCCAATGCACCATATGCCTTCTTAACCTACGCAGCAGCTTTAAGTATCCTATGGACTCAGACTCCAAGATCCCTCTGATCCTCCACACTGCCAAGAGTCTTACCATTAATACTATATTCTGCCATCATATTTAACCTACCAAAATGAACCACATCACATTTATCTGGGTTGAACTCTAGTAAGTCTCTATAGATGTCCATTGAGAGCATTCTGAGTGGTTGCATCAATGGCTGGTATGGAAGCTCCAATGCACAGGACTGAAAGAGCTGCAAAGCATTGTATACTCAACCAGCACCTCTCTACCATCGAGGACATCAAGAAGGTGGCAAAAAGGATTTCCACCATCTGGGAGGAGGTATAGAAGCCTGAAGATGCATATTCAATGTCTCAGGAATGGCTTCTTCTCTCTGCCATCAGAACTCTGAACCATCACTGAACCCATGAACACTATAATTCCTCTTCAGCACTATTCATTTATTTTATTTCTTATTGTATCTTCACTGTAGCTTGGTATATGTGACAATAATAGACAATTCCATTAATATATAAATCCGTAGTCATTGGTTTTTCCTGTTTCTAATTTTTCTTCTTGCTGTTTTTCTACATTCTTTTCTCACGAAGGACCTTATGCACCAAGTCTTTGCTTCTGCACAGCTTTTTTTCTCTCCGTTGTCTTGTCTATTTTATTTATAAGTTATGATTTGTGTGTGATCTGAAGCAATGGACCTGAGATGCTGCTGCAAGCACCTTTCTCTTGTACTTCATCGTCCATGTGCACACGACAATAACCTCGACTTGACTTGAGATGCCTGGTTATAAAGACAGACATTGAATAAGTTGGGGGTTGTAGGCTATAACTATCGTATGTGTTGTCTAGATACTGTGGTCACGGAGACTGCCTAGATCGGAGATTTCTTGCCCAGTGTCTGGAAAACAAAGCCGCTCTGCTGCTTCCCAACATCGAGTTCACAGACTCTACAAAGATTATGTTTTCAGGTTAAACATCCCTGTTTAAATCAGGCAGAAATTCATTGTGAAACAATTTCCTTTGTCACAAAGGGAAACCTGCCCTATAATTAAGTTCCCTCTGCTGAATTGTTTGATAAATTAACATCATATTTTCTCTGCCAACAAAGTTCACAAAGGAAAAGCATTGAGTTCTGCTCAATGTTCCTAACCACAATCAAGCCACCCCTCCCGAAATTTCTGTAATTGTACTGTAGAAGCCCACATTGCCACAGGGAGAGCTTCCAAACTCTATGTAGACAGAGCCAGAGGCTGGGATGGAACCTGTGGCGCCAGAGCTGCAAGGCAATAGTAAACATTTTGCCGGTTTATGTCGATGATTAGCGATCAATTCCATCATTGCTTTCCAGTATGTAGCATCCATGTGTGCATCTAACACATCACTTTTCTTTGATCGTCACTGAATCTAAATCTGCAGCTCTGTGGGAGCACTTTCACCAGAAAGGGTCAAGAAGGTTAAGGCAACACGCACAAAATGCTGGTGGAACGCAGCAAGCCAGGCAGCATCTATAGAGAGAAGCACTGTCGACGTTTCGGGCCGAGACCCTTCGTCAGGACTAACTGAAAGGAAAGATAGTAAGAGATTTGAAAGTAGTGGGGGGAGGGGGAAATGCGAAATGATAGGAGAAGACCGGAAGGGGTGAGATGAAGCTAAGAGCTGGAAAGGTGATTGGCAAAAGTGATACAGAGCTGGAGAAGGGAAAGGATCCTGAGACAGGAGGCCTAAGGAGAAAGAAAGGGGGAGGGGAGCAACAGAGGGAGATGGAGAACAAGCAGAGTGATGGGCAGAGAGAGAGAAAAAAACAACTAAATATGTCAGGGATGGGGTAAGAAGGGGAGGAGGGGCATTAACAGAAGTTAGAGGTCAATGTTTATGCCATCAGGTTGGAGGCTACCCAGCCAGTATATAAGGTGTTGTTCCTCCAACCTGAGTGTGGCTTCATCTTGACAGTAGAGGAGGCCATGGATAGACATATCAGAATGGGAATGGGATGTGGAATTAAAATGTGTGGCCACTGGGAGATCCTGCTTTCTCTGGCGGACTGAGCGTAGGTATTCAGCGAAACGGTCTCCCAGTCTGTGTCGGGTCTCACCAGTATATAGAAGGCCGCACCGGGAGGACTTCACTGTTGCCAGTGCAGTTTGAGCTGAGGAATAAATACCCACCAGCATGAAAGATTGCCACCAGTTATTGGGCCTGGGGTTGTATGATCCACAGTGGACAGTTATGTTATCTTCAGCTTGGTACCACCAACAAGGAGTCAGACTTCCCACTTTCCTGGATTGATTCACTAGGAAAAGATGACAAAAGCTGAATGGACTCACTCTCACTCATATATGGTCAATCTACACCATCGCATTCCACATTATTCCTCAAGGTCTCTTGATAGGAAGTGCCTCCACCCGCAACGACTGCCAGACCAGCTTAATGAACTGGAACGGAATCCGGAGTTACTCCAAATTACCCAGGAAGCCAAATGCTTCAAGTTGAAACCTTTACTGAGGTGGTCACAGCCAGGGTACAGCCTCCAGATAAGTGGGTGACTACCAAAAAAAGTAAGGGGAGTAGGCAGTCAGTGTACGTTCCCATGTGGCCATTCACGGACAATAACTATGGTCCTTTGGATATTAGTTAGCTAGGGGTTCTGGCTGGAGATTCTTTGACTGTGAAAGAGTGTTGCCTCCTCAATGCCAGGGTCAAGGATGTCTTTTAGCAGCTGCAGAAACATTTTCAAAAGGGAGAGCACACAGCCAGGGGTCATTGTACACATTAGTACAAACAACATAACTAGAACAATGGACGAGTCCTGCAGAATGTTATAGGGAGTAGGGAGTATAAGGTAAGAAATTAAAATACAGGACCTTGAGGGCAGTGCTGTCTAGATTACTCCCAGTGTCATGTGCTTGTGAGTCCAGAGATAGAAAGATAGGCCAGATGAAGCTGTGGCTGAAGAGCTAGTGCGGGGGGTGGGGGCAGGGGGTGAAGTTCTTAGATCACTGGGATCTCTTCTGGGGTCATGGGGACCTGTACAAGAGGGGCGGGTGGCACCTGAACCAGAGAGGGAGCAATCTCCTAAAAGGAAAATTCACTTTTGTCACCAGGGAGGGTTTAAGCCAAATTGTTTGAGGAGTGGGATTCGAGAGAGTGAAGCCAGTAAGAAGACAGACGTTAATACAGGAACCTAATATATAAGTCTAATGATAGGGATAGCCATGTTTACAGTAAAAGGACAGTTACCTCTGATGCTTTAAATTGCAACTACATGCAGTGGCCACTTTATTACGCCGTAGCCCATCCACATCCAGGTTTGACATGCGGTTCATTCAGACATGCTCTCTTGCACATCACTGTTGTAATACATGGTTATATGAGTTAATGTCACCTTCCTATCAGTTTGGCACAGTCTGGCCATTCTCCTCTGACCTCTCTCATTAACAACACATATTTGCCCACAGAACTGCCACTGACTGGACTTTTTTTTTGTGTTTTTGCACAATTCTCTGTAAACTCTAAACATTCTTGTGTGTAAATTCAAGGAGATCAGCGGATTCTGAGTCACATAAACCACCCCCTCTGGCAATAACAATCATTCCATGGTCAAAGTCACTTAGATCACATTTCTTCCCCTTTCAGATGCTTGGTCTGAACTACAACTGAACCTCCTAACACTGTCTGCATGATTTTATCATTCAGTTGCTGCCATGTGATTGGCCAATTAGACATTTGCATTAATGAGTAGGTGTACAGGTGTACCTAATAAAGTGTCACTGAGTGTTTGCTCATAGCCTGACAGGTAGACCGGACAAACTGAGGGTGTGGATTGATTTGAGGGACTGGAATATTGTGACCATGATAGAAATGTGGCTGAGAGGACTGCTGGACTGGTAGAGCTATGTCCCAGGATACCACTGCTTTAGTGTGACAAGAGAACAGGTAAGAGTGAAGAACATTACAGCACTGTTTAAAGAGATTCGTCAAGCCTAAGGAGGATGCTGGGTTGAAGTTAAAAGTAAGAAGGGGATGGCCACCTTGGTAGGGCTATATTATAGATGTAACCGGGTAACTGTCGAATCTTATTCAGTATCATTAAAAGTATACTTAGGCATTCATCTGGGTAATGCTAGAATAATTGTCTGTGCCTTTAGGTGGAGATGGTGGTGTCATTACACATGTGCGGGATAGAGGGGAGACCATTTTGCTTTCTGTTGCAGGAACTGGTGGGGACTTTGGAATTGAGTTCCTCTCAGGGATTCTAGGCGTGGTGAGGAACGGTGAGCATTAATTTACAATGTCCATGTGAGTTCATTTATGCTTGTTGGCAACTCAAGAATATTGGTAATTTGACATGTTTTACATGTGGATGCTGTAGAATTTCACAAGTAAAGAACTCGACGCTATATAGCGTGGCTTGCAAAGTTCCTCACCGGCCAAGTAGGTCAGTCTTCCTGTAATTTAACAACCAGGCAATATCTTGTAAAAGTTGTGCCAAAGTGTACCTTTTGTCTAACTCTATTGTATTATGATGGATTGTGAATGTAACTGCGTAACGTGAATGCTTAGTCTCCGCATGTGTGTACTAAAGAGTAGTAGACATCTTAGATGAGATGTATTCGCTTACGTTTTTCGCTGCTATGTTGTCTGTATTGTGTTCCTTCAGAATTGCCACTACCGTATTAGTGCTGTATTAGTTTTGTGTGATTTTTTTTGTATTTTTATACTACATATGCAATTGATCCAGACACAAGTGTGCGGATCAAAGGTTAAACGGAGATTGAAACGGCAGGACCTGATTGTAAAGTCGTTCGTTTTGTTTTGAGAACCTCTTCTGGCACTTAAACATGTAAAACAGATAAAGGAATTAAAACCCCAAAAAGTAGTTGTTGTCCTGAGTGTGTTCTTTTCCCCAGGCTACAACGTAGATACCCCCAATAATCAGCAAGAATTCGATGTGTTGAGAAATTCCACATAGTTCTGAGAATAGTAGGGTAGTGTTAGTGGGAGATTTCAATTTCCTGGTATCAAACAGGGTCACCCATAGCGCAAAAGGGCCTGGAATGGTGGAGCCTGTTCAGTGCACCCAAGACAGTTTCCTCACTCAATACAGAGAAGAACCTACACAGGAAGGAGCAGTGCTGGATCTCCTGTCAAGGGACAAGGAGAGCCAAGTAACTGAAGTGACAGTTGGGGGACACTTTGGGCTACTAGAATAGATAAAGCCCACAGGTTAAAGTCTTGAACTGGAGCAGGGGTGACTTTTGAGGGCATTAGGCAAGATCTAGTTGGAGGTCAACAGGATGACTTTATTTAAAGGCAAAGGCACAAACAACAAGAAGGGGACTTGCAAAAGGGTCATTTCAAGGTGCATATTCCTATTAGAGTGAAGGGTAGACATGCCAAGTTCAGGGTACAAGGAACATGAGATATTGAGGCTCTGGTAAGTAAGAAGGAAGTGTATACAGCAGTTAGTCAGTACAAATAAATCCCTAAATGAATATAAAAGTTTAAGACCAGTTTTAAGAGGGAAAACAGGAGGTCGAGAAGGTGTGAAATGGATTTGGTGGGCGTGGTTTGAGATCATCCCAAGTGGTTCAGAATCTGAATTGGGTCCTGATACCTGGTCCTGATTGGCACAGATTGGGAAAATGGGCAAAGAAGTAGCAGATAGAATATAGGGGAGTGTAGATAGGTGCATGGTCATTCACTTTTCAGGAAGGAATAAAGGAACTGCTAAATGGGGACAAAATTCAAAATCAGAGGTGCAAAGGGACCTGGGAGTCCTTGTACCGAATTCCCTAAATGTTAACTTGCAGGTAAGGAGGCAAAAAGCAATGCTAGTATTCATTTTGAGAGGAGTAGAATAAAAAAGCGAAGTGCTGGGGTTTTATAAGACACTGGTCAGACCACATTTGGTGTATTGTGAGCAGTTTTGGGGCTTCTTGTGTATGAAAAGATGTCCTGGCATTTGAAAATATCCAGATGAGATTCACAAGAATGATTCAGGGACTAAAAGGCTTGTGATATGAGGTGAATTTATGGCTCGAGCACTGTACTCACTGCAGCTTAAAACAATGAGGGGGGGGGGGGATCGCAATGAAACATATTGAAGAGCCTAGATAGAGTGGATGTGGAGAGGATGTTTTCTATAGTGTGGAAGTCTAGGAGCAAAGGGCACATCCTCTGAATAGATCGACATCCATTTGGAACAGAGCTACGGTGGTGAATCTGTAGTATTCATGTCACAGGCGGCTGTGCAGGCCAAGTCATTGGATATACTTAAATTGGAGGTTGGTAGGTTTTGATTAATCAGGCCATCAGTGGTTACAGGGACAAATCAGGAGAACACGGGTGAGAGAGATATTAAATCAGCCATTATGGAATGGTGGAGCAGTCTTAATGGTCCAAATGGCCTGATTCTGCTCCTAAGTCTTACGATTTTCTGCTCTTTAGATTGTATGGGGAAAAAGAACTTTGAATAGATATGCCTTTATGGCTTTCAACTCCCAATACTGACTACCTTGCTAAGAAACGTCCACTCTCTGCTAAATAAAACTGAAGATCTCAGAGCTATGGTGCAGTATCAGAGGGATATTAGGACTATTTGCACCAATTGTTTCGCATTCTGGATGTAGCAATTCAGATTGATGGGTTCACAATATACAGCCAAGATAGGACAGCTGAGTCTTTTAAAGCCAGGGGTGGTGGAGGGTGTTTTATGATCAACTCCTCACGGTGTACAAATAGGGCGGTACTGTCCCAGTCCTGTTCACCACACCTCATAATGAAGTGTTGTCCATTTTACCAGCCATGGGAGATGTCACTGTTCATTTTGGTAGTCATCAACACCCCACCACAGGCTCCAGACGCACACAAGCTCAATGCCTTTTCTGCTCACTTTGAAACAGAGAATTAAATTATAGCTATGAGGAACACCCAGTGACCCTGTGAACTCTGTCTCAGAGTCTGACATCAGGCTGTCTTTGAGGAGGGTAGACCCTCGCAAGGTGGCAAGCCCCGATGGAGTACCCAGTAAGGCTCTGAAAACCTTGCACCAACCAGCTGGAGGGGGTGTTCAAAGACATTTTCAATCTCTCACTGCTACAGTCAAAAGATCCCACCTGCTTCAAAGGGCAACTATTATACCAGTGCCCAAGAAGAGCAGGGTGAACTGTACTTCCCCCTGTGACTGGATACTCGAGTTCCTAACCGCAATCTGTGCGGATTGGAAATAGCATCTCTACCTCACTAGCAATCAACACCAGCACCCCTCAGGGATATCTGCTTAGCCCACTGCTCCACTCTCCTTACACCCATGACGCAGCTCAAGTGCCATCAATAAATTTGCTGATAATACTAGCCTCCATGGTATTCAAGGCATCTTCAAGGACCAATGCCTCAAAACAGAGGCATCCATCATTAAGGATCCTCATCACCCAGGATATGTCCTCTTCTCATTGCTACCTCGGGAAGGAGGTACAGAAGACTGAAGGCACACACTCAGCAATTCAGGAACAACTTCTTCACTCTCTGATATTCAATTCCTAAATGAACATTGAACCCATTAACACTATTGCACTACTTTTTTATCTCTGTTTTGCACTTCTTAATTAACTTAACTATTTTATATACTTATGCTTACCGTAATTTACAGGTTTTCCCTATATCATCATTTATTGCATTATACTGCTGCTGCAAAGTTAACAAATTTCACGACCTACGTCAATGATGTTAAACCCGATTCTGATATTTTTTTGTTCAGGATGTCATTTGGGGTAGACATTGGCTAGACATATTTCAGAGCAGGATTCACCTTGAAGCCTTTCCTGCATACCTCTGTGCATGAGAAAGCAGCTACGTATGATGGCTGCTCAGCTGGCTTCCCATAATGCTCTGCTGTCAATCTGACGGAACCAATAGTATAGCTCAAGCCCTGAGTGAAGTGCTGATAAGTGTTGGTCATTTTTGCACTCAATGTAGTGTATGATAGCTTCGCAGTCGTTTGCTTGGTGTGTTGTTGAAGCACAACATTTGAGACATATTGAGAGCTCCTTTGGAAAGCATTTTCAGTCTGTGAGCATTTTTTTTTCTGAATCCGCAGCATTTCCTTAAGGGGTGATGTTTCTTATGGACTGGGCGTTGTCTTTCAGGGTTCATGATAGAGTTCTCTACTTTAGTTTTGATGACTATGATGGGGGTTTTGGTTTTCCATTCTTTTGCTGGAGACCCCTCTTTGCATGACATGTTACCGGAAGATGAAAGCATAAAACTAGGGTGGTTTTGCATTTCTTCATGGCAGCACAAAGAATGAAAATGCCGGATTGGGGCATGTTGCTTCATTTTTTTACTGGAACCTTTCAGTTATTCTGTTCTTGCATATTGCTTAGTAGCTTCTTTGCTATAGGGTTTATTCCCTATAAAATACAAGGAGATAATTAGTTGTTAAACTGCAAAGATAATGACAATTAAACAGTCTAATCTAAGAATTAAGCAGCTGGATTGAATTGGCATGAGTTAATTCTGGCCGTGACCAACCTCTCAAAGCACTTCATCACAGTAGATGTGAGGGCAACTGGGCAATAGTTGTTAAGACAGCTCACCCTGCTCTTCTTGGACACCGGTATCATTGTCTCCCTTTTGAAACAGGTAGGAAACTCCAACTGCAGCAGTGAGAGATTGAAGATGTTCTTGAACACTCCTGCAAGTTGGTTGGTACAGGTTTTCAATGGCCTACCAAGTATACTGTTGGCTAGTTCAGTTATATCTACAGTCGAAGGGTAACCAAGCCTTTGTCAAGACTTTCAGGGCCACCTATATGTGAAGCCACGGGGGATGATGGCCAAGATTATTAATATCTATTTCTCAATGTTTGCTAAGAAGAATACCATGGATGCCAAAGAAATAAGGGTAATAAGTAGTGATGTCTTGGGTCATATGTATATTACATGGAAGAAGGTATTTGCAGCCCTGAAGCATTAAGGTGGGCAAATACCAAGGGCCTGACCAAATTCATCCCCAGATCCGATGCGAGGCCAAAGTTGTTCTATTGTTCAAGAAGGGTATCAAGGACAGGCCACAGAAATGGAGGCTGGAGAACCTGATCTCATTTGTAGGGAAATTACTAAAGGGAATTCTGAGGGATAAGATCTACCATCACTTGGATAGTCAAGGCCTAATCAGGAATTGTCAACATAGATTTGTGTGATGCTGGTCACGGCTGATGAATCTTTTGGAATTTTTCAGAGGTAAGTTAGGGGATCAATGAAGGCATGGCATTGGATTCAGGCAACACTGCAGCTTGAGGCCTCATCCTTCCTATCACCAAGGCCACGCAGCTCCCCCACCGTCAACCAATAAACCAATTAATTGGACTTGCAGCATTCCACTCCTTCAATGAGGTCATGCGATAGCAAGAAAAACAACTAAGATGACCACTCACTGTTAGACTGCGCATCTCCTTTGTGCACTGATACCTCAGACAGCATCACAGTTCAACCAAGTCCAGCTTCTCTGCCAACAAGAAACTTGGTGATGGAGTAGACCTGAAGTACTTCAAGATCTTAATGTCTAGCAAGGTCTTGTAAAAATACATTTAAAGAAGACAATATTTTCATCAACCATGGGATTGAGTTCAAGGGCTGTGAGGTAATGTTACAGCTGTATATGACTTTGGTTAGACCACACTTGGAGACTGTTTTCAGACCTGGTTGCCTCGCTATAGGAAGGATGTGGATACTATAGAGAGAGTGCAGAGGAGATTTACAAGGATGTTGCCTGGATTGGAGAGCATATCTTATGAGAATAGGTTGAGTGAACTTGGCCTTTTCTCCTTGGAGAGACAAAGGATGAGAGGTGACCTGATAAAGGTGTATAAGATGATCTTGTGGATAGCCAGAGGCTTTTTTCTCAGGGCTGAAATGGGCACAGTTTTAAAATGCTTGAAAGTAGGTGCAGAGGGGATATCGGGTAAGTTTTTTTTTCACAGGAAGTGGTGAGTGTGTAGAATGCACCGCCAGCGACAGTGGTGGAGGTGGGTGCAATAGGTTCTTTTAAGAGACCCTTAGATTGGTGCATGGAGCTTAGAAAAATAGAGAGCTATGCGGTAGGGAAATTCTAGGCAGTTTCTAGACTAGGTTACATGGTTGCCACAACATTGTGGGCCGAAGGGCCTGTAATGTGCTGTAGATTTCTAAGTTTCTATGCTCTATAACACCTGTGTTTGGTCCCATGAAAGCCACTGCATCCGAGTGCACCGCAATCTTATCAGAGTCTATACCTCCTGCTTGATGGTAGCTGTGTGAAGGTGGAATGGCACCCATGGAAGGAGTATTTGATAATGGATGTTGCCTTCTTGAGGCAGTGCCTCGAGTGGTTACTTCTAATGGGTGGGGGGGGGGGGGGTGGGGGAATGGATGCACCTGTAATGATTTGGGCAGAGTCCTTTACTCCCTGCACCTTCGTATGTTCCTCATTTACATTCTGTCCACTGCTCGGGATACAAGAGGATGAAAAGGTCAGGTCTGATGCAGGGTTTTGACCTGAAGCATCGACAATTCCTTTCCTCATGCTGATACCGCTCGACCTGCAGACTTCCTCAAGCAGATTGTTTGTTGATCCAGTGCTCATTATTCCCACTGGTATCATTCAATATTGAAACTCTTGTAGAGATGTTGTAAGTGAATCTTTGAATTTTTCTCTGTCTACATGTGATCATTTTCCCTCAGTAGGCTGGGAATCACTGACTTGCATGACATGAAATTTGTTGTTTTGGGGCAACAGTATAGGGCAAAGACACAAAATTACTATTTTTTAAATTGCAAAAAGTGGAATAACAAAGTAGTGTTTTTTGGAGCATTTTTTGGGGGTCAGCACATATAGCAAATAACTTCAGCCACCAGGCCTCAGATCTGAATATGAACTGTGGATTAAACCTAAAATGCAGCTCTGAACAATGGGTTCCTAAGAAATGTGAACCATAGTTAATTGGAAGACCAGCAACGCAGATTTAAATTTATTATTTGGGTGTCTAGAGTGTGTGTCTGTGAAGAGGAAGGTGTGAGGGTGGTGTGTTAGTTCAAAGGAAGCATTGGTAATGTGGAATTGTCTTTTGATCTTTAGCATATAAAATACTGCATAGTGTTGGGTCAAGCAGGCCTTTTACTCTACTCTAAAAGGAGTCTCAATCTAATGCCTGTCTCATTTTGTCAAATAAGAGGGGCTTCATACCTACCAGTACTTCTCTTCCGGTAACTTCGTTCACACAGCAAAGTTCATGGGCTCATGGACTTTAGAAGTAGAATGGTGCAGGGAAGGAGCTGTCTTTGAATCGTTGAGAGTGGGTCTTCAGCTCTTGTGCCTCCACCCTAGTGGTAATAACGAGCAGAGAGCATGCCCCAGATGACGAGGGTCCTTAATGTGGGATGCTACTTTCTCGAGGCCTCCTCAGTGGTGCTGGGGAGAGGTTGTATTGAAGAGGAAGCTGGCTGATGTGGACTGGAGCCTCCCTGAAGTAGCTGCTTTGGTGTTCCGTCAGCAGACTTTCTTCTGACAAGGTACCACCTACCACATGAAAGATCCTTGTGCAAACGTTTGCAGAAGAACATTAGAGTTCTTGCCAAATATTCATCCCAAAAATTAGCATAGATCATTAAACACATGGAGTTGTGGATAATGTACTGACAGACAGAGAGCCAGGTGGTAAACTGGAATCAAATAGTGTGAATTAACAGGACTTCTTCCAAGCACAGACAGTGAGTAATGGTATACAATGGGATTCACTGCTGGAATCCCAGCTGTTCATTATACTGCATACACCAATGATTCAGATGAGGAATTAAATAACCCTAAACCACAAGCTGGGTGGGAAAGTAGATCATAAAATATATAACAAAAAATGTAAACCATGAGGAGGATGCAGAGAGGTTTCAGTGTGATTGGATGTGTTGAAGGAGAGAGGGTAGACACTACATAGTGGCTGCAACTGATTCTGAGATTAACACATTCATTCCTTTCATTAGGACTATCAGCCCTTTACCTTTCCTACCCATCTGGCTTCGCCTATCACCTTTCAGCTATCCTTCTTCCCCTCTCCCCAGCTTTCTAGTCCTTTCCGGTCCTGAAGAAGGGTCTTTGCCCAAAACACCAACTGTTCATTAGGATATTTAGAAGTTTTGTAAGCAGCCTGTAGCACATCACTGTGGTTCACAAATGCCTTCTTGGACATCATGGCCTTGCACCTTTTTGCCTGCCTGCACTGCATATTCTCTGTAACTGTAACATAGTTATTCTGCATTCTGTTATTTTTTTCTTGAACTACCTCAATGCACCATCTGATGAAATGATATGAAATGAGATACACAAATCTGATTTTCACTGCATCTCTTACAATAACGAACCAAATCGCCAATTTAAAAGGACAATGAGGTCACATTGTATCTCCCTTTGACAATCTGTTGCCATTTAAATATAATATGACTTCCTGCTTTTACCAGCAAATTGGATAATCTCACATTGACACAAAAGGTTCTACAAATGCTAGAAATCCAGAGCAATGCATACAAAATGCTGGAGGAACTCAGCAGGTCAGGCAGCTTCTATGGAGGAAAACAGTCGACATTTTGGGCCAAGACCTTTCATTAGGACTATCAGTTGTTTATTCCCCTCCATAGATGCCACCTGACCTGCTGAGTTCCTCCTACACCAACTCCTTAGCCACATTTTAAGCTGTATGATCTTTCTAGTTCCGGCCTCATTAGTATGTGGCATGCTTGGCAATCTGGAGATTACAACCTGTGAGGTCCTGTCCTTTAACTTAGCACATAATTCCCTGAACTCACTTTGCAGGAGCTTGTCACCCATCCAACTGATGTCATTGGTTGTGAACCAATGTGAACCACGACCTCTGTTGCTCCCACCCTTCTGAGTGAACGAGCACTCAGAGACCTGACCGCTGTGACTTTCCCTCAACAATATCAAAAGTGGTATACCTGTTTTTCAGGGGAATGGCAACAAGGTCACCCTGCACTGGCTGCCTATCCCCTTACCACGCCCCCCCCGACAGTCACATAGTTACCTGTGACATGTACCTTAGGTGTAACACCCTCCCTGTAGGTCATGTCTATCAAATCCCCAGCATCCCGAATGATCCAGAGTTCATTCAATTCCAGCTTCAGCTCTTTAACATGGTCTGTTAGAAGCTGCAGCTGAATGCACCTCTTGCAGCTCTAGTCATCAGGGTCACTGGAGGTTTGCTTGCCTTCCCTCATCCCGCAAGAGGAACATTCCAGAACCCCATTTGGTACCTACATCACTCTAAATGTGCAATAAGAGGAAAAAACTATGGTCTTTGCCTCTCTTCACCGAACCCTCAATGAGCCTCAACTCCCCATTCTAATACTGACTCACTCATAGAACTGCCACTCTACTTGAAACTAACTTCTTTTTTTTTGGTGCTTGCCAAATGCCAAATTATGCACAATCTAATGTCTCCTCAGGAACTGTGACATGCAAAATGTGACAACTTCCCCCACAAGCTCCTTTTTAAACTCTCTCTCCCTCCAGGCAATCTGGTGACTCCTCGGGGATGTGGCACGCAAAAATATCAACTCTTGTCAGAGAACTGACTTGGATCCACTTCAGTTTGCCTGCCCTCACAATAGGTCAAAAGCAGATGCTATTTCATGGACTCTTCACTCGATCCTGGAACATCTGGACAGTGAAGATGCATACATCAGGATGCTCTTCATTGACTGCGGCTCAGGAGTCATTACTATCGTCCCCTCAAAACTAATCAATAAGCTTCAAGTCCTCGGTCTAAATACCTTCTTGTGCAACTGGAACCTCAATATCCTTACTTGCGGACCCCAGTCAGTTCAGTTTGGGAAAAACACCTCCCCACGATCTCCCTCAGCACAGGTACACCACAAGGCTGTGTGCTTAGTCCCCTGCTCTTTACACTTGTGGCTGCACAGCTCCAATGCCACATTGAAGTTTGCTGACAACACCACTGTCAATGGCTGAATCAAAGGTGGTGATAGATCAGCATACAGAAGGGGGATTGAAACTCTGGCTGAGTGGTGCCACAGCAACAACTGCTCACCCAATGTCAGCAAGACTAAGAAGCTGATTAATCCCTTCAGGAGAAGGAAACCAGTGGACCATAAGCCAATTCTCATTGGCAGATCAGAAGTGGAGAGCGTCAGCAGCTTTAAATTCTTTGATATAATCATTTCAGAGGATCTGTAGTGGATTCAGCTCGAAAGTGCCATTGCAAAGACCACAGCACCCACTGTACTTTCTTAGAAGTTTATGCAGATTTGGCATGTCATATAAAACTTTGACAAACTTGATAGATGTTTGGTGGAGAGTATTTTCACTAGTTGCATCACAGCCTGGTATGGTAACATCAATGTATTTGCATGTACAAACCCATAAGAAGTAGTGAACATCCACTATTTTGGTCCAAAACGTTGACAATTCCTCTCCTTACATAAATGATGCTCAACCTGCTGAGCTTGCCCAGCAGATTGTTTGTTGCTGTTACAGTCTTCTTATCTGGGGAAGGAAAGGAGTGCAATGTAGGTTCGTCAGACTGATTCCTGGGATGGGAGTGCCGAGACACGGACAGAGATTAGGGTGGCTAACTAATCCTCGCTCAAATACCTTCTGTTTTCACTTGCCATTTCCTTGCCAAAGCCATGTTCTTCTACGCTTCCACTATAAACTGCAGCAAGACAAGAATGCCCTTATTTCTGAGCATTTACAATCACAAGGGTTGGGACTAACCTTTCATGTCAGCTGTCACAATCAAAAAGCTCTAGTTTGTTTGAATAAAGAACTGCAAGGTGGTTTAGATTTTTAAAATTCAGATTTTTCTTTATTTGTAAAAATAACCCACTAATTATTTGCGTCAAGGTTTGACTTCTGAGGGGCTTTAATTGCCTATGAAGGTGCTAATGGCGAAGTGAATTGAAGCGTTTGGAGTAGTTTCTATCAGATAGCCATCTGTCTAAAATAGCTATGTTAACACAGCTGTGTGTTTTGATCTTTAAGACTTTCTTTACAAGGAACTTGTCAGATCCCTAACAAAAACAGAACAGGTTATGCACAACCAATTACCATTGCCCAATTTTTGAATAGTGAAAATATAAAGATCTTCAGATGAATTATCATTAAGTTATTATTGTTCCTCACTGAAGAGAGTCCTTTATTGCCATTTATATCCTTGCCTCTAACTGGAGCAATGTTTTCTTTTGCTGAGTGGCTCCTGATAGCAATGTTGTATTAAGTGGGCAAACTTAAGGACTACATTGGACCACCTGATTTCTGCAAGGTACTAGTCACAATAGACACGGCACAGAAAAGTCATTCAGGCCATTGCATCATAGCAATCTGAATGTGCAGGACTGTAAGAGGCTGCAGAAAGTGCTGGAACTCTGTCCATTATATCAAAGACACATCCCTCTCTACCAGTGGTAGTTTCCACAGGAGGCACTGCCTCAGGAAGGCAACATGCATCATCAAAGGTCAGCACCATTCAGTCCATGCCATCTTCTTACTCCTAACACTGGGCAGGAGATACATGATGCACCATCAATAACTCTCTCTGAGACGTAAAGGTGAGATATCGGCTTTTATTGACTGGAAGAAGGAACAAGCAGTGGTTGACCACCATACTACATCCTGGAGACTGAGAGACCGGGCTCAGGCCTCAATCGCCTTTATACCGGGGTCTGTGGGAGGAGCCACAGGGGCAGTCAGCAGGGGCGTGTCCAGACAGGTATATGTAGTTCACCACAGTACAGAAGCCTGAAGTCACCACCGGGTTCAAGAACAGCTAATTCCCTTCAACCACTTTGCAATGAAATACTTTTTTTGTTCTAGTTATGTTCTTTCTTGTAAGCATGCAGAATTTACATTTAATTAATGTTTTTTCTTGTGAATAATGCCTATATGGTAACATATGCCTGTGATGTAAATTGAGCTTTTCATTGCGTCTGAGCATACATTTTCTTGTACATATGACAATAAGTTCAGCTTTTCACTTTGAATGTCCCTAATAAAAGGGGAGTCTTAACTGATCCTTTGAAAGAGCCTTCCATATAAACACATTCTTGTCCTTTCTCCACAACCTGCGATCTTCTCCTTTTCAACTTCTTATCCAACCCCCTTTCCAAAGCTGCTGTTGAATCTGTACCCATCACACTTTAGGCTGCATGCTCCTGATCACAAGACCCACTGGGCAGAAGAATTTGACCATCCCATTCCCCTTTAGTTCTTCCACAAACAGGAGAAATTCTGCAGATGCTGGAAATCTGAGCAACACGCACAAAATGCTAAAGGAACTCAGCAGGCCAGGCAGCATCTATGGAAAAGAGTACAGTCAACGTTTCAGGCCGAAGTACTTCAACAGAACTGGAGGAAGAAAGCTGAGGTGTAGACTTAAAAGGTGGGGGGGGGGGGGGGGGGAGGGGAAAGAGAAACACAAGGTGATGGGTGAAATCTGAAGGGTGCTCCCGGTGTGGCCTCCTATCTATTGGTGAGACCTGACGTAGATTGGGAGACTGCTTCGCCAAGCACCTATGCTCCATCTGCCTGAAAAAGTGGGATCTCCCTGTGGCCACCCATTTTAATTCCTCTTCCCATTCCCATTCCAATGGCCTCCTCCACTGTTGTGATGAGGCCTTACTTGGAGGAACAACACCTTATATTCCGTTTGGGTAGCTTCCAACCTGATGGCATGAACATCGATTTCTCAGACTGCTGGTAATGCCTCCCCAACCCTCTCTCCTTCAACATTCCCCACCCCCTTTTCCCTCTCTCACCTTATCTCCTTGCCTGCCCATTCCCTCTCTCTGTTGCTCCTCTCCCACTTTTCTTTCTTCCGTGACCTTCTGTCTCTTTTACCAATTTACTTCCCAGCTCTTTATGTCATCCCCTCTCCTTTCAGGTTTCACCTATCACCTTCGGTTTCTCTCTCCCCTCTCCCCACCTTTTAAATCTACTCTTCAGCTTTTTTTTTCCCCCTCCAATCCAGCTGAAGGGTCTCTCAGCCCAAAATGTCGGACAGTACTCTTTTCCTAGTGCCTAGCCCGCTGAGTTCCTCCAGTATTTGTATGCATTCCCTTTCAATTGTTTCTTGTCTATGTCCTTTTGTCAGTAAGTAATCATGACCTCAACACAGGTCTTTGCAGGGTGTAAGGCCTCGATGTTTCAGTGACTGGCCACTGGTAATAGTAGTAAATCATTTGAGCCAAGTATGATGTTCTCCTATGGGTGGCTCCTCAGGTGGCTCTGGAGCTGATCCAGGATCCATATATTCTCGCACAGTGTGGGCAAGAGTAAATGGTGTTAGTGGTTGGGCCTTTTCTTTCTCTCTGTTCTTTCCACTATTCTCCATCCCTGTCTGGTGGCGCTCAGACAACTTCCTACTTACAGTAGGTCAATAAATTGTCTTCAACTCCATGAGCCCAGCTTCAGTCAACAGAGACTGTATCAATTGCCTGCTGGATTAATTACATCCATAAACTTTCCCGCAGTTCTCTACTTTATCACCTCTTCAGCAACTTCAATCAGCTTTTGTCAGACGTGGCCACCCTTTACAAACCCACACTGACTTTCTTTGATCACGGGAAATTTCGAGGCAGTCAGCTACCCCATCCTTAATTATAGACCCTATAATTTCCTGACAACAGATGTTAAGTTAACTGATCTCTGGTTCCTCTCTGCCACCTTTCATAAATAGCGAAGTGACATGAGCAATTTTCCAATCTAGCAACGGTTCACAAGTTGAGAGGACTTTGTCAGATTATGGCCAGGCCATCTGCGGAGTTGTGTCTAGCAACGAGTATTTAAGCTGTAGTCACCAGCACTCAAATTGATCTAAATTACTGCTTCATGACTGTGAAACATTGATGCAGAGGCCATTTTACTGGAGCTGTAACAACAGGATCAAATTACTTCCATTCCACTGAATTCTGGTAGTCTAATTACTCCTGAAATGCACTAACATGCCGTTGACTACAGCATCACTAACTGAATGCAATCTTTATAAGTAACTCAGCATAGCAGTTCACTGTGTAGCCAAACACTCCCACCCTTTGATCTAGCCGTAGTTTGAAATTTATTGATTTTCAAAGGCTACATCTTATTATGAGTCCTCAGAAGGAGAATTGGATTTCATTTCATTACTAAGCTTTCGCATTGCTGATTTTTTTCTCTGAAACTGGAAGGGACAGATGACATCAAACATAGCTCACAGAACGTTACAGCTCAGCACATACCCTTCAGCTCACGATGGTGTGCCGACCTTTTAACCTACTCCAAGGTCAATTCAACTCTTCTCTCCCACATTGCCCTCCGTTTTTCTTTCATCCCTCTGCATGTCTAAGAGTCCTTTAAGTATCTGGCTTTACCACCACCCCAGACAGTGCATTCCACTCACTCACCATTCCCTGTGCACAAAACCTAACTCTGACCTCTTGCCAATACTTTCCTCTAATCACCTTAACGTTATTCCCTCTCGTGTCGGCCATTTCCGCCCGGGGGAAGGGGCTGGCTGTCTATTCTATAAATGCCTCTTATCATCTTGTATAATTGTACCCCTGACAAGTCACTCCTCATACTCGTTCATGAACTGATTTAAAAATCCATCCTGCTTGTTCTACTTTATTGCCTCCTGCAGACTCATAGCTTGGGTCACAGTGTCAAATCAGGTGACCATCTGTAGATGACAAAATGCTACATCAGTGCTGCCAAAGCAAACCTGACATTGATCCACATTGGGAGGGTTCAGGGCATTGGTCAAAGGTTTTGACAGGCATCTTAAAAGCAGAGAGCCCTACAGTATTGAAAAAGGCCCTTCGGCCCATTGTCCATGTCAAGCACCCATTTACACCAATCCTATGCTAACCTCATTTTATTCACCCATATTCCAATCAACTTCCCCCAGATTCAACCAATCAGCAAAGGGCAACTAACTTACTGTGGTGAACTACATATACCTGTCTGGACACGCCCCTGCTGACTGCTCCTGTGGCCCCTCCCACAGACCCCTGTATAAAGGCGATTGAGGCCTGAGCCCGGCCTCTCAGTCTCCAGGATGTAGTATGGTGGTCACTCACTGCTTGTTCCTTTTTCCAGTCAATAAAAGCCGATATCTCACCTTATGTCTCAGAGAGAGTTATTGATGGTGCATCACTTACTGATGTAAGGAAAGTTGTGCTGGTCCTGGCGAGGGTGCAGGGGGATTCACAAGAATGCTCCTGGAACTGAAAGGCTTAACAAATGAGAATGTTTGATGTCTCTGGGCCTCTACCTAATAGAGTCCGGACAGACACATCCCCCTTGAAACCTACTGGATATGAAAGGCTTAGACAGACTGGACATTGAGAGGATTGGCAGGAGACTACAGCATCCGAGCACACAGCCTCAGAATAAAGGGATACTCTTTTAGAACCGAGATGAGGAGAATTTCTTCAGCCAATGAGTGGTAATTCATTGCCACAGAGGGCAATGGAGGCCAAGATATTGGATCTATACAAGGCAGATAGTGATAGATTCTTGATTGGAATGGTAGCTAAGGATTGTGGGGAGAAGGTAAGAGATTTTTTTCACTACTTACAGTACAGCGCAAAAGCCTTAAGCACATATCTATAGCTAGGGTGCCTAAGACTTACACAGTACTATAGTCATTTTATGTTTTGCACTGTGCTGCTGCTGCAAAATAAAACAAATTTCATGACATATGTGAGTGATGATTGTGGACTGAGAGAGGGAAGGAGGCAGAAAGAGGGAAGTTATGGTTGGGAAAAGGGGAAGGGAGAGAAGAGGAGAGAGACACTCTGCAATGATCAATAAACTGATTGTTTGGAATCAAGTGATCTTGATGTAATAATTCAATTTGCCCATGATTCAATGAGCCAACTGCTCAGTATGAATGTCATCACTGGAAAGGTCAAGCAGACAAATTATTTAATGATAGAACATTGGCATTAAAGGAAGCCATTCAATTTATCATCGTCATGGTGGGTACGGGCACAATGGATGTCATTAACTCCATGCATGGTTGATGTGCTGGTTCCGATTCAATGCCACACCAACAAAATGGCTACAGCAAGTACTTCGGAGTAAATCTGGTCACAGGAAGGAAGTGGAGCAGTCTCAGACCACGTCAAGTTTATTGTCATTTACATGAGTCCCCGTATGTACAATGATCAGCCACTTGCAGCAGAATCAAAGACATGGAGCATCGTATAAGCAGCATTCACAGAAATCTGCACCATTTTCACACGAAACAATACAATTAGAACAATCGAGCTAAGTGATCAAAGTGGTCATAATGCTGACAAAATGTGGTGACTGGGGTTCTGCCAGCTGGTGCAAGAATCAAATGGCTGAAGGGAAGTAGCTGTTCTTGAACCTGGTGGGTTGGGTCTTCAGGCTTTTTCACTTCCTGCCTTATGGTAGCTGCAGAAAGACATATGGCCCAGGTGGTGGGGATCTTTGACAATGATGGTGCCTTCTTGAGGCAGAGCCTCCTATAGATAGAGGGGAGGGATGTGCCTGTATTGTATTTGGCTGAATATATACTTTCTGCAGCTCCTTGCATTCCTGTGCATTCAAATTGCCAGTCAGGGTACTTTCACCAGCACTTCCAGAAAAGTTTCTTGAAGTTTAGTGAGAAGCCGAGTTCCCTGAACTTCCTAAGGAAGTAAAGACACTAGTGTGTTTTCCTTATGATGGTGTCGATGTGCTGAGCCATCCTGTGTGTTAATGCCCAGGAATTTAAAGCTGCTGACTCACTCCACTGCTGATTAACCAGTGCAGAAGGGGTTTACCAGAATGCTTACTGGCTTAGAGGGTACGAGGTGTAAAGGGGGCATGGAAAAACTAGGGATGTTTTCACTGGAGCATTGAAGGCCTGATAGAAGTTCATAAAATAATGAGGGGTGTAGGTAGGATAGCTGCTGCTCTAAATGCCAACGGCATAACAGGCAGAAACTAGTATGGTAGACAGTCCTTTACCCAGGGTAGAAATGTCAAATACCAGATTGCATGCACTCAAGGTGAGAGAGGAGAAGTGGATGTGTAGTAAAAAGTCTTTTACACTGAGAGTGATAGATGCCTGGAAAAGGGTAACAGGGGGGAGTGGGGGAAGCAGGTATGACAATAAAGCTTAAAAGGGTTTTAGATAGACGTGTCACTCTGCTGGGAATGGAGAGATATAGACCATGTGCGCTGAAGAGAATTAGTTTAATTTGGCATCATGTTTGGTGTAAACATCGTGGTCTTTACGACCCATCTCTGTGTTGACTGTTCTGTCTAATTTCCAGTCCTCTCAAGGCCGCTCTCCGTCTCTTGACCCTAGCCCTACAACAAGCCCACCTACCCATGCTCTTCAAAACTGGCCCCTCGACCCTCCCCAAATTCAGCCCTACCTATTGTCAGCCTTGTCCCTATCTGCTCAGAAACTCCAGAACAACCCCCAACCCCAAATCTCTCCACCAATTTCCCCTCCTCTAAGTTGTCCTTAAAACTAAAACCATGGTCAGGTTTTCCATTGCCTGCCTTAACACCTCCTGTCGTGGACAAGTGTCAGATTTTAATTTGGTAATGCTCCTGTAGAAACCCCTTGGGTGCCTTTGCAACAGTTGAAGGTGCTATGTAAATACAAGCTGTGGTTCTGAGATTAATGCAATGAGTCAGGATTTGGAAGTTGCCAACTGATAAATTGTACTTTTTGCTGTTAAAATAGCTGGAACAATCTGAGAGAAACACACTGAAGCAAACTTTGATACTAACGTGCCACTATCAAACACAGCTACTGCAAAACAAAACAAGCCATGGCACTAAGTTCCTTTCTTTACACTGAAAAGCACGCTAGGTTTCCATAATCAGATACTTCTTTAAACACTCTGTGGCAGAAATAGCAGATTGCACAAATGGAATTTGCAAAGAGCATTCTCGGCTGATCTTACTTCTTCACAGGATGTGGCATTGATCCTTGAACCCTGGACCCCCAACAACCCTCTCTGAGAGGTAGTAATCAATTAAGTTCAAGAATGTGGTCGAAGTCTCCTTGAAGAATGTACTATTTCTACTGGATTCTTGAGCAGAATCAGAGTCATTATCATTGACTTGTATGGCACGAAATTTGCTGTTTTGTGGTAGCAATACATTGCAAGGCATAATATTTACCGTAAGTTACAAAATTAAATAAATATTGCACAAGAATAATGAGGTTATAATTAGTTTATGGGATATTTGGAAATATGGTGGTGGAGGCAACAAAGTTGTCCCTAAAGTGGTCAGCCACTGAATGGCTGTAGAAATTTGCAAAAGTCTTTCATGATGTTACTCAATTTCATCAAAGTACTAATGAAGTATAGCTGCTGATGTGCCAGGAACATTTGTGGCTCTGACTTTGTCCTCGTCAGTCAACCTTGGGAGGAAACAAGTCACCCTCCTTCTGTGAAAAATCCTGGCACATCTGGAGACAAACATAGCCCAGACCCTGCACGAATGGCAGAATTTCTTCATCTAAAGGACATCGTTTGAGAGGAGTTAAGTCAACCCAGTGGTTGTTTCATTATCCCAGATTAATCTGCTTAATCTATTTAATCTCCTAGCTCTCATAATAAAATAGGAACAGGAAGTCTAAAATAAAAACAGGAATTGCCAGAAACACTCAGTGGATCAGTGGAGAGAACAGCAGTTAATATTTCTGGTCTAAGATACATTCTCTCTACACTAGGAATATCAAACACCTATTGGGTGACCACTTGAAGGAACATCTCACTTATAACTGCTGAGGTGACCCTGAGTTTCCAATTGCTTGTCACTTTAATTCCCTATTCCACTCCCATTCTTGACTTCTGTACTTTTATACTGATGCCTAACAGAAGCTTTGTGGAACATCACCTTCTCATCACAGGACTGCAGGTCTCAATATAGAATTCTCCAACTTCAGATAACTCCATCTTACTTTATATGTGGATCAGAACCAGTCATTTTTGCCTGCCTTCGCTTTGGCACTTCCTCTTCCATTTGTATATTCTGACCTGTTAGGGACGTCCCATTAGTGAGATTAGACATTACAGAGACTCTTGCACACAATACAAGGACGATGGAGCTTAACTGCCCCTCAATGGCCATTTCATTTCATCCTATCATGGATGTCTCCTTTCTTTCATCCACTGCCTTCCCCAAATTTTCTGCTATCTCGACATTGACGTAATCAGCAATGGAAAGAGTTGCTTTACCCTAACTCAACAATGGCAGCCTCGGTGCTTACCTAAGCAAGTCCCATTTGCCTGCATTTAGCCAATATCTCTCGAAACCAGGGGTTCCCAACCTGGCGTGCACAGAATCCTTGGTTAATGGTAGGGATCCATGGCTTAAAAAAGATTTGGAGCCCCCTGCTCTAAACTTTTCCCGTCTACGTACCTGACCAACTGTCTTTTGAACTTTGTAGTTGTTCTGGTTTAAGATGGCGCTACTGAAGATGGGTGATGACTTACTGGTGGTTCAAAAAGCAGGAAGTACAATTAAACACTTTATTAATAACACTTTTTCTGTGGAAAATTGTGGTAAATGATTACTGCAAACAACAGAGGTGAGCGAAGGTGAGGCTGACCCAAAGATCAAGGTGTGCAGGGGGTGCAATGCAAAGTCAGAATGAGGTTGAGGCATTTTCAAGAAGAAGTGGTCGGAGCAAGGTCAAATTATGGTCGAGACAGAATCAGGGCACGTGAAGCAGAGAAAAGTTGGAGTGGAGGAGGTTCAGAGCCTCTCCACCTAAATCGAGAGTGAGACTTGATTGATCTAAGTGCCGGGCCGATTTGGAAAGACCAGAAATGTGGCGGCGGGGTCCAGGCCTAGAGTGTATCGATGCGACAGGGCCTGGGTCGATGCAATGTTTGGATGATTTAACTGCTGGGCTGGATGGATTGAAAAGGCAGGATGTCAGGACTGGAGGCGAGAGCTGGGCCAGTTCTACTCACTGCTCCACAAGGTTTACTCCGCTCTTCACAGCACTGATGCTGAGGCTCCAGCTGCTCCAGTCTTCGTGTCTGCGAGCTTCACAACAACTTGCTCCACTGTGTGATGACCTGAGGCTGAGGCTTGCTCCAGCTGCTCTGGACTCTCTTTCATTCTGAATGCTGTTGCCTGCTTTTATTGTTTGGACAATTTGTGTTTTCCTCTCTCTGTGCATTGGGTGTTTGTTAATCTTTTTTTTGATATGTTCTTCTGGGTTTCTTTGTTTTGTGACTGCCTGTAAGGAGACGAATCTCAGAGTTGTATAATTTACACATACTTCGATAATAAATGCACTGTGAGCTTTGAACACCTCTATCACTTCCTTTAGCTGCTCAATTCATTTAGCTGCTTGTTTATCAGTTCTGATATGGGTCTCAGCCAACATTTTGGGCCGAGACCCTTCGCCTGCTGAGTTCCTCCAGCTTGTTGTACGTGTTGCTTTGACCACAGCATCTGCAGTGTACGTTGTGTTTACATATACTGCCAAACCTGCTTGGTGTTTCCAGAAGTTTCTGATTTTATTCTAAATCTGACTATTGCCATTGATGCTGAAATAGCCTCAAGATTCAGGGGAGTAGATTTAGGATGGAGATGAGGAATAACTACTTTTCCCAGAGAGTGGTGAATCTGTGGAATTCTCTGCCCAATGAAACAGTAGAGGCTACCTCAGTAAATATATTTAAAGGTTGGATTGATTTTTGCATTGTAGAGGAATTAAGGGCAAGTAGGTGGAGATGAGTCCATGGCCAGATCAGCCATGATCTTATTGAATGGCGGAACAGGCTCAATGGGCCTGATGGCCTACTCCTGTTCCATGTTCTTATGTTCTTATGATCTTTTTTGACCTCCTACCAATGGATGAAACATGAATCCCATCCTTGCCTATTTTCCTTCCAACAGTACCTACAGCCCCATCGTCAGCACTGTTACAGGCATCAGGGGACATGGTATTGGAAAGGCAACAGAAGAGGAATTTGGAATGGGGTGAAGGATGGGGCCCACCAGATGATAAAGGAAGACTGACAAAAGAAACGGACAGAAGAGGAGGAAAACAATTTTTAAGGCCTACTCTGAGTTTGCTCCTAGTTTACACACCCACTTTGTTATGATCTGGGGAACGTGCTGATGTTAAAGAGCAGTGGAAGCTGATTGATCAGAAATTCTCAAAAGAAAAAGCGTCTGGTACAGAGATGAAAATCTGGACCTGCACTCAGTGGAGTTCAGAAGGATGGTAGGCAGTGGTGGGGAGGGGTGAAACCTTATTGAAACTTACTGAATACTGAAAGACCTTGATTGGTGAGGATGTTTCCATTGGAAAGTCGAGAATCTGAGTGACATAGCCTCAGAATAAAGGGACGTCCCTTGAAAAACGAGATGAGGAGGAATTTCTTCAGACAATGAGTGGTGAATCTATGGAATTCATCGCTGCAGAGAATGGAGGCCAAGTATTCACAGCAGGCTCTAATGGGTTCTTGATTGGTAAGGGGACAAAGACAGGAGAATGGAGTTGAAAGAAAAAGCCATGATCGGATGGCAGAGCAGACTCAATGGGCCAAATGGCCTAATTCTGCCCCCATATCTTCCAGTCTTATGGAAAAGGTAAAATGGAGCCTTCACAACAGAACCTGATGGGGGAGCCCTGTCAAAGATTGCTCATCTCCACCTTTGTTCCATAATTCTAGGATTCCATGCTGAATCAGTGAACATTCAAAATAACCCATCAAGTGAGACTGCCTTTTACCCCCAGCATATTTCAACAGGACACAGAGAACTCTCCCAGAATCCTTACTTAAAAGAAATTATATATGTGCTTATAATATAATCAAAACCAGATGACCAGAAATAAATTTAAAGGAGCTCTTTTACAATTTCGACCTCTGAAGGGTTCTGTTGACTGAAACACTGTATCTGTCTTTAGGATTTCACACCAAAGTCCTTAATTTTCACATTGTTTTATTCTTTTCAATGTATTTATTTATACAAAGACACTTTGCTGAAAGCCACACAGGCTGCACGTTCTGTACGGAGAAAGTCTGAAGGTCCTACAGAAAGAGGCTGAGACACTGGTCCACAACGTATGTAAACGTTGGAGAATGAAGTAGGACACAGCACTTCCTATCACTTGATTAAAAAAACATTATCTACAGACCAAGCCTCCAGGCTTCAGTCCACAAACATCCATCATGAGGTCTGCACCACACAGGACAGGTTCAGTTTCTGATCTGTGCAGCATTAGGCGTTTACAAAGAACATAAGAAGTACAGCATAGGAATGGGTCCTTCGGCCCACGGTGTCTGTACTGACCCTGATGTGAATTGAAAGCTAGCTGCCTGCACATGGTCTGTATCACCCTGATCTGTTCATGTGCCTGTCTAAATATCTGCTAAACATTACTATTGTATCCACAAACAGAAGAGATGCTGCAGATGTTGGAAATCTTGAGCAACACACAAAAAGTGCTGGAGGAACATTAAGTCAGGCAGCATCTATGAAGGTGAATAAACAGTCAGCATTTCTGGCCTAGACCCTTCATCAAGTCTGGATAGGAAGGGGGAGGAAGCCAGAATAAGGTGGGGGAGTGAAAGGATTACAAGATGTCACTGCATCACAGTACAATTGACAATAATATACTAATAGTCTTTGTTAGGGACCATTCTGGAGTTATGTGAATATAGCAGATATTAATTCAGCCAAGTACCAGTCATCCATTCTAAAAGCAAATTATAAATTGCAGGCAGTAAATTGAAGTTAAAAGCACGCCTTTACAAATTGGTGATTATGAGCTGTTTGTGTATTCATCAGCCAAATGTTAAGAACAATGGGGTTATGCTAATTGGCTTGCATCAAACCTGGCAACGTGGCTAGGTTCCTTGTGCCATTGTGTCTGAGCTGGCAGATCAAACTGATGATGTCACTTAACGTATCAAACATGGTCACAATTATTGCTGCAATCAATAGCTGATCTATTGCGTGTTCTGACTCGGAGGGTTAAGTGTAGAGTGGCTACTGAGAACACGGGCAGTATAGGAGCCATTTGGAATGTCAGAGGTGCAGGAATACTTGTTCAGGGCACTATTTGTAGTTGTCTGACTCTATATGGAAAAACCCCTGAGAAACAAAGCCTAAGATGAGCGATAGTGCAGAAATATCTAAGTTCCTACATAAAAGGGGTACAGAAACATCATGGTCTCAGTTATGAAGACAGGAGAACTCACTGAGTATATACTCCATAACCTTGATGAGGTTGAACAGGGATAGGTCGTGTTAAATTATCGCTGCAAACAGTGAGGGGGCAAGCAATAGTGCGGCGAGTTCAGGGGATGGGCCGAGATCGTGTGTTGTAGGATCGTAGCGGACAGTGAGAGGAGGAGTTGGGATAGAGGAGATCTGAAGCCCATACAACTGGCCCAGGTGTGAGGCTGGATCGCACTGAATGCCAAGCTGATTTGAGGAACTTGAGAGCAGCTTCAGGCTGGGTGGCGCTATCTGGGCCTACAGCAAGTTGCTGGGCCGCATGTTCTAGGCCCCAAACCCTTCACAGAAGCCAGGTCCTAGTACGAGATATGATCTGCTGTTTAGACAATTTACACGCTGGCCCAGATTGTAGGCAAGAACTGATTTCGCTTACTCTCCATGATGTTCACTCCTCTCTCCAGGGTGCCAGATCCTTTTGCTATTCTGTTGTTTGGTCTATTTAAACACCATCCCAGATAGACTGAAAAGATAGGGTGTCGAGATCCGAGGGGAGAATCAATTTCATTCGCTCCCTGTGATGGTTACTCATCTCTCCATGGCACTGACACTATTGAAACTACCCTGGCTGTGTGCTTCATACCCGCTAATATGATGAACTGATAAGTGAGGCTTTGGGTCTACTCTGGGCTGCTCCAGGTTTTGGATCTGAGGTGTCAATTTTGTTCAGAATGGCGTTGTTTGTGACACATCCTGGTCGATGGCAGGTGCAATCTCAATGGCTCTCCACACAGCTTTAGACCACCTGGACAACACAAACACCTACATCAGGATGCTGTTCATCAACTATAGCTCAGCATTTAATACCATCATTCCCACAGTCCTAATTGAGAATTTGCAGAAGCTAGGCTCTGTACCTCCCTCTGCAATTGGATCCTCGACTTCCTAACCAGAAGACCATAATCTGTGTGGATTGGTGACAATATCTCCTCCACACTGACAATCAACACTGCAGCATCTCAGGAGTGTGTGCTTAGCCCACTGCTCTACTCTCTATAGATCCATGACTGTGTGGCTAGGCATAGCTCAAATACCATCTATAAATTTGCTGACGATACAACTATTGTTGATAGAAACTCAGGTGGTGACGAGAGTGTGTACAGGAGTGAGAAATGCCAACTAGTGCAATGATGCCGCAGCAACGACCTGGCCCTCAGCGTCAGTTAGACGAAAGAGCTGATTATGGACTTCAGGAAGGGTAAGACGAAGGAACACATACCAATCCTCATAGAGGGATCAGAAGAGGAGAGAGTGAGCAGCTTCAAGTTCCTGGATGTCAAGATCTCTGAGGATCTAACCTGGTCCCAACATATTGATGCACTTATAAAGAAGGCAAGACAGCAGCTATATTTTATTAGGACTTTGAAGAGATTTGGTATGTCAACAAATAGACTCAAAAACTTCTATAGTTGTACCATTGAGAGCATTCTGACAGGCTGTATCACTGTCTGGTATGGAGGGCTACTGCACAGGAGCAAAAGAAGCTGCAGAGGGTAGTAAATTTAGTCAGCTCCATCTTGGGCACTAGCCTACAAAGTACCCAGGACATCTTTAGGGAGCAGTGTCTCAGAAAGGCAGCATCCATCACAGAACTACACAAGATGAAATACATACTGCATAACAGTAAAAATATGAACCAGGACATTACATTCGCTTCAATTGTTTGCATGATTTGTGTGTTTTTTCCCTTTCTCTTGCACATCAGGTGTTGGCCTTCTTAATTTTTTTTCCTTTAATTGGATTCTTTCAGGTTTCTTGTTTTGTGGCTACCTGCAAGCAAACAAAACTCAAAATTGTATAATTTATACATTCTTTGATAATAAATGTACTTTGAAGCTTTGAAACTTGGAACCCAGAGGAACATTGGCAGTGGTGGGTGGAAAAGCCAATCAAAGAGGGAGGAAGACAGTTATTCTGTCAAGAGAGAACAAGGTGCCTGGAACCACATAGTGTACCAGCAGAAGGAAAGCGATGAATACAGAGGACAGCGAGACAGTGTACAAGTAGAGTTGGACAGGTTGATGGAAGAGAACACATACAGAGAGAGGGAGGGAGGGAGGTGGGGAGAGAGAGAGATGAAAAAAAGAACAATTAGAACAATACAAGAATGCATTAGTCAAGGATCTGGGCAGACTGAGAGGTAAATAGGACAAGGTCCAGCAGATGGGTACCTACTGAGCAGCAGCCATGGGAATAGCTAATGAAGAAGGTGATGAGGGAAACCGTGAAGCATTGGACCAGGGTATTGACAAGTGGGGAAGTGCCCGATAACAGAAAGGGTTATTCCCTCCACTCCCTGTCAGAATGCCACCTATAGAGACCAGGCAAAGGCAGGCTCAGAACCCCAACGATCCTAGCCAGTCGCACCCACTCATCATCACCATCTACAAACCCTTCATTCCCAGGGGAAAAGCAAAGTGTTCTATCTGAACTGCCCTCACTTGGAGTTGCATGTGGCAGTGCAGAATTTTGGTGTAAGTTAGAAGAAATGGTAGAAGTCCACAAGATGCACCCCTAAGACATTCACGTATTGGTTAAAGCTAAATGCCCAAGAAATTTGTGGGACAGAATGACCCCGGGGTGCAGAATAGAACATGGGCAACGAGTAGGGATGGCAGTAATGAGGAGAGGTATCAGAACTTCAGTGGAGAGAGAGCGAGAATATCATGTGCTTGTTAAATCTGTATTGGAAGGGTGTTTGAGTTAATCCAAAAGGAAGATTCTGTTATTAGACATGAAATTCATTCACAGGATATCTTCTTACGAAGTACCTAAGTCTAAGACGTGGTGTGAATGTGTATGTGTGGAAGGCCCACCCATCTATCATTTTTCCTTTGTTCTTTGCAATATGTTTAATCTGTATTAAACATTTATTCTAAGTATTTGTAAAGCTTCAGAAGGATGAAAAGTGCAAGGATGGATTTTTGTTTTCTCTTATTTATGTTTGAAGTTTGTGTCTGTTTACTTATTTGTTTTGGAATAGATTTTGGAGACAAAGACCCAGATTTCACACTGGCCATGTGGAATCCAGTCTAAGGTAATAGAGATGTGAGTACCTGCATTCTGAATATGAGATTCCCACATTCTTGAAAGAAATTGACATTTTGGGAAATTGGTGATTCGTGTATCCTCAAATTGAGAATATGAAATTTATGTTGTTGGAAGGAGATTGGAGTGATCTGAAAAGTTGTTTTTTCTTAACAAGAATATTAAAATTTCGAATATCTTGGAAAAAAGGCTCTGCAAAGTTGAGACATAGTGTACTTCTCATGAAATGCAAATGAGTATCCTGGAATCAGGTCATTCACGTCTCCTCGAATGAAAACGTAGAATGTGCGTGAAGTGCAGCATGTGTCTGGTAAAATGCAAATGAAAGTTGACCATTGCTGACCTTGGAGAACCAGAGGGAGAAGCAGATCAAGTGTCAGCCCACTAACAACCTCATTATAGGAAATTAAATAATGACCACCAACCTCCTGATTGGAGAAGACCTGTGAGTGAAAAGGAGAGGGAATGCGACAGCAAGCCGTAAGTAAAGTTTAAGGTATAACGGTAACTATACTTTGTAATGAAGGCTGGTTCTGGAAGTTAGTTGATTAATTATATATAGATCAGAATAGAAAGATATTGGGAAAATAGAATCCGATTTGCGGCAGAGATATCGAGCTCCACAACCTTGATGCAAAAGAGAAGGAATTGCACACATCTGAAGCAGCTACCCTGCCTGAATGTGGAATATACACAGCTGAGCTGGGCCCTTTCAGTAGTTGGACCACTCCTAACCTTCCTGTAGATTGATTCTATTGAAATTGTATTGAATCACCTGCTGCTACTTTTGATCTTAAGGGTATAAAAATGTCATGTACTTTTGGGTTGTGAGCCTCTACTAAGAGTGTCTCCATGAGAAAGTCTGTTTGTTGTGATGCTAAAGACTTTCACATCCAGCATCTCTCCAGTGACTCCAATCACAGCCACAACAATCCTCTTTAAAGCCTCCAGAGATGTAGCCTCCAGGGAGGAGCCTTCCAACAATTCACCATTGTGGGGTTGGAGAAGGAATAATCCATAAAATTTTAGCCAGGCCTTTAAAGACGAGGCACTTGCGCACAGCAGGTGATGGAAATTAGGAACTCTGATCTGATCTGAAAAATACCAATTAAGAGTCTGTGAATGTGACAGTGTTGCCGGAAGGGAATGTGAAGGAGGTAATTTGTTCAAAATTCTGACAGCCATTGGGAAGAAGATGTTCATGGATTTTGACGTCTGGGCCCTCATGCTCCTGTATGTTGTCCCAAAGGTAGAAGAGAGGAAAGGAAATGACCAGGGCAGCAGGCATTGGAGCTGATACTGTTGGCCTTCCTGAAGGAATGCACCGTGAAGAGGGACTGGACGGTAGGAAATGCTAAACCTGTGATGAACTGAGCATCTATTATGAATAAAGTAAATTTGTGAAATAAAAAACAATCTAGGCTGAGATCTCCACTGTTGCTACAGAATTTAGAACATTACAACACAATACTGACCCTTCAGCCCACAATGTTGTGCCAATCCATTAACCTACTCTAAAATCAATCTAACCCTTCCTCCTACAGAGCCCCCATTTTTCTATCATCCATGTGTTCAGATTTGGTCACCCTGCTATAGTGTGGACAAAACCAAAAAGGGTGAATGCAGGACTGAAGGTGTTATATTTGAATGCATGCTCTATATGGAATAAGGTAGGTGAACTTTATGCACAGTTGCAGATTGGCAGGTATGATGTTGTGGGTATCACTGAATCATGGCTGAAAGAAGATTACAGCTGAATGTCCAAGGATACAGATTGTATTGAAGGGATGGGCAGGAAGGCAGAAGGCATTGCTCTGTTGTTAAAAAATGAAATCAAATCATTAGAAAGAGGTGACGTAGTGTTGGAAGGTGTTGAATCATTGTGGATAGAGCTGAGGATCTGAAGGCTAAAAAGACCCTGATTGGGAGTTGATGTGGCCTACAAATTATAATGAGAAATAGAAAATGCATATCAAAAGGGCAATGTTACAACAGTCATTTGGTCTTCAATATGCAGGTAGATTGGGATTACAGGAAGGGGAATTTCTAGAGTGCCTGTGAGATGGCTTTTTAGAGCAGCTTGTGGCTGAGCCCACTAGGGGATCAGCTATTCTGGACTGGAGGGTTGTGCAATGAACCGGAATTGATTAGAAAGCTTAAGGTAAAAGAACCCTTCAGGGACAAGTGATCATAATATGATTGAATTCACCCTGAAATTTGAGAAGGAGAAACTAAAGCCAGATGTATCAGTATTACAGTGGAGTAAAGGGAATTACAGACACGTGAGAAAGGAGTTGAGCATATTTGCTTGGAAAACAATGCCGGCAGGGATGATGGCAGGGCAGCAATGGCTGGAATTTCTGGAAGCAATTTGGAAGGCACAGGATATATGCATCCCAAAGAGGAAGAAGTATTCTAAAGGAAAGATGACACAAACATGGCTAACAAGAGATGTCAAAGCCAAAATAAAAGCCAAAGGGAGGGCATATAATAGAACAAAAGTTAGTGGGAATTTGGAGGATTGGGAAGCTTTTAAAAGCCAACAGAAGGCAACTTAAAAGTCATTAAGAAGATAAAGATGAAAAACGAAAGTAAGCTAGCCAACAATATTAAAGAGGATACATAAAGTGTAAAAGAGAAGCGAGAGTGGATATCGGACCATTGGAAAATGACGCTGGAGAGAATGGGGGACAAGGAAATAGCGGACAAACTGAATTTTGCATCAGTTTTCACTGTGGAAGACACTAGCAGTATAGTGGAAGTTCCAGGTGTCAGGGGTCATGAAGTGTGTGAAATTACCATTACTAGAGAGAAGGTTCTCGGGATACTGAATGGTCTGAAGGTAGATAAGTCACCTGAACCAGATGGTGTACAAAGAGGTGGCTGAAGATATCACAGAGGCATTAGTGATGACCTTTCAAAAATCACTGATTCCAGAATGGTTTCAGAAGACTGGAAAATTGTAAATGTCACTCCACTCTTCAAGAAGGGAGAAAGGCAGAAGGAAGGAAACTGTAGACCAGTTAGTCTGATGTCAGTGGCTGGGAAGATGTTGGAATTGATTATTAAGGATGAGGTCTCAGGGCACTTGGAGACACATGATAATTGGGCTGTAGTCAGCATGGTTTCCTCAAGAGAAAATTGAGTCTACCAAATCTGTTGGAATTCTTTGATGAAGTTACAAGAAGGATAGACAATTAAGAATCGGCTGGTGTTGTGTCCTTGGATTCTCGGAAGGACACAAATGAGGCTGCTAACAAGCTACAAACCCATGGTATTACAGGAAAGATTCTAACATGGATAAAGCAGGGATTAATTGGCAGGAGGCAAAGAATGGGAATGAAGGAAACCTTTGCTGGCTGG